>NW_005871080.1:6661539-7015248 GCF_000147115.1 Myotis lucifugus
CAGACATTATCAGCTGTTACTATTTTAGCATGGTTGTTGTAAAATATTTGACTGATAGCAATCCATAAAGTGCAGAGAAAATCTGTATCCTAAAATAATGTATGGTAGGTTGGCAAAAGAGAATAAAAAGGAGGAAAAATAATGTGGAAAAGTGATTGCAATATCACTGAAGCACATATTTTTGTTTGGGCTATGACATCATAATATGTCTAATCATAGGTTCTTTAAATCCTTAATGTTTCTTGCATCTAGTTCCTGCATCATAAAATAAAAAATTATTTTGACCCTTGACCTTATCATTATATTTTTTTAAAAAATTATTTTTATTGATTTCAGAGAGGAAGGGAGAGGGAGAGGGAGAGATAGAAACAACTATGAGAGAAGCATACCCCTACTGGGGAAAGAGCCGGCAATCCAGGCATGTGCACTGACTGGGAATTTGAACCTTGACCTCCTGGTTCATAGGTCAATGCTCAATCACTGAGCCACACTTTCTGGGCTCATTATACATTTTTAAAATTAAACTTCAGATAGGAATCCTCTTATTGCAAATGATCAATAAAACCACTTAAACCTAAACTTTGAAAGTGAAAAAGTAGTTTGGTAGTTTGAAATTGCAAGTGGTCAGTATTCTTCCTGTCACAGAAAATTGCATGTCCATGTATACAGATAAAATATCAACTTAGATTTACTAAGAAAACACTTTCTTTGGGTGCTTAAATTTGGTGTGTTTTTTTAAATCAATTTGGAATGAGCATAGGCATAGATAATTTTGATATTAAAAATGTAATCTAATTTCTTCATCAGTGTCATTATGACCATCATTTTTAATATTTAACTGCCTATAATTACTGAAATACAGTCTCTGGAGGGAAGAATTGAACATTTCCTTTTAAAAACCTTGACACAATTTTGAATCATTGCTTAATAGTTTTGTTTGCTCTACCAAACTAGCGAAATTGCATCTTTTACTTTAAAGCCTTCAATTTTCTCTCCACCTAATTCAAAGATATGAAGAACACTTATTCCTATCCTTCTTTCAGCTCTGTCTTTGTTTCTTGTAGTGCTACCACAAACACAATGAGCATTGGAACAAATAATTGCGTGCTGTTGACTTACAAGCATATCTTTCTGAAAACCTTAGAAAAATAATTCTCCCTTTTGGCCTGTTCAGTTTGGTTGGGACTGGCTGGGGTGGTCATTTATTACTCAGTGTCACTATTAGACTTTGCAAGTGGCATAACTCTATTCACATGTCACTGTTAATGTGGCTTACAAATGGAGAGATTGGCCATTACCCTAGTTTGAGGTATATCACCTTTTGTCCCACTAATTTAACCACGAACAAACCCAGTTTTCATTGCTTTGTACTTTAGCTGTTATGCCTCTGGTCAGACAGATACAAAATTGCCCAAGAAGCCTTTGCCGTCTTTGTTTCTCATACTTTTAAAGCTCATTTGACTCATCAACTCATTGACTCTTCTATTATGACAAGACAAAAAACATTATATTCTTTTTTATGCTTTATTTAGTATCAAAGAAAGTAATCTGAGATATGACTTATCAACTGAAACCGCTTCAGAGCCAATTTAGGGCTTATGTTCACAAGTGTTTTGCTCAATCAACTCAATTCTCTGGCAGACAAAGCGATTGGATGCCTATCGGATGTTTGACACAGCCATAGGTCCTTCTGGTATTACAGGCCTTCGATTACAACCTCTTTCTGGAGCCTCATCTGACTTCTGTGACTGTGATGCTCCCAAACTAGAACAGCTGTATGGTTCTGGCACGTGTCTTGACTTCTTAGGGCAGCAAAATCTCTATGAGCAGAGCAGCCTTCATGAGTTCTTCAGCCACAAAGGACCCTGTGTTCAGATAGAATCCATACTTGGGGTTTCATACTCTGTTGTCACAGTGTTGAAAGCCTTAATAATTTTATCTATGAATTTGGGTTTTTAAGTGAAGTCCAGTATGATTATAGAACATGCACCGCAGTTTCTAAGTAATACCACTTCCCAGTGAGTTCTTAGATGCCTGCTCTCCACTCCCTGGTATCCCAGCCTGCCTGGTCTTTCCCTCCCCACCTCTATCCACTGGTGTGTTTAGGGAGAGATCTGCATTCTGCTAGCACACTCCATCTCCAATGGCATGGGTGCAGGCCCAGGTGAGGTTGCAGAGAGGGTTAGAATGCCCATCCTACAGAATTTGGGGAAAGGACAAGGTGGCAGGCATTCCTACCTTATGCTGGCAGCAACATGGCACATGTGGCAGGAGACTTAGTGGGGACTTGTCACCCATCCCTGTGCAAAGCATATCCCAGCACAGAGGTTGCAAACCCTTAGGCGTCACCTGTCTGCATGGGAGGAAATAGTGTAAGAGGAAATAGAGTTCCCTGACCCAAGCCAGATCCCCCATCATTTATTTTGCAGTGGTCCTGGAAATTATGTAGCCAGCCCTATCTGAGACTTAAGTTGCTTGATTTTTATAATGCTGCTTGAGCAATTTTTTTAAAAAACACACACACACTCTTGAAACAATGATGCCAAAAGTAAGATTTAAACCAGTGGCGAAGGTGCTGGTGATGGACTTGTGGCAGGGTTTGGATGAAGGGACAATACATTCTTCAAGGAGTGAGAGCTCTCCTCCTGTCCCTTAAACAGGGGAGAGTTCCAAAAAGATTTTAAGATAGAGTAATATTCATATGTTTGAATGTAATTTAACTGCCCAGTACTTAAAATTTAGAATGTGTATACATTTGCCCTATTTTAATTGAAATCATTCATTAATGAGGAAGATGTTATGAAAGTTGAAAAAGCTAAAAAAATTATATATTTCCTCATTATGTAGCTTTATCAAAGCAAGAATAACACTATTTTTCTTTTTAAATATGCCAAGCAGCTAAAGCCTTTTGCTTTCCTTTCTTCCAGTATTTCTTCCATCTTTCTTTTTATCTTTTATCCACCCATCCACCCATCTTTCCATCCATCTATCTATCTACCTACCTATTGATCCATCAAGCTATTTATCCACCTACCTAATTTAGTCAGATCTAATTAAAAGCCCTATTTGCTTTTTCTTTCTCCACAGATTTTATTACTAGTCCTCAGGTTTCATTGCCAGTATTTTAGAATCTGCTTACTGTTTGAGAGAAAAAAGAGCCCTTTACAGTTTTGTTTACCAAGAAATAGCCTGATGTTTGAATTCCCTTACAATTCCGCTCTCTGGTGTCTCCAGAACCATCTGTGTGGCTGTGGTGAGAAGACTAGCTGGTAGCCACATTGTGCTCCCCAGCTCTAGCCTAGGAAAACATCTTAAGAATGGTAGGGGAAAAAATCTCTCTTTTTTTTTGATTTTTTAAAAAGTAAATTTGAGAAGACTTTTCAATGGGCAATGTATTTTATCTTATTTTTTGTCTTTATCAGTGCTCTAACACTGAATTGTTTGTTTGAAATTTTACTTTTAAGAATGCAAACATATGAGGGAATGTCAAAACAAAATTTGACATATAATCAAGAAGTATGGGCTGCTTATTTCTTCTAATGTCAAAACAAAATTTGACATATAATCAAGAAGTATGGGCTGCTTATTTCTTCTCTTCTTAGTTGAAAATATCTCTAAATAGCCCAGCCAGCATGGTTCAGGGCACATGCCTGGGTTGCAGGCTCCATCCCCATTGTGGGGCATGCAGGAGGCAGCCTATCAATGATTCTCTTCCATCTTTGATGTTTCTCTCTCTCTCTCTCTCTCTCTCTCTCTCTCTCTCTCTCTCTCTCTCCCTTCCTCTCTGAAATCAATAAAAATATATTTAAAATATCTCTAAAGAAATCTATAATAATAAAAACATTATATGCTAATTAGATCAGACAGCCAAACGACCTTCTGGACATCCTTCCAGACATCCATCCGGACAAAGTCAGGGCTGCGAGGGCTGAGCCCTTGCATGAATTTTGTGCATCGGGCCTCTCGTTGTATTATAAGTCCAGGGACATGACAGCAGTTTTAAATATCTATTTTAGGGGTAAGTGGTTAGTAGTATTTTCTATATTTCTATTGCCTTATCCTGCAATGTGGAAATTTCCAAATACATTTTTCAGTAGAACACCAACTAACTCCAAATCAGAAAAATCTCCCTATTCAACACCCCATGCCCTCCACCCTGCAGAACACCATATGCATTAGTTTTGATATTATCAACTATTATAACAAATAAGACCCTCAATTCAGGGGACTTACAGGTATGGTTTGGAAATGAAACCCTTCCTTGGACTTCCAGTTTCCAGCAACAATTTTACCAAATGGATGGAAACATAAAGAGTTGGTGGACAGTTGTCTTAGCTGCACCAGAAAAAACACAAATATTCTCTCCCTTGTTATTTTAATTGAGATGGTTCTGTTTTGTCAGGACATATAATATCTCTATCTTCCTCTTCTCCATTGTTGTCCATCTTTTTGGGGGGGTCACAAATCATAATATTACATACTGTTAATGTGTAACAAGTTTATTAGTTATTTATACCTCAATACAGCTGGGAAAAAAGTTTTTCAGTTGAACTATCCACATTTTAGCTGCTTGATACCTACACATGACTGGTTGTTACCGAAGATGACTACAGTCACAGGCCATTTCCATCATTGCTGCTAGAGAAAATTGGATGAATAGCAGCTGTGATGTATACACTGAATAATTTTTGTTTCATCAACATTTTATTAACTCTCCAATCAAACTTAATTTTTTATTTTCTTGTGTTCTTCAAGGAGGAGCATAATAAAATCCAATTGATGTTTACTTTTAATTAATGTTTGGTTGTTTATTTAATATGTAGTGTTCTCATTTAGAGTTTTTAGTAAATTTCTACCATCTGTAAGTAAAAAAATTCTGTCCATCAGGGATTACTTTTAAAAAAGGGTCCAAAGCGACCAGTCAGTAAGAAATGTTACCTTTATTGACCTTTTGCTCCTTATATACCTGAAAGATGGTTGCCAATTTCATCAATTTATAGGCATTTTGCTCTTGAGCATTATCATAATCCTTACCATTTGTTTTAAGAAATGAGAAAAAAAAGTAAGTGATAAAAATTCTTAGTTTTTTTTGGCTTCACAAATCTAGTTTTAATTTGGCAAAATCATATTTCCAAAGTCTTTCAATAACAGAAACGTAAATTCAGTACTTTTTCCCAACTACTAGTCTTTATCAACAATATCCAACAGCCTCATCCTTACTCCCTAAACCTGTGAATAAATCATTAAGATTTGTTGTCTGTCACTGCATTGTGCAAAAATGACAGGGTGGATTTTACCAAATTTGGAACAGCTGGAACTGAAGTACAACAAGAGGCCCACATGAATGCTAATTTTGGAGAGATATGCAATATGAATTTGAATGCTTTGAACAGAACAAACGAATAGTTTTCAAATTTGAAATTCAAATCAAAAGTCACAGTGCAGATGGTTGAAATTACAAAAGTGAGATTGGCAATTGGACTGCCTCTCACCTGGGCAGCTCTCTATAGTGTGAACTAGAGTGAGTAATACTAGAGATTTGGTTATTTAATGATGTTCAGAGATTTCCCAAGCAACTCTTAAAAATTATATATATATATATATATATATATATATATATATATATAATATATATATATATATATGTATATTATATATATATTTCAGAGAGGAAAGGAGAGGGGAGAGGGGAGAGAGAGAGAGAGAGAAACATCAATGATGAGAGAACCCTGGGGATGGAGCCTGCAACCTAGGCATGTGCCCTGACCGGTAATTGAACCCTGACCTCCTTGTTCATAGGTTGACATTCAACCACTGAGCCACTTTGGCTGGGCTTCCAAGCAACTCTTATGGTATAGTTAGCAAAATTTCTTTCTCTGTTCATAAAATGAAGAATTAAACAGGAAATTTGTTATTTGCTTGGATGAAGACATTTCTCAAATACTCCCTAAACCTCTGGCAGTCAGAATGGATGTTAGCAGGCAAGGTTCACAAAGACTGGGAAGGACCATATTAAATGACTGCCTCCTTGGAGGTGATGGTAAAAAAAAATCTGTAGGTTAATGTTTCAACCATTTCCAAACTCATTTGCTATTTATTTCATTGGCAAACCCTGGGATGTCCACATGAGCCTTGCTTTCATATCCTTTACACAAAGAAGTAAGCCACAGCTTGTGAAATTTGTCTTATATATCTTCTTTCAATCATCTGATAAATTTAAACATACAGATGGGGACAAGTTATGTTATGAAATAGAAATAAATAGAATTACCATTCTTCTGCTCAGGTCCATCTGAAATGTAAGAAAAGTATTGTGTCTAGAGACTTTCTTTTCTATCACCATATTTTTATATCAGTCACATGACAAGCTTATTTAAAGACAATGCATCATAAATCTCACTGTAAGAGCAACGCTGATAACATGTAAATGCTTACATTTTAAAACCAAATACTAAAATTGAGTAATCTTACTTCCCTCTAGTCTCCTCTGATTTATAAGCTCTCTGACAGGGTCAGCATTCTTAAGCCTTACAAATGTTCAGCTGTTTAGTTGAAAACAAATACCGTAGTAAAAAGCCATTTCTATAGATACTTTTTGCTTTTCTTTGAGAGAAATTATAATTAGGGAAATTAATTTTCTTTCAGAATAGTAAAAGATAGATTTTTAAAACTGGAAGTAACCCTGGAGATCATCCTGTTTGTACCCACCATTTCAGATCAGAAAACCAAAATTTAAAGAACTTGAGGAAATTGCACAATAATATATTAATCAGATTACAGGTGTGTATTACTGGGACTGGATTCCAAAACTTAACTGCCAGATGCTTTCCATTAGACTTTGTTCCTCTATTTCAGAAGCATTCTAAAATTATTTCCTTTAAGGACCTATCACTTTCCTAGGTTTTACCTACCATTCCTCTCAATGACTAGAAGATAAATGAGATTACTTATACTGACCCAAAGGGACTAATAAAAGTTGGGACTCATGGGATACCTATTTCTAGCCATAGCCATCCACTCCACAGACAACACAAAGCAAAAACTCTGACTTTCCTTGCTTCCTCCCTTCCTTTCTTTCTTCTTTTTCTCCTTTCTTCTCTCCACGTCTCTCTTTTCATTCCTTTCATATTTTCTCTCCTTTCCATTTCTTTTACCTTTTCTTATTATGTACTAAAATATGAAGTCAAGACATATTCTATGTTCCTATGGAATTAAGAGTCTCTTAGAAGTTTTACTGGAAAAATAACTGTGGATCAAATAGTGTAAATATTGTAATATTTTTATGGGTTTAATTAATTTTTATTGTTATTTTTTCATCTTTACTGAGGTATAATTGATATATAAAATTATAAGATATTTAAAGTATACATCACAGTGATTTGATATACATATACATGGTGCATCTAATTAATTAATACATTTATCTCCTCACATATTTATTGTTTTTTTAATTCCTTATATAAGTGAAAGACAGTATCTCTCTTTCCCTGTCTGTCTCACTTAGCACAATGCCGTTGTCCCATCTTTGTTGTCACCAATGGTAGAATTTCCTTCTTTCTCTTGTCTAAATAATATTTCATTGAGTATTTATTTCACATCTTCTTTATCCATTTATTCATTGAGGGATGCTTAGATTATTTCTATATTTTAAATCTCAGGCATAGGAATTACTGTCCTGTCATTTTTTAACTTTCTTGAACAAGTGATATTTCCTTTCTACATATTAGTTTTATTATACACTAGAGGCCCGGTGCACAAAATCATGCATGGGTGGGGTCCCTCTTGGTGGCCTGCAGGGATCGGGCCGAAACTCACAGTCTAAGGCTGCCTGCATCTCCTATGTGCAGCTCCTGCTCATCCTGGCCCCACTGTGCCTGCTGCGGGCTTGCGCCCATTCAGTCCTGATCAGGAGAGGCTTGCATTGCCACAGCAGTGCTCGCCAGCCATGAGCCCTGCGTCTAGCGCCCTCCCAAGGAGAGTGGCCTGCGGGATTAGGCTGAAACCAGCTCTCTGACATCCCCTGTGGGGTCCCAGTTTGTGAGAGGGCACAGGCCAGGCTGAGGGACCTCACTGGTGCACGACTGGGCCAGGGAGGGACAGCGGGAGGGCTCCAGGGCATGTCTGGCTTGTCTCACTCAGTCCTCATTGGCTGGACCCCAGCAGCAAGCTAACCTACTGGTCAGAGCATCTGCACCCTGGTGGTGCACATCATAGTGACTGGTCGACCAGTTGACTGTCTGTCCCCTGGTGGTCAGTGCATGTCATAGTGAGCAGTTGAGCAGACTTAGCATATCATTAGCATATTACGCTTTGATTGGTTGTTCGGTTGTTCTGCCATTCAGTCTATTACCCTTTTATTATTTTGGATAAATGAATATGAGGACTCTGACCTAATCACATTGTGATTAATTAATACACCCTGGAATCTATGAAATTTGGTAGTTTATTTTTACTTCAATAGTTTATTGTTCTTCACAAATACCTGAAAATATTATTTTTGCATATCTGGCCACATTAACTAGAAAAAATATTAAGAAGTATAGACTCTAAAGAGATATTAACAATACAGAAGAGAAGTCTGCTTTCCTCCCATTTTTTTTCCTGCAGAGGCATATTCTACATGATTGCTGAGAGAAAGGATTTTTATTCATACATTGAAGTAAACATTTTGAAATTTTGACACAGCTGTTTCTATGGCCCATGGTCCGCTTCCTGGGTGGTCGCTAAAATCCTCAGGACACAACTATGCACCTGCTCCTGTTCTTCAATTCTGATCAGTGGAAACAAAGAATCATTCTACATTCTCAGAAATGCTGGAGCCCAAATGGGAAACCTTTAAATTTACATTTCCTGTGCCAGAATGTGAGTGCAGTTAAGGCTAGAAGAATACAATACATTTTATTGGAAGACAATTTAGTGCAGAGGAAAACTGAATTCGGAGATCTCAGTTCACATCCTAGTTCTTCCATATCCTTCCAGTATGCATTTAGGTAAACTCATGTACCCTCTCTGAGTGTCAGGTCATCCTATGAAAATAGTACCTGTCTCACAAGATAAGTTTGGTATTAAATAAAAGAGTATAGAAGTAAAATTCTCAGCACAGCACTTACAAAGTATTCAACAATGCAGTTCTCCCATCATTCCCTTCTCTCATCTTTTTACACTAAACTTCGACCTGGATGGTACATCCTTGATATGTCCTAATGAGTCCTTTCTTACACCCCATAGGATACATAGTTCTGATTATCATTAATTACTAAGTAGAGCAGTGAAGGAAGAAAGACATAGCTATAATGCAGAGGGGGAAAATAACAACAAAAAGTCAGAAGATCTTGGGCGCAGGGGAAAGAATGTTGCTTTTGCTAGAGCTTTTCCAGTCTGATGGAAAGATAGTGTTTCTTATGTACAACGGAGATATTTGCGTTATTTTAATGATCCATATTTTCATTAAATGAAAATTTCATTAGCAAAAGAAGGTGACCTATTAATACTGCAAATATAGAGAAATAAAGAAACTCCATGTTTTGACACGTGCTATATTAATAATACAACACCACATTCCCACACTTTTATAAGTGTTTTCCCTTATGATTTTAACATAAAATAAATGAGGTTGGACTAAAGGAAGAACACATCCTTATCTTAAAAATATTTGAACAGTGTTGTAGAGTGCACATTGCAGACTCCTTTTGAGCTCGTCCTGACCTTTGTTTTAGATCTCCAAGGAATTAAATGAGACATCAATTTAAATATTGGTGTATGTGATAAATATGAACATGTCTTATCAAAGCAAACATATCTTATAATAAATAAGATATATATTACTAATCCCAGAATATTAAAACTGGTTTCTATTGTTCCACAAAACTTGGGTATTTCATTACTAGCTTTAATCTCAAAAGCCTGTTTTAAATGAATTAAAATGCAATTTGATTCTCCAGCACAAACAACCCTCTAACTTCTTTAGTCATTTACAATAATTATATGATTCATCATTTACAGATAAGGCCACACAGATTTTTCTCATACTTGATTGCTTACCTCAAACATATTTTTTTTGTTGGTGGTGGTGTGGTTGCTGCTTAAACAAAGCATTGAAATTCTATAACTTACAGTCTCTTGCTTATTATTGGCATTTAGGTTCTTTTCTTGTTGACAACTGTTTTCATTTGGAAATTCTGAAAGCTACCTAAGCTAAGGTTATATGCTTATATTAAATCAGATCTACTATTTAGGTACTTTAGATTAAGGCATATGTAATGCACTTCTTGATAGTCATGTTCTTTCTCTCTTGTAAACTCACTGGTTGTTATAAAGTCCTGAGGGTTCCACCATGCCAACATTTGTCGAACTTTCATGATACTGAGAAGTGTTGTAGTGTAGTAGGGAGAAAATGAAATCTGGTGTCAGATAGGTTTAGGTTTGATTGAGAGCTTGTTGATGCTTCTGGATGTTTCTTTAGATGCTTCTATATGACTCAGTTTCACATCCATTATATGGGGAAAATTGGTGCCCAGCCATACTGTTGACATGATGATTTGATGACATAATAGACAATGGAATACAAAAATCGACACATAAATATACAAATAAAATTTCAAGCTGAATTTAGATTATTCTGATCTCAGCTCACATGCTTTCTTTTCCGTCAGGCTTTCCCTGACCATTTAACTAAAGTAGCCACTTTGGCATTCTTCTTACCAGCCTTTAGTTTTGTCTTAATACTGATAATCATCAGAAATTATGTCACATGTTTACTTTATAATTGTTTCCCCACCAGAACATAAACTTATTGAGGACAATGAATGTATAATTTGTCCGCCACTATTCTCAGTGCATATTCATTCAATAAAGATTTGTTGAGTGAATTTATAGCTGAATACCTAACTGATACAAAGCACCATGTTTGGTGCTGCAGGAGTTTAAATATGAATATTTAAACTAAACATATAAAATTTTAAACTAAGTATATAAATATTTAAACCAAAGCTAAAAGTGGCTTCTAATCTAGTAGGCAGTATAGGACAAGTGAAACAAATAAAATATGAGTAAGTTAAGCTCACTACGATACTTAAGGTACAAAAAAATGATGGAGCTGAATACACAGGAGAGAGAACAGGAATAGGAAGGTATCCTATATAATAAAAGGGTAATATGCAAATTGACCCTAATGGCAAAATAACCAGGAACAACCAGTTGCTATGATGCACACTGACCACCAGGGGGCAGATGCTTAATGCAGGAGTTGCCCCCTGGTGGTCAGTGCACTTCCACAAGGGGAGCGCTGCTCAGCCAGAAGCCAGCTCATGACTGGCCAGCGCAGTGGCAGTGGCGGGAGCCTCTCCCACCTCCACAGCAGCGCTAAGGATGTCCAACTGACGGATGTCCCTAGGGGGAGCGGGCCTAAGCCATCAGTTGGACACCCCCTGAGGGGTCCCAGACTGCCAGAGGGTGCAGGCCCCCCCCCCTCGAGTGCACACCCCCTCGAGTGCACAAATTTTCGTGCACCAGGCCTATAGTATTCAATAAAAAAGAACTATTTATTACACTTTATGATGAGTGATATCAGGATGCTATTACTGGAGAATAGGCTTCTGTTTCTTCAGCTTTGTTCTGGAGACTAGCAACTGGTAGTGGCTATAGTCTTTAAGAGAATGCTTCAATTGTGTGTTTTTATTTCTGTTGTATTCTCAAAATTAACATAATTTTATTTCAAGTTATTTGCATGTTCATGTATAGCCAAGAATTTAAACATGATTTCAGTAGCTGAAATTTTATTTGCATTTATGATAACACTAGAGGCCCGGTGCACAGATTCATGCACTGGTGAGGTCCCTCGGCCTGACCTGCAGGGATCGGGCAGAAACTGGCAGTCCAGCATCCCCCAAGGGGTCCCAGAGTGTGAGAGGACACTCTGCAAAGTTGCTGTTACTCGGCAGCTCCTGCATTGAGCGTCTGCTCCCTGGTGGTCATTGAGAATCATAGCTAATGGCTGGTCAGCTGTTTTGCCAGTCGCTTAGGCTTTTATATATATAAATGGGCATCCGACACTAGTATATTAATTTGTGGGTGAATGAGACATCTACAGCAGTGGAGCTAATGGGTAAACAATCCACATTACCCAAGTTGGGTTCCAGGTAAGTTTCCATGGAGAAATAAGGAAAATGTGAAGTAGGATGTGCTTACAAACTCAAGAGAATTTATATTACGGTACTTGATTCATAATCTCATCTCCAGGTGAAGTTTTGTTTAAGCAACATATTATATTGCATATTTTGTTAGTATCATTTTAAAAGTTTTATTTTGTCCTTTAGTTTATATTACTTTGCAATTGTGGGATGATTATGATTGGATAGCTATCAACATGGGCATTTTGTATGTAGGTTTGTAGATGTTTAAGTTACAGTTAAGGTACAATATGAAATCATAATGTAGGTTAATATTAGGAGTCTGTAAGTTTGTTTTTCTGTTTAAATAATTTTATACATTTATAATATTTGAGAAATAATGGTAAGATGCCTCTAATTGGCCCTCTCTTACTTTGTTCTATTACAATGTTTGAGTGTCTACATGTCGATTGTGAAAATTCTCTCAGTGGCTGTTGGGAAGAGAACGGGGTAAGACCTAGTCAGACAATGGAGAAGTCTTGATTGATTGGCCAGCTCTAGAGACTGTGGGAATGGTCACACCATCTGCAAAAATATAAGTAGCATGTTGGGTAAGTTAAGCTAATGAATTCTGTTTGGTACATGTTGAGTGTGAGGCCCTAGCAGGTATTTGTGAAGAGTAGGCAGTTGTGGTTGTCGCAATAGATGAACTTGGACCAAAGGCAGAACTTGATATAAACTCCAGTTAAGGGTGTGAATGAGAAAAGGAAAAAAAAGCAACACAAATTACCAGACATTTCTAATTCATAATTTTTATCCACTTTATATAAATTTTTAAATACAATTTTATTTTTTAGAGTACAAAATAAAACCTGTTCTCTAGAAGATAGCAGGGAGAAGAACTGTGTGGTATAGAAAGCGATATTTGAAATGGTAAGGAAATAATGAGTAAATGAAAGAGCAACAGAGAATGTACCAAGGACATGTATACCTCATAGACTGATCCTGGGTCAGCCTTTATTTACCATGGAGATTTATGTTTGGTAGAATGTAAAGAATATTTTTCATATTAGGTGGATGTGGAAATTGAATGTTATAATATATATTAAAATGCTCTGAAAAATCATAATTATGCTAGAAATGTTTGCTATAATTTTCTCTAGGCTAGCTTCTTAAATTAATATATTGCCATGGAAACATTTTTCTTAGCGTTTTACTATTTTTATTTGTGTTTCTATTTTTACCATCTATTATTTTTTAACATTTAATATTCATGAATGTCAGGAATACTCTATACCTTCTGCTTTTATTATATAGATGTCACATTGTGCGTTACACAGCATGATGAAGCCATTCACTTCGTTAACTATAAAAGTGGCTCAGGTTTGAAATATAGATAATTTTCAAATAGTAAGAGGAAGAACAGTACAATTAAATAGCCCCTTCTTATCATCTTAAAAGATCAAACTCGGAATTTCTAGAAAGCTTAAGGAATTAAATAATTTATTGACTTTGAATTTTTATAGCCAAGATAAATAATCTCATCAATATGGTAGAATTATATAAGAATTTGGCATATATTGAATATAAAATCTTAAAGTATAGTGAATATAGCCTTATTGGAGAAATAACTAACTTTTGGAACAGTGGCAAAAAAGGGTGCACAATTACAACAGGTACCTTATTTTCAAAATATCATCTAAATTTATTTTTAAGTTTTACAGTTTCTTAATCCCACACTAAAATGTATATGGAGATTTGTAACTAAAATTCTCAGCAGGTATCAGTATGCAGAATAAATTGAGTAATGGACTAACATATGGGACTAAGGCATTATTAAAGGGTGAGAGTGCTGGTTTCAAGATATGCATGATATACTAATAAAACTGTTTATTTGTTTTTAAGAAAACAAATATATAAATAAGAAATAGCTTACTTGGCGTTTAGCTATAAATTATAATATTGTGAAGCAGTATATTTTTATACTAATATGAAAAGGATGGTTAAGCACTACACATTGCAAGTGAGAGGAATGTAGAAAAAAAAAGAATCTCACAAAACATCTGCCAATTTTGCTTTTCCACCATTGTGGTTTAGAAGTAATATCCAATCTGAAAATATACTTTCAAAATCTTCCACTACTAGTTCCCCACCCCTACACAAGTTATAAACTACATTGGCAAACTATTCGAGGAAAATATTTTGCACTTCTTTTCCTAAGTTATTAATATTTTTCATGAGTTAAGAGAAAACCAAAAGATAATTGTATTTTCTGTGATCTTTATTTTAAATGTGAATGTAGTGACTTTTTTTGTGGCCCTAGAATACTGAAGTGATGGCACAGTAACTTCAGTCGGCTCCCAGAATATTTTCCAGAGGTAGAGATGTAAGAGGAAGAGAGTGTGGATGAGGTTACTATTCCTGCCAGAGCCCAGGAAGTAGTGCAACATATTTCAAAGAAGCTGACAAACAAAAACAATGAAAAACAACACAGCATAGTAAATATTAGGAATGTTTAAAGGGAAAATGATAGTTTGAGGAAGAAAATTCATTTCAGAAAGATTTTATTAGTTTTTATTTAGTCTCTTAAAGTAAGCTCAAGGATATGGGAGGTTTTGAAAAGCAAAAATGAAAGACTTAAATTGAAGCAAATGGATTAAATTAACACCAAGGAGGGGGAAAGAGAAAGTTATCTTGAATGACTGATTGCTCTTCTAGAAATTATTCTAGAAGCTTTTTCTGATATTCTCTCTTCCTCTATCTGCTCATATTCTGCCTAGTTGCTTGTCCACCTCTGCTCACCACCTTTTGGCTGTTTCTCCTATTTCTACTGTTTTATGGAGGAAGAAAAGGAGATGTGTGTGTAATTTACCCTTGAGTTTGTCTATGGCTGCATCTGCTTCTATATTTGCATTTGATTCTATATCTATGTTGGATTTATCTTTATATATCTGAATTGATGTCAGTGTGAATTCATTCATTCAACTACATTTATTAAATCACTTGGGTCAGGCAGGGTACTTATCATTTAAGATGCAATTAAGAAATAAAGGATCTCTTACTTTTTGAGACAGCCTGGAGGGACATGGAGAATAGTATACTAAGCGACATAAGGCAGTCAGAGAGAGACAAGTATCAGATGATCTCACTCATATGTGGAATCTAAAGAACAAAATTAACTGATGAACAAATAGATCCAGAGACATAGAAGCATGGAACAGAGTGTCGAATCTCAGGTAGAAGGCACGTGTGGGTGAGTGGGTGGGAAGAGATTAACCAAAGAACTTGTATGTGTATATGCATAACCCATGGACATAGACAATAAGTGGTGAAGGCCTGTGGGGTGGGGGTGGAAGAGATCAATGGGAAAAAAGGGGCATCTGTAATACTTTAAACAATAAAGATACATTAAAAAAAAGAAGTGGTTTGTAACCTTAAGGTATTTACAGGATAGAAAGCATAAATAGATATATAAATAAATATATGCTATAAATTATGGAATTCTGTAGGATGAAAATCTATAGAAATCACACTGTGGATGCAAAAAAAATGGTGAATTCTACATGAGAGTTGGGTTAAAAAAATTAAGGAAAGTTACCCAAAAAGTCTGAGTAACAACTTGACAATCAAAATATGATGCACACTTTTTTTCCTGACGATCCTACATATGAGATACTGTGGCATGATAAGGATATAGCTAAAATTAGAGCTAGGGCTTAAATTGGGTTACCTTCTTTGCTCATTTCTAACTATATTTCAAAGTGATAGCTTGCCCCCAAATTCAATCAATGTTTTATTTTATTATATTTATTCCTGTGGGTCAGATATTGTGGTAGGAAATAAAAAGACTAAAAAATATTGATTTTTATCAAGGGTTTCAAGTATAGTATGGAAGTTCTGTGTACAGATAATAACAGGTTTAGTTTCATGGTTAATAATACAAATAGCACAAAATGAGAAATGGTTCATTTTCCTCTGGGGCAGGGAAAAGGAATAGAGTAACATTTAAGGTAGACTTTACAGCAGCAGATGAAAAGTCTTTTCCTGTGAAAGGGCACAGAGAGCACCAGATCCAGGTAAGTCTGAAGATGTAGGTCAGGACTGGCTAGTGTGTGAAGGCCTTGCATAATGTCAAGGAACTTGAACTTCACCTGGTAAAATAATAAGACTTGTTTGCAAGGTTGTTTCATCAGACTTTGTTTTTAAAGTCTGAAAGTGATTTACATTTTCTAAAATGTGGAGGGAAAAGAATGGAGGAAAGAAATCTACTTAGGATTCTACAAAACTAGTTAGGAAAACCTGCAATATTACAATTATATAATAATGAAAGCCTAGATAATATTGTGGGGAAGATGGAAACATTAACTGGAAGAGAAGAAATAATGAAAGTTGACTTTCACAGTTCTAACCAGTGATCAAGCAATATCTGTTGCAGGAAGAAGCAGTTTAGGGTAGAAAAATAACTCTAGTTTCATGGCTATTACATAATAGACCATGTGGTAAGTGGTTTATATATAAATAAATAATCTAAAAATATAGAGAATAATTTTCCCGTTTCCCATACAACCAACAGGGATTTAAGCCCAAGCCACTGTCTTCAAATTCTTCTTACATATTATATTTAAGGAAATTATAAAATGAGAGGCCCAGTGCATGAAATTCATGCACGGGTAGGGTTCTTAGGCCTGGCTGGCAATCAGGGTCGATCTGGGCCTTCTGACTGCCAGCTGGGGCCTTCCTTCATTTCACACTGTCCCCTGGTGGTCAGCATACGTCATGATGAGTGGTCGAACTTCTGGTCAGTCGAACTCCCAAGGGGACAATTTGCATATTAGGCTTTTATTATATAGGATTGTAAACTTGAACAAAATGCCAGGTTTAGAACATTGAAATGGAGAGCAATATCTGATTTTTCAGCAGGAACTTCAAAATGTACCTAAGTCAGCAAAATAGGTGCTATTTTGAAAAAAGTCAAATTTGTTTAGTAGTGAGATATACTCTCTATTCTAATTTTCATTATCTTTCCCTTTATTTGCTATGTTTTGTGTACTCTGTGTTTTCCCATTTAAAAAAATTATAAGGAAAGAAATCTAATTCTTCAGTGAATAGTAACATAGATAAAGACTGGACCACTTGGTTTTGTGAGGAAAGACCTACAATTTTTGTATTCATTTTTGAGAAGTAGCATCTGGGGATTGATCACTGATTGTTTTAAAACACTTGGATGATTGCCAGGTGAAATATATTTAATGGTGGTTCTCCATTATGAATATAGGAATCTCCATGAGAAAGCACAAATACAAAAGAAGTAGCTTCCCGCTGTCTAGATTTGTTTAAAAAACTTTTAGCCTAAATGTTGGATCAGAGGACCAGTTTAAGATCCCTTCCAGCTATACAAGAAACTCTTTACTATAGGATTGCAAGATTAGAACTTCTTCATTTCTGAGCAGCAATTTTTGCATTTTATATAAATGGAAGATTTTTTGATAGACTATACTTTTCTTTTGCCAATATCTAAGAAGCTTTGGTATATATTTGTAAACACAACAAATGTAATTCAAGAAGGTTGCAAAAAATGAAAAACATTTATAACTGGGAGATATTTTTCATATGTGGTATTTGTTTTTACATAGTTTAGGCAAATTCTATTTTAGATGAGAAAAGAAAACACTTAAGGTAATTGACATTATATTTACATAGCACCTTCAGTTACTTAGGTATTTCATGCTATAGCTACAGGTGACCTATTTTGTTTACAATAAACTGATTTAATTTATGTTTTAAAGTATAATTATTAGTAGTTGTTTTTACTTTCAAGATAAATTCATTAACAGGAAGATCCTTTATTTTGCTAATTTTTTTGAATGCAAATTCTTTCCACACTTTCTTTTTTTTAATATATTTTTTATTTATTTCAGAGAGGAAGGGAGAGGGAGAGAGAGATAGAAACATCAATGATGAGAGACATTGATAGGCTGCCTCCTACATGCCCCACACTGAGATTGAGCCTGCAAGGAAGGCTTGTGCCCTGACTGGGAATCGAGCCTTTACCTCCTGGTTCATTAGGTTGACGCTCAATCACTGAGCCACGCTGGCCAGGTTCTATCCACATTTTCTTTAGTCATTATTCAACACATATTTATGAAATAATTATTCTATACCAAGAACTAATATTACAAATGGATTCATTTTTAAAACCCAGGCATCAGTTGTTTGCATGTGAGTAATTGCCTGCTACTAGAAATCCATGTGATTTTGTCTTCATCTGCTCAATACTATGGCCAGGGTAATTTCCTAACCTCTACAAACCTCTGCTCTTCCAAGGTGGAGAATGGAGGTGGTGACATAGATTTGTTCTAAGAATGTTGCTTTAGTTGCACATCACAAAATATCTGACATAAAGTCAGCCATGTTTTAAAATTTTCACCTTTGGAAATCATTCCCACAAAGCATTCATGAGTTTAGTGTATTTTATTGGAATTTGGAGGCCACAGTGCCTTTGCCTTGGCTTTCTCCCCATTAGCCTCTGCTAGCACCCCACTCCAGGCTTATACTTACACAACTCTTCTAATTGTTAGGCCAAACAGGTGATTGCTTCTTAATTTTATTTTCCAAATTTGGACATTTTACCCAGTTAAATTCTTGACAAAAATGATTCACTGTTCTGTGGAAGCCATTGTCTTTATAAACAGAATTTTAAAAATCTGTTATAGCCGGTTCTATCAAAATTCAAATTCTTAATGAATTACTATGCTTGAGTGATCTTTGGAAGCTGTGAGCAGCTACCTCACATTTAGAAGCACTTCCCTAAGTTCGTACAAACCTGCCAAATAGATGGAAGATAAGGTCTACCTCCACTTTCTCCCTGGTACCTCCACTCAGGCTTGCCTGTGTAACAGGAATACAAAGACTTTGGCAATTTTTTTCATCTTTAGAGAATTGCAATTCATTCTTAATGGATTACATATTAGATTACATGTGTTTGTATAAATTTATGCATGTCCTTCTTGAGGAGGTCTGGCTGCCACAGAGATTAAAACCGTTGGACCCAAGTTTTAACCACTGAACCACACTGGCCAGGCTCTTTTTTTGTTTTTTATTGAAATTGATTTCTAATTTTATATCCTTGTGATCAGAGAAGATGCTTAATATGATTTTAATTTTCTTGAATTTATTAAGACTGATTTTGTGTCCTTGAAAATGTTCCATTGGCACTTTAAAAGAATATACAGTCTGCTGCTGTGGGATGAAATATTCTGCAGATATCAATTAAATCTACCTGGTGCAGTGTGTCGTTAAAGTTCACTGTTGTCTTGTTGATTTTTTGTCTTGAAGATATATCCATTGATGTCAATGAGGTGTTAACATCCCCTCCTATGACTACTATAATTTAGCTGTAAATCCATTTTGGTTCCAAGAGGAGGTGTGGCTATTCCACAGCCATTGTAGAATCTGCTGGGCTCAATTTTTTTCCAGCTTTTTATCTCTATCAGTCAAAAGAAAAAAAAATCTAAGATATATTTGAATAAAGAAAAGATTAGCTTAGACAATACATTTTAAAAGTCTTTTAGAGAGGAAAATAATTCCATATTATTAAAATTGTTTATAATTCATTTTATTTACATAGAATTCATATCCAGGTGGGGTTTTTTTCAGATTAAAAAAAAAACTAGGTCTTTTTCAATTTTCCTACTTATAAGATTGTGGCATCCATATTTTTAAAAACTAAGGATAAAGAGCATGTTTTAGTTAATGTTCCAAGTGATGGGCAGTGGATTAGTTTATCTTTCCTGCAAATTGAACTTCAACAGATGTGTAATGCAGGTGTAAATCATCAATACTAGATGATACACTGACTTTTAATTTTCATCTAATGTCTTGATTGCTTACCAGTTAGTCATGTGTGGTGTTAGAAAAATTTTGAAATGCAACCTAATAGTTGTTAATTAGAAATAAACCATCACATTTTAACAAGACTTATAATACCCTTTCCTGATGAAATGGAAATTGCTTTTTTTCTTTACTTTTGTTATACAAAATTGAGCTGAGATTTGGATGATTAGAGATTACCAGCCACAATCATGATGATGTTCTGATTTAACATTTTTCTCTTTGTGAGATAGTGGAAACTTGTTATTGCATTTTAAAAATATAAGTGCCTCTTTGATGTTTATATGATGAGTATCAGTCATGATTGATACTTAGAAATTAGTTCCCTGAAAGGTTTACATGAATGTAACATAATTGCATTTTTTGTGCCAATTGATTTTATTGCTGTGTTTAATGGTTTGTTGCATACTTTGCAGGATAATGAATTTCATTTTCTTGTATTATCCTATAAATAACCTGGACATTTTTTTAATTACAATAATCATAGTAGCTGTCTTAACTCTTGCAAACAGGTACTGCTCAATGCATTTGAGAATTGGGATATTCAAGCTAAATCAAGTAAGACATTATGGAACTAGATAGGTAGATAGATACATATATAAAGACATATATCTCTTTCTATACACATATATTCAAAATATTTTTAATATTTTATACCTGTTAGATAATGTTCTCTTCTACTTGTGTTTACTGCTAAATTTGTATATTTTCCTGACTTGGGATGCCATTTCACATTAGCCTCTTCATTAATTTTTATCAGTTCATTTGATAAGGACAGCACTCCACACAGATTTTTCACATGAGACAAAAACTTCAATTTAAATAAGCAGCCCACTGACACTCAACTATGATGGATTCATACAGTTTGTGTTGATGTCTAACTTTAGGAGAAATTTTTTCTTGGACTTGGAAACTGTACTGAGACTTTGCAACATGTATATACACTTTAAATGTTTGACTAATATCAGGGGAAATAATACTTTTCTTAATATTTAAAAATACTACAAAAACATTTATCTGTACAAATTGACAACACAACTAAACGGAACAGGCAAAATAGAACTTTGATATTAACAATTAAGGTCTTATTATCCTTTTAAACTCCACGTTCCTTCATAACTATTATATTGTGAAATGATGATGACAGTCAGTTTTTCAAAAACATACATGGCAGGCATCCCAAGTCTTGCAAGATCTGAGCCTCTCTCAATGTTCACTGGTCTTACTACCAGGATTTGAAGAAAAAGTAGGTTGGTAGAATCTATGAGTTTATTTTTCCATTGTATTTGTTCTTTGGATAGGTGTTAACAATCACCAAAGATATGAATATTCATATAATTAAAAGACATACATATATATATTTTTTTATTGATTTCAGAGAGGAAGAGAGCGGGAGAGATAGATAGAAACATCAATGCTGAAAGAGAATCATTGATCAGTTGCCTCCTGCATGCCCCACACTGGGGATCGAGCCCACAACCCAGGCATGTGCCCTTGACTGTAATCAAACCCGGGACCCTCAGTCTGCAGGTCGACACTCTATCCACTGAGCCAAACCGGCTAGGGCAAAGACAAACATATTTTTGATCCATGTTGTTTCTATGGAAGCAACCTATAATTATTCTTTTTTTTTCTTATTTTTTGTATGTTCTATAATAGAACAGTTCTATTCTGCTTAAATTGGAATTAAGTAATAAATCCATCCAGTTATTACATCTTTAACCTTTCTATATGGCAGTGATATATTCATCATTAACTCTGCCCTCATTTTGACCAGAATTATACCTGGAATGTCCTTTTTCTTGTAAAATTTTTGAAAATAGTATGTTCCCGTTTTCTTTTACTATTTTTTCTTTTAATATTTTATTAAAATATTTGATTCATTTATAATTTATTTTTATATACTTTTAGATTTGTTTGTGCCTTTTACTTAATGACTAGCTGGCTAGTGAAACCAATATACTTTATGGGATAATCTTCAAAATTCCCCCTTTACTGTGTATTAGTTTTCATATTTGCATGTGAACCTCTCTCACTTCAGTTCTGTTCCATTAAACTATTTGTTTCTTTCTTCAGTACTAAAATGATCTATTTTAGTTTAATATTTTTAACAAATATTATATTTTATATTTAAAAAATTATAATGTCAGGTACTGCATAACTATTTTTATTGCAATATTATCTTTACTATTCTACTTGTTTTCTTGCCTGTGTCAACACATAATTTAAAACATTATTTATAGGGTGCCCACCCAAAAATGTATATACACACTTTCAATAATTATAAAAGCAGTATTTATTGAAATACGTTTCACTTTCAAAATTGAGCTACCAGCTGTTACAGTGTGTATACATTTTTGGGGACATGCTGTATATATAATTTTTTACAATAAAATATATTTAAAAATTTAACCCCGCTCCCTAACTTTTCAATAAATGTTGAATGTACATTTAAAGACTATTCATTTCAAGGAATGCCTAGTCAATAATTTCCTGGGCCTTAGGATGGAAAGGTATATATTTTATAATTAACCAAAGATCCACTTTTTGTGATAAGAACCCATGTAATAAAAATTGCATATTTTTATTTGAAGTCCAGTTCAGTGCAAATCAATGCATCTTGTCACACTGTTGGTCACTTTATTCATCATAACTACCTTTTCCAGGACCTGGTTTTAAAAGATTAATTTACTGGTACTTGTCTGATTAGAAGAGGTAAAAAAGAGAATTTTGAGGGCATTCCTACCTGATAAAATTGTGGCTAATCCATCAAGTGTGTTGGGGTAGGAGACATAGTGAGTTTTAGGGAGGTTGTTTAAAAAGCCTACGTTTTATGCTATGTCAAATTCAGGAAAATCTACCCAAGATACCCATTCCCACTCTCCTGGACGGAATTGTTAACCAGGAAAATCTAGCAGATTTTAGAGTCCATGTATAGGAACAAGGGGCTTTCTATACAAGTATGTCTATCTGGCAATATCTGGACTAATCCTGGGGAAATGTACTTAGGTGTTGGTACAAACTTCTTATTGCTACCTACTCTTGGGAACTTCATTGGAAAACTAAAACTGAAATAGTCTTGTCCAATTGAAACTGATTTACTGCCTTTCAAGATATCTAAGTAAGGTACTCAAATGGCCACCTGATGTTTTCACTGCTTTAGTTGGTATCTATAATTCCTGGGAGAACTAATTTTATTTGTGCATTGTTAATGTGTTGCATTTCAAACAGTGTTTTGATTTCTCAAACTGGCAAATTTCCACACAGCTACCTACGTTTCTTATTTAGAGGGATAGCTATAGAATAAAGCCTAATGTGAGTATTCCTGAGCACACCTACTTGATGTATATCGCTGACGAGAAAGTGACATTTGTGAAAGATCTACAAACTCTATTTGGGAAAAGTGGGGTGTGTGCTGTACCTACTTAAGGCAGTTGTGATCATCAGGTGACCAACCTCTTGACTTTGAGTTAGGTATATGGGGGTGGAGGCAAGTGGATTAGATACTGCTTCACCTTAGTCATTCCTGCCAAATGTAATAGTGTCTATTTACTATTCACATATTCCTTTATTTGTCTTCCAAACATTTGCCAAATGAATATATGCTGGTGCCTTCCATGCTTCTCTGTCCACGTCTGTGAAGTCTGAAAAAAGGTAGATCAAGGGAATTCAAGTCAATCGGTTAATCAGAATTCATTCCAGATTCTTCCTACTAACCTCCCACTCCTTGCAAAGGGGTTTTATTGTGAGCACTTAATATTTTATGGGAATACTGTCAGTTCTTACAGAGCTCAAAGGGGTTATATATTTTTCTGACATATGATCATAATTCCCATCAGTGTGCTTAATGTCAGCGGCTGTAGGATTCCTTTGATTTTTTTTAAAGAAAAAATAAAATAAAGGATTCCAGGCTCATCAAATAGAATAACTATGCATGATTCAGGAAATTCTTATTACTCTGGGTGAATACTTGGAGACTATTGGGACAAATATGCAATAGATGCCTCTTAGTGATTTGCTGGTTAACCTATTTCCCCCCTGCCTATTAAGCTATTCCTGAAATGAGAACTTTTGAGGACTAGTTTTGAATACATACACATACATACTTTATGCCAGAGTAAAACATGCACAATATCCATATGTATATATTACATATATGTATACATTAATATATACTACAGGGTAGGATATTATATTATCTGAAATTGATCATGTATTAAAGGTGAAAGGGGAGTTATAGTTAACAAGAAGTGAAGGCAAATATTTTATATAAAAGCCTACTTTTCTTTTTGTCATTTTGTAACATGTTTTATATATTGATTAGTGTGAAATATTTTAAATTGTCAACATGTTATTTCCTCAGAAAGGTAATATGAGGCAGTAAGAATAAAATTGAAAAACAAAACAAAAAACAAACAAAATGGAACTAATTGCTAATTCTAAAAAAATACTCAGAATTTGGGAATCATATACTTCTTTTTCATATTTAATGTTTATGTTAAGCCATAAATAGCAGCATAAGTAAGATGTTAAGAAACTAGTGATCATTTCATTGTGAACAACCAAAAAATAAAGAACTACTATCACAATTAGTAGGCTGACAAAGCAAGAGACATGAAATGATTGAGACAAAAATCTCATTATCTGTAGACAGGTGTTTATGCACCAAGAAAACCCAAGAGAATACATTGAAAAACTTTTATAATAAATTAGAAAATTTGGTTAAGCATTAAACATAGAACTTGTAACTGAATTAATTAAAACAATTGATTCTAGTACATAAATGAATAGTCATATTAGTAGACTAGCCCTCCCAAAACCATATTTTGGTGTGTCAATTTTTTTATTATCATGCTTTAAAAATTAATACAATTAAAATGAAGAATACCAACAGCAGTGTGGTGGTTGCCAGAGGGAAGGGGTAAGGGGAGAAAAGGGTCTTAATATAGGGTCTTAATATAGACTGGATAATTCATCCACTTTAGTAAAAGGCCAAATTAGTTTTAAAAAATAATTGTTTTCTATTAAACCAGTGTAAGATTACTAGATGTGACTTTGGGTGGTGGGCACGCGGTACAATATACAGATCTTGTAACATAGAAAACCACACATGAAACCTGTATGTTCATGTTGACCAATGTCACCCTGATGAATTTAATAAATAAAATGAAAAGAAATATACCACAAATATTTTTAATTATACCTTTGTAGGAGCTTTGTCACCTAAAACTTATTTTATTATAATCCTCATTTAGTTATATTTATTGAGCACCTATTATGTGACAGGCACTCCCCTAATCTCTCCTATTGTTATAAAGTTCATGCTGTTCCCTACATTTTTTTATTCCTCATTTTATTTTTAAGATCTATAGTTTTGGCTGGAATTCTCCTGGATAATATGCCATTATATGCCTATGCATATACCATGTATCACTTATTAATTCCTCTAGTGATGACCACCAAAGTAGAATCTAACTATTCTAACATACATATTGTCATCATGAATATTTTTCTATATGTGGCATGCACAGATGGTCTGTTTGGTTTTCCTAAGACATATATTTTTTAGAATAGTTTTATAGTTTATATTCCAACATTTTATATTGGGTTTTTTTTTTTTACCAAGTACTCACAAATAGTTGGTATTTGTCATTGACTTTTTGATAGATAAATTTCATTGGCATTGTAAGTAGCATTTTTCTGTAGTAAAAGTAGATCATCTCTTTATATTCGTCTTACTGATTTTACCTCCTCTTTTTATGAATTGGTTATTCATATATTTTGCTCATTTCATATTGACATAACACCTTATTTGGCTGATTTGAAGCGTTCTTTTTATATTGTAAATATAAATCATCCTCTCGTTAGATTTAAAATGTTAAAAATGGCTTTCCCAGTGTTTGTACCTGGCATCACCACATTAAAATCCTAAATTGTACTCAGATATATCAAATAGTTTTCCTTATTGTCACAGAGGCATTCTCTCACATTTTAAACTTCAGTACTTCCACATTTATTTATTTATTTTTAAATATATATTTTTTTATTTTTCAATTACAGTAGACCTACAATATTATATTAGGTTCAAGTGTACAACCCAGTAATTGGACATTATATAACTTACTATCCTGATAAATCTCATACCCATCTGACACCATACATAGTTATTGCTATACTAGATGCCCAGTGCACGAATTCATGCACATTGAAAGGAAATTAATTAGAAGAAATATTTTAAAGGCCAGGGAGGGACCGTGGGAGATTGGCTCCAGGGCATGTCCGGCCCATCTTATCCAGTCCCAAGCAGGGTTGATTGTGGCTGGCCGGCCAGGGAGGGACCGTGGTAGTTTGGCCAGCTGGGGAGGGACCGTGGGAGGCCTCCAGGGCGTGTCTGGCCCATCTTGCCCAGTCACGATCAGCTGGACCCCAGCAGCAAGCTAACTTACTGGTTGGGGCATCTGCCCCCCCAGTGGTCAGTGCATGTCATAGCGACTGGTCGAGCAGTCGACCAAACAGTCAACCGATCTATCAGACACTTAGCATATTAGGCTTTTATATATAGATTATTGACTATATTCCCGATGCTATACTTTACGTCTCCATGACTACTCAGTAACTATCAACTGTACTTCCTAATCCCATTACCTTTTTCACCCCTCCCCTCAACTGTCTGGCAACCGTCAAAATGTTCTCTCTATCTGAGTCTGTTTCTGTTCTGCTTGTTCATTTATTTGTTATTTTAATCTTTATTGTTGAAAGTATTACATATGTCCCCTTTTCCCCCCTATTAACCTCTTCTAGCCTGCCCACCGCTAGCCCCAGGCCTTCACCACCCTTATTCATTTATTTTGCTTTTTAGATTCAATTTGATGGACTTATTGCCATTTTTCATATTTGTATTTATTGCCATTTTTCATAGTTTGATCTTTTTTTAAAATATTTTTTTGATTTTAGAGAAAGGAAAAGAGAGAGAAAAAAAATCATCAATGTGAGAGCGAAACATTGATTGGCTGCCTCCTCCTTCTTCCTACTGGGAATCCTGCCGGAAACCCGGACATGTGCCTTGACTGGGAATCCAACCACCACCTTTCAGTACATGCACAGGAGGACACCGAGCCAACTGAACCATATGGGCCTTATTTTGATCTTTTATTTGTTTTCTTCATAAAAAAGATCATTGAACATTTCATGTAATTTTAGTTTTGTGGTGATGACCACCTTTAGCCTTTTCTTGCCTGGGAAGCTCTTAGTATCTTCACATTTAGGTGAGGATTTGGAGCTTCTTATTTTACATGCTGTTGATAGAGAATTTTCTCCACATAGTGAGTCATCTTTTTACCTAATGTGTTTTACTAATTTAACATTTACAAAATAACAGTCTCTTTATCAAACTGTCCATGTATACATGTCTGTTTCTGGGCTTTCTAAACTTCCTATTGTACTATATGGTTTTCTGCATCTACAGTCTTTTATTTTCTGTTTTTATTTTACTGTAATTTTTATTTAATTTATTGGGATAATATTGGTTAATAAAGTTATATAGGCTTCAAGTGTACAATTCTATAGTACATCATCTGTTTATTGTATTATGTATTCACCACCCAAAGTCCAGTCTCCTTCTTTCACCATTTATTCCTTCTTTACCCTCATCCACTGCTACCCAACCCCCCTTCCCCTCTAGTAATCACCATATTGTTGTCTGTATCCACAAGTTTGTTTTGTTTTTTATCTTAATCCCTTCACCTCTATTACCCAGCCTCTTAAACTCCCTTCCCTCTTATATTGCCAGTCTGTTCTCTGTCCTACAGTCTTTTCAATACAATGCCCTAGCCAGTGTGGCTCAGTTAGTTATGTGCCATCCCATGTACTGAGAGGTTGCCACTTCAATTCCTGGTTAAGGGCACATGTCCAGGTTTCGGGCTCGAATCCTAATGTGGGATGTGCAGGAGGCAGCTGATCAATGCTACACTCTCACATTGATATTTCTCTCTACTTCTGCCTTCCTCTCTCTCTAAAAATCAATAAACTATTCTTTAAAATACATACATACATTCATACAATAAGTTTATGATATAGTATTTGGTAGGGAAAAATTACAAATTTTGTCATTTTCAATAGTAATTTTAGCCATATGTAGACCTATTTGCTTCCATAAAAAATTCTTTGTTAAATCAATTGTCAAGATTAAAACAAAACAAAACACTACTCAGATTTTGAATGAAGCTGAATGGATTTATTAATTGTTTTGATGAGATTTACATTTTCATAGTATTCAGCCAAATCATTCATGAACAGGTATATCTTTTGACCTATTCAACACTGTTTAAAAGTTCATTTACTATGGGCTTGTCCATTCATTGTTAGGTTAATCCATATAACACGTGTGTTGTTATGGTAAATGGAATCTTATTTTCTATTAACTGTTGTAATTGATTTTGGATGTAATTTTATTTTATAATCTCACAAACTTGCTGAGTTCTCTTATTAATTCTAATAGTTTTTCAAATGTGTTCCCATAAATTTTCTATGCAAATGATCATATAATTTTCAAAATGAAACCAAACCCCAAACTTCTTTCTGTTTCATGCTTATGTCTTTTCTTTCTTTTTCTTGTCTTATAAAGTTAGAAACTTGAGTAGCCCATGAACATTGATAGTAATAAGAAAAGCCCTCCTCATATTCTCAACCTTCAAAAATATGTGAAAAATACAATCTCTAAGTATAGAATTTGCTATAAAACCTTGTATGTAACATTTTTCTAGTTAAGAAAATTGCTAATTTTATATTTTAAGAAGTTTTTTTGTTATTAGAAGATATTGTGCATTATCAACAACTTTTTATGTCACTCCAGGTGATAATGTAATTGTGCTTTACTTTAGTTCATTAATATAGATTACATTGATTTATTTTCTGAAATTAAATAACTTGAAGTACATTTCACTTACTAGTATCATATTACTTTAATATATTTTTGGATTAATTATTTTTACATCTAGAATTTTTATAATTCTGTATATAAATAAAACATAACCATAATTAAACATTTTTGTACTGTTTCCACATGATTTAGATTCAAGGAGCTAGTTTCTCCTTTTAAAAAATAATTTATTTAATTTAGGAATAACCTGTTCCAAAAACTATTGTAACATGAATTATAACATTTGGGGATTTTGTGATCTGTCATTTCAAATTATTTTATGATTAATGTTCATTTCAATTATTTATTTCTTTTTTGTAATTTATTATATTTTCCTAGAAACATCAATTTTAGCTAGGCTTTCAAATGTGATAATACATAATTTATTTTATTATTTCATAAAATAAAATGTTTGCAACATTTATAGCTATTTCCTATTTTTTTCCTGTATTTCATACCTTTCTATCTTTCTATATCTAATGTGGAATTGCTTTTCTTAAACCCTATCTTATCTACCGACTTTAGGTCAAAATGACTGGCCTACAGCAGTAATGCCTCGAGTGTTGCAATCTGGTATCAACCACTATCAACCTAATCCTAAGCTCTACAGTTTTACAGTTGTATTTTTATAAATGTTAATCCACCCAACAACAGGAAAAACTATGATCTTATAGGAAAATATACAATGTTATACACTAGTTTAAATAAACTGGAATCTACTTTGACATTTCTAAAAACCATCGTGTTGTCTTTTTTTTTCTATGCATTCTCTCAATCTTACCTCCATAGAGTTTTGCATTCTTATTTAACCCTAATTCTATTTGCTTTCAGTTTTTAAATTAAGATAATTGACATATTATAAATTGCTAAAGATATTTTATAAGGATAAAGAGAATGCAATATTACAATGATAAATGCAGTCATGTATTTCTATATATTAAAAAATGAACTCTAAAGATAAATATTACTAAAATATTCATTAATGGGTTTTATCACTTTTCCTGGAAATGTATATTATAACAGTGTTGAATTGTTTAGAGGAAATTTTTGCCATAAATTAATTAAGATCACCTAATTGTGAAGTTGATGAAAGAAAAATATTTAAATAGTGTAAGAAAGGTTAAGTTCTAGATAAGAGAAAAATTCAAAATGTTAAGAAAGTAAGGCTTCTATCCAGTTTACATTGGATATAAATAAGTTGGCTCATTCACTTATTTGTCTGAAATCTATTTATTGCACACCTACCACACAGACATCAGACACAGTTGTAATGGCTGTGTTATCGGTGAAATGATAGCAAGGGTCACTGCTGTCACAGGCCTTATAGGTTGGTGAGGCAGTCATTTAACAATTAATTACACGCAGGCTTATTTAATTTCAGTTTTGATAGTAGCAAAATTGGAAAGGCTTAGAGGGAACTACATGGAAACTACATGGGGGTGGGGGTGGTGGCAGGAAGAAATCAACTAACTCTGGGTGAGCAGTGAATGCTTCCATGAAAGAAGAAAAACTAATCTGGACCTAAAGGATGAGTTGAAGGTAGCCAGGGGTTAGGGTAGGGGGCAGGAGGTAGGAGAAGTTTTAGAATTCTCTTTACTGATACCCCCAGCTGATTCTGAGAGTAAGGTCAAAATCTAATGAAGACTATTAACTTCTTCCTGGTTCTGGTTTTTTATTGCTCAGAAGTGAGTGGTAAGAGAGGATGTGATTAAATAGGATCTAAGGCAATCTGCAATGAAGGAGTGAATGAAAGCCTTAGGACCCCCGTTTGTATTGGTAGGTTTAAATTGTCATCCCTGCTGGCTGCTGTTATTGTTCCCTGGGTAAAGCATTCACTGAGTAAATGAGGTGAAGAGCTTACACCATTGCCTGTGGCTGCTCCACCCATACTGCCTGCCTCAGCATGGAGGCCAGTGATGAAAAGGATACGGAAATTGGAAATTTGCCGCTTCCAACCTTGGGAAGGCTCACTGCTATAACGTGCAGTGCGGTGGAATATAGCTTACCTTCTTGTTAAACTGTTCTACTGGGGAATAATATCTGGTTCAAGCTTTCTCTATATTATCTCTGAAATCTATTCTCATTTACTAACTATAAAAAAGGTTGTAATCAATAGAGAAAAATGTTTCTAATTGTATTATTGAGATCTGCACAGGTTTTGTCTGTAGGTTATTTTTAGTCATTCAAGCAAAAGTTAGGCAATTAAGTAGACCATAGATGAGCTGTGCCCTTATGATATATTCTCACTCAGGGCACAACTTGGTTTGTGATCATACATTTAATTAAAATACAAACATTAGCCCTGGCATTATCTTATGTACAATCTGGTTAAACAATTTCTAAAAGCTTCATGGGGATTACAAAGTGACCTCTGTAAATGAATGAAATTCAGAACAGCAGCATTCTATAATAATAATGGATTATATATAAGCAAGTCCTGTTTTATACTGTGTCAAATGCTTGCTTTATTTTGGAGCATTGTACTGTCTGAAGATTAGGGCTACAGCTTTGCCACAAAGGACAGTATCAATGATATTCCAAGTACATTTCTAAATATTGCCCAAAATATCAACAAAATATTCATTAAATACATTTAAAAAAAGAACAGAAGAAACATGATTAAGGAGCTAAGGTTTTTAATGAGATTTCTAGCTATATATTCAAATAGAGCAAAAACATTAGAAGAATTGTGGGTCTAATTGATCCTCTTGTTTTAATAATGATTAAAAATTTGAAATAGTTGTTACTATATAAGTCTTTTTAATAATTGTTGTTATTAAGCTATCATATTAGTTTTCAAATGATTTGCATTTGATATGAATTATTTCTGGGATTTTACTTTAAGTATTTATAGTAACCCTCTAGAAAAATGTGATGAGTAGAAGTGGTCAGAATTGGTCATGTACAAAGACTTCTAAATGTATTTGGTGGACCTTTAAATAAGATATGCATTGAAATGGGCAACATATCTTGGAAAAATATCTGAACTTTAGTAAGTGCTGCTCTTTCAGATTGTTTTCATGCATACATGTATTTACTGGTAGTCATTCTATCAGGCATTAATTCCAAAATATTAATTAACTACTTACTTTGTGACATCCATTATATTATGAGATAAAATAGTAATAAGAACTAACCTTATTGAAAACTTATTTGTGTCAGGAACACATCAAACCATTTTATGCGCAATTAAGCGCCCAATCCAGAAACTACCACGTAAGACAGATATGGGTTATTCAAGCCATACAGATGAGGAAACCAAGAGAAAGAGACATGAAATAACTTCCCATTTTCACCTACCTGAAAAATGTTAGGATTCATATCTAGCAAAACTCCCATAAGGATGTTTTTAATCATTAAACTCCTCTTCCTTCATGACAGATAAATCTCTAAAATTCTGTCTAAATTTTATCATGAACTTTTAAATTAACCTAGTAAGAGATACAAACAGGGGAGTAGAGAATTATAGTTCACTCTAGTAAAGTCTACTATAAGTAAGTTCTAGAGTTTTAGGCAGGGTAACATGCCTTCAATGGTGCCTTTCAGAGAGTATGGTCCCATATAGCAATTCTCTTCCTCACAAAAAATGGAAGTCATTCAATTAGCCAACTCTGACAATTGTAAAAAGAAACTAATAGAAGTCTAATCATAATTTGCAGATATTTTACATAAGGGAAACAATTACTTATTTTTAGATTTTCTGCCATGGTTTTTATATTTTGATTCTTGTTCTAGCTTGTCTACCAAAAATGAATATGTATTAATATTCAAACTCATTATTAATCATACCTTCATTGGTTATTTCACAAATACATATGTTTAGCATTGTGGTTTCATACCTTAATATGTTTTAGTTATTATATGATGTAATTTCAGCATGTAATACTCTTGCTACAATATATGAGGAAATCAAATACATCAATAATCTATCGTGTTCTACAAGGGTATGATAACTTCTAAATATCACCCCCCAGCTGAATCAGTTTGGTAATCACTCCTTGGCTTTTTTTATTTATGGCTGGTGAAGGCTTGGTTGTTGTTTGGCTATGTAGTACATTGTGCCACATAAAATGCTTATCAATCCTATTTTCAAGCAAAAGAATAAAAAACAAACAATATTATTTGGAAAGAAATTAATAGCAATGAAGGAATTGGTAGCAAACATGAAAGACTGGGGAGGGAATATTTATTCAGAACATGGGGTAACAGAGTTCCTCTAATATGTGTACATTTTAAAGTTTAAAAATATTTGTGTTTTTGTCCAATTTAACACTCAGTTTTGCAAATTTTGGTACAAACTTCTATTATGTAACAAATGGGAAGCAACTGAAATCTGAGTAATGTACGTGTCATTCAGAAATTTGTCTTTTTTAAAGTAAGGCAGTCATTTTTTATATCTAACTAGAGGCCCTGTGCAGGAATTCATGCACAGGTGGGGTCCGGCCGACCTGCCCCGAAGCGGGCACATTGGGCCAGGCTGGCAGGGGGAGGGGCCATGGGTGGTTGGCGGCCGGCCCTGTCCCTGACTGAGGTGTTGGGGGCCATTCAGGGGCCGGACCATCCAGTGGGGGTGGTGATCAGGGCCCGGAACAGACAGGTTAGCTGCCGCAGTGTGCATCATAGCTACCAGTCGTTCTTGTTGTTCTGGTCGTTCCTTCATTCTGGTCGTTCTGCTGTACTGGTTGCTGGGCTTTTATTTATATAGATGATTAAATAAAGTTGCATTATTTTCTTTTTAAAATATTTTTATTGATTTTTTTACAGAGAGGAAGGGAGAGGGATAGAGAGTTAGAAACATCGATGAGAGAGAAACATCAACCAGCTGCCTCCTGCACACTCCCTACTGGGGATGTGCCCGCAACCAAGGTACATGCCCTTGACCGGAATTGAATCTGGGACCTTTCAGTCCTCAGGCTGACGCTCTATCCACTGAGCCAAACCGGTTAGGGCAAATTGCATCATTTTCTAATTGAAATTTAGATTCATTTGTATTTACTCATAAGAGTGTTATTCAATATGCTTCCTCCAATTTCGATTAAGGCATGTAATTTCATCATTACTTATCCTTGGTCCAACTAGAATTACTTTTATGGCTTCTTTAAAGCAAAAATTCTCATTTGAAACAAAACTACATTATCTTGGATTCTGTTGAGAGAAGACTAAGCTACTTAGTTCTAGAAATGTATTAACTCTAAGGCCATAGACTGCATAAACTGGTAGAAATATTTTTACCTGTGGTTAGAAAACCTATTTATCTCTGAAAAAAATTACCTTTTCCCTCTAGAAACATCAGGATTACCATTTCTTTAAAAAGAAGGAGTTGAAGGTACTTGTCATATTGAAATATGATTCTGTAGGGACAACCTTGTAGTAATGAGTAGGTACTATAATCATTCAGAGAAATTTAATTACTAAAAATTATTTCTTATTTATCCAAAATTAAAATTTACTATTATAAATTTACTTTTATAAATCTGTGGTTTTCTTGGCAACCTAACTTGCCACCTTCTAACATGCTAATGACTTTACTTATTATGTTAATTTTTTATTTTTTATCTCCCATGAAAGCAGGGATCTCTGGCTTATTCATCACTTATCAACTTTCCTAAACTGCAATGGGCTTAAAGCAGATGCTCAATAAATACTTGGAGGATAAAATTTGTTCTAATAAAGATGACCTAAAGTCTATGTGGCTTTTAACAAGTATAATCTTAATTATAGGGATCAGTATACAGTTGATTCCATTAAAAAATCCATTTTAATATTTAATTTATATTATTAATTGATAGGAATTTTATCCACTAATTAAAAATATCTGACCAATTATATCTGAGGTAACTAAAACATGGGCATAATCCATGAATGAATATTTCTTTGTAGAAAGCATAAAAACTCATTTTGATGCTATTTTTTTTTCTTTCCCAATGCTAGGAAGGCATATGTGTGAGGATTATCCCAATACTACTTTATTAATGTCTTTCATTTAGAAACATTCTATTAGATGAGGATTGCAATGAAACAGTTGATCTGAGCTTTATTTTAGGGCACATCTATAGTAACTCTTTTTTCAACAGATTATGCTAATTGCAAAGAAGATTGAACTGTAATTATTTTTCATTAGTTAATATCTATAGGTTCTCATTAAGGTTCACTTCCCTTTCAGCAGAATATAAACTATAATTCCTTTATTTTCATAGATCTTGCTAAACATGAAATATAAACTTTCGTATCTCAAGTTCTCTAAAGATAGTCAAGAACAGGAAATACTGCGTAGGGCTGTTACTGAGAGAGTGGGCAGATGTTCATCATTGTTTATCTGTTTATGGTGGACTGACACAAAAGAAGGTTCCATGAAAATCTAAATGTTTTTAATTATAGAAATTACTTTGGAAGGACCTCTATTGTAAATTCTTTTTGTCTGAGCATTCGGCCTTAATTTTCAATATTTCAGCATGTTCCTTGGTACATGTATGTGCATATACATATGAAAAGTAAACTACATATATTGGAGAACTTATAATTCTGGCTTGATAAAAGCAATAATATAGTTTTCCTATTTGAAATGATATTTCCATTATAAAAAATGGGAATATTATTTGTTCCTATTACAGCCCCTTTCATATAATTAAATGGTTCAAACACTTAGAAAATACAATTTCAGCCTCTCAAATCCGCTAAGAACAGCATGAAGTCCTTTTCAAGACTTAAAACATTTTTGTTTCAGTATAACTCATGCTGTACTGAGCAATATAAGCATCTTAAAAAGAAATTAAAAAATCAATGTTCTTTTTTGTCCAAACTCAGGAATCCCAGCTCTTCTGGTTCAATAGTCTTCTAGAAAGCACATTGCTGGTCAAATTACTCAGCTTCTACTTTTTGAAGCTGCATCTTAATATCCTTAACAGAGAATGGAAAGTTTATACACTAACCTGAATTTCAAGTTTCACAATCAATTTTCCCACCCACTCCAGTTAAAAACCCAGTTCCATATTCTTTAGATCAGCGATTTTCAGCCTTTCTCATCTCGTGGCACACATAAACTAATTACTAAAATTCTGTGGCCCACCAAAACATATATTGTATTTTTTGCATATCTGAAAAAATTAAATAGATATAAATTTGGATTCATTCACACCAGACAGCTACTGTGTTGGCTGTTATTATTTTTTATTTGACAGTCTTAGGGAAGAGAGGTCAGTGCCACTGACTGGTCAGCCTCGCATGTTTTGGAAAATGTTTGTGTCACACTTGTTGAAAATCGCTGCTTTAGAAGAGTTTGTGACCCAACTCAAACATGAAACATTTTAGGTCCAACAAAGTGAATGGATTTTTGCCTTGAATAAATTCAGCCTCCTTTAAAAATACTTTCTCCAGTGAGAAAGCCAATGAGTACAATTCATCCTGAAAGGTTACATTTGTGTATGAGTCCTCAATTATTAAGTAATTGAGGCATGCTGAAGCATTCAACCAAAATACAGAGAAATGTCCTCCACAAAAGGATCATTGAATATGTACATAAGATGTCAAATGCCCAAATATATTGACTAAAAAAGACAGGTATATTTAATGATGTGCGTATACCTTATTCCCTAATTTTGTCTTTTAAAATGCTAAGAGCCGAAACCGGTTTGGCTCAGTGGATAGAGCGTCAGCCTGCGGACTGAAGGGTCCCAGGTTCGATTTTGGTCAAGGGCATGTACCTGGGTTGCGGGCACATCCCCAGTAGGAGATGTGCAGGAGGCGGCTGATCGATGTTTCTCTCTCATTGATGTTTCTAGCTCTCTGTCTCTCTCCCTTCCTCTCTGTAGAAAATCAATAAAATATATTTTAAAAAAAATAATAAAAAATAAAATAAAATGCTAAAAGAAATCAAGGCTTATCATAGTTCAGCAGAGTGACAGATGGGAGGAATCAAAGAATCACTAAATTAATAGCTGAGAGATGGAAAAGAAATAGAACAGAGAGAATTTTGGAAACATAACAACATTAATAAAAACTTCTATTAATTTTCCAAAATAAATATAGTGGCTCTGTAGATCAGAGTCCTTCACTGTTATTTTGCTCCTTTGTTGACACTTCATATGCTCATACCCCCAAAAGTATTTATTTGATTTGTTGATTGTCATGTCTAGCTATGATTCACCAGATGTGAGAGAGCTTGGGTTGTAGATTACTAAGACTTTGCATTTTTGTAAGCCCCACTTCTAGCCTGGGATCTGCTATATAGTAGGTGCTCAGTATATGTGTTTAGTGAATTAAATGTAACATGAGATGGAAAGTTGTGGGTTAACAAGCCACCCTCTTTGTTTTCCTAAACCCATGAGAACATACTTGGGTCAACGTCTACTCTTAACTATGCTCTTACTTTGTGTTCTCTGCTTCAGTTTTCCTTGGCTGTATTTGCAACTACATGTCATCTATTTTTAATCATATCAATTACATAAACATTATAGTCATTTATCTAGGAGTTTCATGTGAGAAAATTAATTTCTTAGTTGATTTTGATTGAAGAACATTCAGGCTTAATGTGTTTGTTGGTGAGGTTTAATATTCCAATTCTACAAAAAAATTCTTGATTCATCCATCTATTTCTTTATTTCCATTCATCATTTATTTATTCATTCAAACAGCATTCATTAACTCCCTTTCACTATTTAAAACCATGATACTAGATAGATGCTTGGGCAGATACACAAATAAAGAAGAAAAATGTTGTTTTTCTTAAGAACTTCCAGTCCAGCAGACTTATTTAGTTTATGCCACAGTATTATAGCACATGTGGTTGAAATGTAAAGTTAATCAGTGCTTCTAGCCTAATAAAGTCAGGGGGGTCTGTACAATAATGATGAAAGCTAAAGATTTTCTCGTAATAATTGCATATTATAAATATATAAAATATTTTGTATGTTGTTTCAGAGGCTCTCCAGAGAAACATAAATCTACCCATGGATTAAAGATTAAGAAAAAACACCTCTAATTTTGTCTAAAACATATTTTAAGGACAAAAAGAGTAATCCAATAAGAAAAATACATTTAATCACTGTTAATTTTAATATCTTTTTCTTTAATGACAACTTTTGTCAATTCATCTTTAAAGACTCTCTCCTTATTTCTCATTACTCTTAGAACAAACATCACCTATACTATCTTTTCCTGACAGTCTATTCCTTATGATATCCTACAGATGTTCTAATCATATTTGTCTTTTCCAAACCTGTGTAACTACTGGTCAGTCAAAGTCCCATTTCTCCGGATCCTCCACCACTCCTACTATTCTAAAATAATGTTGACTCTTGTATTATTACTTATTAAATATTGTATTCTTCCTGTATCAACATCTCTAAACATACTTTTGCCCACCTCCCTATAGTACCCTTTTTGTGAATCTAATTTACATGTATGCTTTAATTATTTTATAGAAAATCACTAAGTGCAAATATATTCTTAAATGTCCAAATGATAAAAATTAATTTATGTAATATAAATAGATATAAAATCTGAATGATTCTGAAGATTATTTTAAAATAAGATAAAATATTTCTACTATTAGATTTATAGATTTCTAATAAACTTCAACTAACAGCTTAGATTTTTTTATAAGACATAATTCGATCTCGAGATATCCAATATGTGCACACACACATTGCAATTAAGAAAGCAGCATGAAGAAATATCGTTAGCTGTTAGTGTCATGTGTGACTAATATAAAACTAATTGATATATGAGTTACCCAATTATATTTCAGGTTATTGCCTGAGGCCTAATGGTGAGCCCCAGCTTCCATCAGGTGACAGTTTTAATATCTGCTGGTGATGCTCATTTTATCTGTAGCAGCTGCTTGATTCTTTATGCTTAGAGGAAGGATTTCAAAAAAAGTAAAACTTCACAAGTTCTTTGGAAGAAAGGAGAAAAATACAACAGTCAGAGAAAGTAAATTCTATTTATAGAAGTTTATCACAGATAAGTCATAAGAATCCATGATTCTGCTTCATGTATCCAAGCACTTGTATCTTTTTCTTGTTTATACACTTTCCCCCACAATTTTATACTAAATGCCACCCTTCCTCCCATTCAGAAGGTCTTTCATATGCTGAAATGTCTTCCATTTGGGTGAGGGATTTCTATGAGAACCCATGGGAATTTTATGGATGAATATTTGTTAGTCTTTTTCTGGATTGGAGTTCAGAGGCAAATAGTGGAACTGATTTAGATTGTATGATTTCCCAATGGTAAGACAGCTGTGTTTCCCCCATGGCTGATTCTCACACAAATATTGCCATGAAAGACTTATGAAAAGATGATTCATTTAGTCAGTAGAAGCCATCTAAGTTAGGGAAATAGGTAACTTTGTGTTCCACTGTTTTATTTACATATAAATGTTTCTCCAAAGTTCATAATATTTTACTGACCCTATTTAATGAATATACTTGCTTAGAGCCATCATGTGGTCTAAGACAATAAGATGAACAGTATTTTCATAACCTGATTAAAGCAATAGTATGACAACATGGTGCCATAATGTTTCATTCAGAAGAAAAGCTGGACTAATTTAAAATAAAAAGCATTGAAAAAGAATTATAGAATCTTTACACATCCTTGGTTTTATTAGCTCAGTCTATACTCTTTTTACATGTTTATCTTTTGTGAAAAACAATAAACTCAAAAATTAGCAAATATATCCCCATCTGAACTCAACTCAACTTTCTCATTCATTCACCCTGCAGTTTTTCTTTTATTCTGGAAATATTACTCTACAGTTGCTTTATCATCTTAACATCCTCAGGTTACTGTGAGACTTTTTTTTCTTTGTTGTAGCCATTTCAAAGTTTCCAGTTATTTTTTTCCAACTGTGCAGCCTCCCCGATTTCATTCCTCCTTGATTTTTCTGTGAAATCGGACACTATGAACTACCATGGTTGACCCATCCTCCACCTTTGTCCCAGAATTATATTTCTAACAGCTTTGGACATCTTTCCCCAAATATCACATAATTCCCTTCAACCTTGTATGCTCAAAACAGAATTTAGTATCTTTCCCACTGAAATTTTATTTTCCCGTTCTACCAAATGTATTTAATTGGTCATCCACTCAGTAACACACTTCCTTCCACCAGACACACCTGTTTCTGCCATGTTTCTATACTGATCCATCAGGTGCCATATTTTTACCTCTGAAATGCCTACTTTGTTTCGTTCTCTCTTTTCTTTTCAGTGTTTGAGTTGAGGCCCTCTTGGCTATATAACTGAAAAGGTATTGTAACATCTTCTTAATTACTTTGCATATGTTTTCCACAGAATTCTCCTTCTGTGGCACAATGAGATACTTCTCAAAAACATTGTTTAAAATCTTCTTTAAAATAGTCGGTGTCTCTCCTCGGCTAATGAAATAAAGTCCAAAACATTTTAGCACATTAATCACAGCCCTTCAAGACATAACTGTACCATCGCTGTCCAGCCACATTTTAAATTTTTCTGCTAGGCACTCTGTAATCAAGTAGCTGGCACTACACAGTGGAGTGGTAGTGCAGTTTCATATGCCTTTCATTTACATTGTTTCTTCGCCCTGAAATGTCCTATACTTTCCTAATGCTTTCCACCTAATAAATTTCACCTCTTCCAGATCCATACCTATTTTTTAAACCCATTTCAAAAACTTTCTCTTTTGAACATTTTCTTGTTCCATTCTGCCTTTCTCTGTTCTTGAAAAGAGGGAAGAGTAAACACCCCCCCACACACAAACACACACACACTTTCTATAACTTTAGACAATTATACATACTTTCAGTAAAACAATAATTCATTTATTTTTTTCAGCTAATATTTATTGAATGCCTAATATATGCTACAAATAGAGATATGATAGTGTCTATTCTAGTTTAGTGACTTGTTCTTGGAAAATTGCATTGCCGTTTTTAATTTATGCTTGATCTTATTACTAAACTAGAGGCCTGGTGCACAAAAATTTGTGCACTCGGGGGGGGGGGGAGAGGGGTCCCTCAGCCCGGCCTGTGCCCTCTCGCAGTCTGGGACCCCTCGGGGGATGACCACCTGCTGGCTTAGGACAGCTCCCAGAGGGAAGGGGCCTAAGCTGGCAGTCAGACATCCCTCTGGCAGCCTCGGGGGATGTCCACTTGCCAGCGGGGAGCAGGCATAAGCTGCAGTCGGACATCTTAGTGCTGCTGAGGAGGTGGGAGAGGCTCCCACCACCACTGTTGTACTGGCAGCCATCAGCCTGGCTTGTGGCTGAGCAGAGCTTCCCCTGTGGGAGCACACTGACCACCAGGGGGCAGCTCCTGCATTGAGCGCCTGCCCCCTGGTGGTCAGTGTGTGTCATAGTGACCAGTCATTCCCAGTCATTCTGCTGTTAGGGTCAATTTGCATATTACACTTTTATTATATAGGATAGAGGCCTGGTGCACAGGTGGGGGCTGGCTGGTTTGCCCTGAAGGGTGTCCTTGATCAGGATGGGGGTCCCGCTAGGGTGCCTGGCCAGCTTGGGTGAGGAGCTGAGGGCTGTTTTCAGGCTGACCACACCCCCTTCAGGGTGGGGATCCCTACTGGGGTGCCTGGCTAGCCTGGGTGAGAGGCTGATGGTTGTTTGCAGGCTGGCCAAGGCCGCGGGCTCGAAGCAGGTATCTGGGATTTATTTATCTTCTATAATTGAAACTTTGTAGCCTTGAGCGGAGTTCAGGGCTGGCCAGGGCAGGCGGGAAGCTTGTCTTCCTCCATCCCCGGGGGCAACCTAAACCTCCTGATCACTCCAGCTCCGTGGCTGCCACCATCTTCCTGACAGACTGATGGAGTGAGGGAGTGAGTGTGTGATGGTTAATTTGCATATTACTTTTTTATTAGATAGGATGGTTATTATTTTGAGGCTATTCAGGTTTGATTGTATAAACTTATGGCAGGATTTGACTACAAGAAATCTATACATATTTTCATCAGTTAATAAATATAGTACTTCTTTTACTGTGTCAATAATACTGTTTTACTCTGAAATATTTTTGATGAGTCTTTTCCCTATAATATTCTTATTGTATTGAAATTACTTCCTCACAAGGCCCCAAAATACATTCAAAGTACCATTATTTCCTGCATCATTGATGAAGATACTATGACAAAGAACAGACATAAAGCTAATAATAATAAAATCTATGTCAGACAAGTTTTCTTTTTCCTCCTAAGTGTAAGTGCTAAGGGCATTATCCAATCTAATGTTATTTATACTTTATTAAAAAATTATGCCCTAGCTGGTTTGGCTCAGTGGATAGAACATTGGCCTTCGGACCAAAGGGTCCCAGGTTCAATTCTGGCCAAGGGCACATGCCTGGGTTGCAGGCTCGATCCCCAGTAGGGGGTGTGCAGGAGGCAGCTGGTCAATGATTCTCTCTCATCATTGATGTTTCTCTCTCTCTCTCTCTCTCTCTCTCTCTCTCTCTCTCTCCCCCTTCCTCTTTGAAATAAATAAAAGTATTAAAAAGAAAAGCAAAAAAAAAATAAAATAAATACTTTTAGCCTGGCTGTTCTGGCTCAGCTGGTTGAGCATTGACCTATGAGCCAGGAGGTCATGGTAAAATTCCCAGTCAGGGCATATGCGCAGGTTGAGGGCTCGATACCCAGAGGGGCATGCAGGAGGCAGTAGATCAATGATTTTTTCTCATCATTGATGTTTCTAGCTCTCGCTCCCTTTCCATTCCTCTCTGAAATCAATAAAAATATATTTTAAAAATTAAATACTTTAAGAGAGGATAAAAATTATGTACTTAGGGTTACAGGATTAAATATAGAAGAAGAAAATGCATATTTATTAAAATATTTAATTTACTTAATGGAACTACTTTATTTGGGTTAACTAGAATTTCATAAGAAATAATAATAATGAAGAAACCTTATTTGTGAACCTGTAGTTTTAGGTATCTTAGTTTGTGTATTCTGCTTTTTCTTCAAACTTCCTGTTTTCCTCTTAGGTTTGAGACTTGCTGCCTATTTTAAAGGCATAATTGAAACTTAAAATAGTCTGTAATGAATTAAATACATGCAAAGTAGTATTTTTTCCCAGTGTTGTGAAATGAAAGACTGTTTGTTTGTTTTTTAATTATTTAGCTCTGTTGATATTTCTAAGACATAAAAAACATGTATTGTAGCCTGACTGGTATGACTCAGTGGTTGAGCATTGACCTATGAACCAGGAGGTCACGGTTTGATTCCCAGTCCGGGCACATGCCCAGTTTGTGGGCTAGATCCTGGTGTGGGTTGCGCAGGAAGCAGCCAATCAATGATTCTCTCTCATCATTGATGTTTCTGCCTCTCTCTCCTTTTCCCTTCCTCTCTGAAATAAAAATACATTTTTTAAAAAAGATTTATTTTGAATGAATCATTAGAACTTTGTTTTCACAACCTTAATTATATACATTTGATATATAATGGGAATAGGAAAAGAAAGCAAGTATTCATAGTTGAAGTATAACTTGCAAGCTCTAGTATTATTTACAGCCAGTAGGTTTTTGAAAATTACTTTGAGGATTCTTTTTCACAACATTTGAATGTGTCTGCGACAGTGATTATGCCAGCGAGCCTGGTGGTCACCCCATGAACTATTTACCCAATGAACTGTTGGGTTGCATTGTCAAAATAGCCAACACAGTAATTGCAATTTAATAAAACTGTACAGCCTTTACAAGCTCACAGAATGACTATTTGAACCAGAGAAAATAGGTAATTTTGTGTAAAACTATATTATACACTTATCACAATTTATATATTACTGTTTTCATTTGCCTACTCCTCTTTTATGTTATTTGTTTTATTCACTTAACAAATTGTGTGTGTGTGTGTGTGTGTGTGTGTGTGTGTGTGTGTGTGAATAATTATTGCCCTCCCACTGAGCCAATTTTCTGTGGCAATTCAGCTGGCAGAATTTGACTTAAAAACAAACAATCTATAATTGTTAAAATGTATTAGTTCTTAAGGAAAAAAAATAAACTAGAAAAAAGAATTCTTTGTATTGCATGCTCACCATTTTTTTTTGGGGGGAGGATTTCCAGTTCCCTTTTTAAAAATATGCTTTATTGCTTTCTTTTAGAGAGAGAGGGAGAAGGAGGAGGAGGGGAGAGAGAGAGAGAGAGAGAGAGAGAGAGAGAGAGAGAGAGAGAGGAGAGAGAGAGAGAGGAGAGAGAGAGATATCAGTTGCTTCCTGCACACACCCTGACCAGGGGTCAAACCTACTTAAGTCCTGACTAGGAATCAAACTGGTGAACTTGGTGCCTGCCACATTGCTCAACCAATAGAGCCACACCTATCAGGGTTGAATGCTCATCATTCTAATAGCACCCTCACCTTATTATTTCTTATAAATATAACTAGAGGCCCGGTGCACAAAAATTTGTGCACTCTGGGAGTGGGGGGTCCCTCAGCCCGGCCTATGCCCTTTTGCAGTCTGGGACCCCTCGGAGGATGTCCACCTGCTGGCTTAGGCCTGCTCCCTGGGGGATCGGGCCCAAGCTGGCAGTCAGACATCCCTCTGGCAGCCCGGCAGCCCTTGGGGGATGTCCACTTGCCAGTGGGGAGTAGGCCTAAGCTGCAGTCGGACATCCTTAGCACTGCTGTGGAGGTGGGAGAGGCTCCCACCACCACTGTTGTACTGGCAGCCATCAGCCTGGCTTGTGGCTGAGCAGAGCTCCCCCTGTGGGAGCGCACTGACCACCAGGGGGAAGCTCCTGCATTGAGCGTCTGCCCCCTGGTGGTCAGTGTGTGTCATAGTGACCAGTCATTCCCAGTCATTCTGCTGTTAAGGTCAGTTTGCATATTGCCCTTTTATTATATAGGATAGAGGCCTGTGCATGGGCGGAGGCTGGCTGGTTTGCCCTGAAGGGTGTCCCATATCAGGGTGGGGGTCCTGCTGGGGCGCCTGGCCAGCCTGGGTGAGGGGCTGATGAGTGTTTTCAGGCTGGTCACACCCCCTTCAGGTGGGGGTCCCCACTGGGGTGCCTGGCTAGCCTGGGTGAGGGGCTGATGGCTGTTTGCAGCTGGTCACACCCCCTTCAGGGTGGGGGTCCCAACTGGGGACCCTGGCCAGCCTGGGTGAGGGGCTGATGGCTGTTTGAAGGCTGGTCAAGCCCCCCCCCAAGTAGGGACCCTCACCCCATGGAGGTTTGGCCAGCCTGAGTGAGGGGCTGATGGCTGTTTGCAGGCTGGTCAAGCCCCCCCCCAGGGGGACCCTCACCCCATGGAGGTTTTGCCAGCCTGGGTGAGGGGCTGATGGCTGTTTTCAGGCTGGCCAAGCCCCCCAGCGATGAAAGCTCTCAGCCTCTCCTTTATTTCTTTTTTTTTTTTTATTCTGGGATTTATTTCCCTTCTATAATTGAAACTTTGTAGCCTTGAGAGGAGCTCAGAGCCGGCCAGAGTGGGCGGGAGGGAAGCCTCCTGCTCACTCCAGCTCCATGGCCACGGCCGGCTGGAAGCAGGTATTGGGTTTATTTATTTTCTATAAGTGTAACTTTGTTGCTTTGAGTGGAGCTCAGAGCTGGCCGTGGCATGCGGGGAAGCTTGGCTTCCTCCATCACTGGGGCAACCAAGCCTCCTGCTTGCTCCAGCTTCGTGGCTGGCAGCCACCATCTTGGTTGGGTTAATTTGCATATAGTCGCTCTGATTGGCTGATGGGCGTGGCTTAAGGCGTATCAAAGTTACGGTCAATTTGCATGTTTGTCCTTTATTAGTGTAGATATGGAGGAGAAAATCCTGGTCAAGAACCTAAAGACATATGAGAATGAGAAAAGAATATCACAGTGGAAGTATAGGTAGGACTTTACTATTGGCCAAGATGTCAGTACCATCAATGTGTCCATTGCCAGTGTTTCCAGTGTGGTGTCATTGAACCAGGGGAGAAAAACAGTAAGATTTAGTATTCCTTGAATAGTGGTTTGACCAATGAAATCATTGATTCTGTTTTAACTAGTCAAAGTTAATATGCTTTGGAGGACTGAAGAGATGAAATTAATTTTATTTATAATCTATAATAATAAAAGTATAATATGCTAATTAGACCAGACATCCTTCCATATGACCTTCGGGACAAAGCTGGAGCTGTGAGGGAAGCCTAGGTCCTAGGTGCCAGAGGGAAGCCAGTGCTAGCAGCTGGGGGAATGAAGGCCTACTCTTGCATGGATTTTGTGCATTGGGCCTCTAGTAAATAATAATACCCTTCATTTTTTGAGTGTTACAATGTGCATGCCACAAACTGTTAACAATTCACATATAATATTATATAATTTTTACAACACAGCCATGAAGTTTATACTATTAGTATTGTTTTATACATGAGAAACTGACTTAGGAATATAATTTTTACTAAAGCCATACAAATTTCATAATATGTCTAATTCCAAATATGTTTTCCTTATTTCAATTTCTTTGCTTATTGCAATAAATACTTAATGAGTTTGTATATTTCTCAGAGAATGATAGTTCCTATGTAAGCCTATGGTCTAGGGCCGTGGTTGGCAAACCGAGACTTGCGAGCCACATGCGGCTTTTTGGCCCCTTGAGTGTGGCTCTTCCACAAAATACCACGTGCAGGCGCACACATACAGTGCGATTGAAACTTCGTGGCCCATGCACAGAAGTCGGTATTTTGTGGACGAGCCAGTATTTTGTGGAAGAGCCACACTCAAGGGGCCAAAGAGCTGCATGTGGCTCACGAGCCGCAGTTTGCCGAGCCGCAGTTTCCCGACCACTGGTAGGGAGAAAGGTAGATAACTAAACAAGGCATGAGAGCAAACTATGATTAGTATCATGAGAACATAAATACAGAATACTATTGAAAACCACATTGAATCAGATCTCCCGGAAGATCTGATTTTTAAATTGAGACACATGGTAGACTTGCTCAAAGAAATGGGTGGGGAGAGAAGAATAATCTAAGCAGAAGGCAGAGATCTGTCAAGGCACTGAGACAAGAAAATGAATTTTGTAGTAAAGACCAAAAATAAGTTAGTTTGCACTAGACCCCTGATTTTTGGAGGTGAGTGGGGAAATAGTGGACATGGCTTTAATCCTGAAGATTCTTTGCAATATATTTACTAAGGTTGGACATTTATGGTAATTCTAAGGTTTTTTTGAAAAAAAATTTTGGTTAATCCTCACCTGAGGATATTTTTCTATTGATTTTGAGAGAGAGTGTAAGAGAAGGGAGGGACAGAGAAAGAAACATCAATGTGAGAGAGTCATGTTGATTGGCTGGGAACCAAGCTTGCAACTGAGCCTGCAACTGAGGCACATGCCCTTAACTGAATTGAACCTGGGACCCTTCAGTCCACAGGCCAACACACTATCCACTGAGCCAAACCGGCTAGGGCAGTTCTTAAAGAATTTAAGCAGGGCTTTCAAATGACCAGTTGCAGTCTAAAAGTGAATCATACTGTGGAGAATGAATCAGAAGGACGTAAAACTTAATGCAGAGAAGGCTTCTGTGGGGCCCCAGGCAAGAGGGGCTCCTGGCTTTAATTTTGGATGTTTCAATAGGAATGGAAGAAAAGGTGAGATTTTATAGCTATTGATACCAAATTTTTGGACTGGAACCCAGATTCTTTGTCCGCAGGAATCGAAGAATGAATCCACAAACAAAGTGGTATAGCAAAGGGGGAGATTTATTGAAGAACAAGTACAGACTCCCAGGTAGGGAGGGGGAAGAGTCCCACAGAACTGACTCCCAAGTAGGGAGAGGGAAAAGGTCCCACTGAGTTCCTTTTCCCTATGGTTTTTAAAGACTTCAGTTCCTGTGTCCTGATATCCCCTCTGACTGGTCAATATTCCCCTTCGAATTGGTTACTATAGTGATTCCTAAGGCCCTCTTACCTAATAGTCCTTCCATTTCTCTGGGCTTTCTTCTTCTCCTTCTGAATGAAGGGCTTCCTTCTCTTTATTTTGTAAATATAGACCTTTCCTGGGTACTTCCAGTTCCCTTGTCTTATGTAAATGCAACTGGTGCTGCTCCCTTGTCTTATGGAGTTGTAACTGCACCTGGCTTCCACTAGGAGATGGAAATGTATCTTCTAGTCTGCAGCTCCACGCTTTTCCATGGACCCCAATTCTAATAAATCCCTAATCCTGCCTATGTTCCCCCTAAAATTCCTGCTTCACTATGTTTGAAATAGGAAATAAAACGACCATAATTTAATGATCCATTGTATGTATAAGTTGATTGAGAAGCAAAGGTTTAGAAATAGTGCTGTGTGTATGTGTGTGTGTGTGTGCATTTTTAAAGAAAGTATGATGAATATTGAAATAAACTCTACATAGAAAAGTCTATAATTTTTTTTAATTCAATAGTTATTGTCTATAAGTGGTAAACTTAAAAATATTTGCTTTTTAGCTTTTTTGATTATCCTCTATTTTCATACTTTAATTAAATATAACCTATGCAATTTAAATATCACCACAACTTGAACTACAGAAAACAATAATATTCTAATTCATAGTCTGGCAACATGACTTCATGTGTATTTTGTTAGATTAAAGTATACTGTTTCTCAATAATTTCTTGATTGTGGAAAAAAAAAACATGCATTGGTATAATGTAAGAAAATGTATGCATTTATATCTCTTCCTGAAAACATTATGAGGTTTAATTTGTATTTCTTTTGCCCCCCCCCCTCCCCATGGCTACCTTTTCTAATTTTCTATCAACATTCAAATGTTACATTAGAACTTTCCTTTTGATCTTCAATGATTACTTTTATGAAGATTGATTTAAATTTTCATGACATGTGTCTACTGTAGAGAAGTACTTAATTATATGTTACTTATAGTTATGTTTAGGAAACCCTTTGAACTTTTAGTCATGTTTCACAAATAACACAAGCCCACCTTGTTAGACCTTTGTCCTCTATGATGTTAACTAATGGAGATCCTCTTCTCATCATAGTTTGGGGGTTAGACATCTGCCTACAAAAGGGTAGCCACTCTATGAAAAGTTCTATCTCACCATCCTTCTTTCCCTCCCTAGTGTATTTTCATACATTTTAAACATTTGTTTGACCATGGATATAAAATGAAAGGAGCTAGGTTGTAAATACATGATAAGCAAAGTTCCAGTTCTTCCAGGGATAGCTGCTATCTTTATATATCTGTGAGTAAAACATGGAATTTTAGGGATCAGCCAGAAGATGGGAAAGGCTTGAGAAGCATTGAGACCTAGTTTGGAAGAATAATGTGGGCACAAAATATCAGCAGTTTAAAGTAGAGTGAATACTAATAGTTTATATGAATCCCCAGTAGGTTTCTTTCGTACAGTACCTGTAGTACACACACATATATTTGTGAGGTGGTTTGGGCTATAATGATTTAAAGGTACTGCTGGCATTTAATGCCTATAGGTCAGTGGTGCTAAATATAGTATTGATGCAAAAATCATTGCTCTTCAAAATGCCAGTAATTCCCAATTTGAGAAAAATTCAATTAGTGGTTATGTGAGCAGGCTTTGTGTCAGTCAGATGAGTATTTGTGATCTCGCCACTTTCTAGTGGGGTGATATTAAGAAAGTCATTTTACTTTCTAAAGGGTCTGATTTGTAAGATACAAGTAACATATTTTTATTAGTATCAAATGCAATACACAAATTGTTTTATTTAGCATGTGACATATAGTGAACATTAAATAACTACTATAATTTGTGGTATCATTTTATTATCTCCCACAAAAATGTATTTTCAAAAATCTAGCAACTTAATGAAGAGTAAGAAGTCTTACTGAATGGTTATGCAGAGCATATTAAAATATGGACAATATTCAAGGCTAACAATGGGAATGTTAAAGCTATATTCTAGGCAATCTTTGAAACATGAACTAAACTTCAGCTACCTGAATAACTTGGTGTTCCATTTGTATGCATGGTTTCCCTATGTCATCTTCCTTTTGTTTCACTTGCCATCCCCTACTAGTCAGCTTGGCAATCTTGTGTTCTTTTATTAAAATGATTTTAAAAACACATTTTCTGGGAAGCTTCCCTGATACCTGTATCAGTTACTTATGATTGGTAGTGATACTATTCAACATACCATGGCTAAGTAAAAAGGATATTTATCACATAAAGTAACACAGTGTCTAGAGATTAGTGCAGCGGTTCTCAACCTGTGGGTCACGACCCCTTTGGCGGTCGAACGACCCTTTCACAGGGGTCGCCTAAGACTATCCTGCATATCCTATATTTATATTACCATTCATAACAGTAGCAACATTACAGTTATGAGGTAGCAACGAAAATAATTTTATGGTTGGGTCACAACATGAGGAACTGTATTTAAAGGGCCAGAAGGTTGAGAACCACTGGATTAGTGGGATGTGGGTCAGGGTCATCTCTGAGTAACCCACAATATCATCCAAAACCGAGGTGCTGGACATCTTTCCACTTTGCCAGCCTCACTGTGTTGGCTTTCATCCTCAGGCTTATTTGTCCTCATGCTCTTAAAATGTCTGTGACTGCTCCAGGCTTCAACTGCTCATAACCTTAGCAATGCAGGAGATCTTGCTCCTCCTATCAAGTCTCCTTTGTTGTTGATAAAAGAAAACCTTTCCCGAGGGAGAACTAGCAGTCTCCATACCTCCTTTGTCTTTAGTCAACATTGGGGTCCATGTCCCAGCTGCAAGACAGACTGGGAAAGCAAGCACGTGGCTTTCCCTGCCTCTATAGTGGGAAGTGGGATTTTCCAAAAGAGGTAAAAATACCTGTTGGACAGGTAACTGTTTTCTGCATGTCCTGTCCCCATCTTGACCCCCAACTTCAGCTGTCTGTCTGCAACACGAGCTGCTCCATTCTCGGTGCTCTTTCAACACTCCAGATACACCCACAGTAGCACCTGCTTCACATGATTGTAAGTATTTTTATGTTTGCCTACCCCTCAGCAGCGTGTATGTCGAAATCCTGTTATCTCATATTCTCGGTGCCTATATTGGTTCACGATAAATGAGTATTAATTAAATGATTATGTTCAAAGTATTTTAAATAGGAAAAACTTTGATTGAAAAATATATTTTAAACTAAAAGTAGGAACATGAGATATGTAAAATTGTAGCCTTTGAAGAACCATTAATGGTTAAAACACAGCATAAAGAATAGGAGGAGATCTTGCAGCATCCCCGAAACAGCCAAAGCCTAACCATCTGCTTCATATCTCACTAAGCCTAGAGATGAGAAAAAAGATGTGAATTTTGATACCCCCTGGGAGTGGGATGAGGATCACATAGGATTTAGAGAATAGAACTTGCAAAGAAATGTCAATAATTTAGGCTTTTTCTTTTAAATTTAAGAAGGCAAACTGTCAAAATGTTCCTCTTTCTTAACAATGTAGTATATGAAATAACTCTGCATAGTCGTTTCAGTGGGCTTTTGAGAAAGGGCAGGTAAAAAGAAAATAGAGCATTCCTACTGCAATTTCGGAAAAGAACACAGAACTGAAAAGAATTTGTCTAATGATAATATAACTCAAGGCAACCATATTGAATGTACCGGTGTCATTCAACTGAAAAAAAAAATATATATATATATATATTTGTTTCTTGCTAAATAAAGGACAGGGTTTTTTATCCTGGTGGTTTAACTTGTTTCTTAGTTTCAAACAGGTTTCTGCGGAGTGCCTTATAATTTTCCATATCACTGCCCTAATAAAACAAGGAGCCTATGAATGTTTAAATGATCAAGGAAAAAAAAACGTTCTTCTTGAAAATTAAATGTCAGATTGGATTTGAAATGTTTACGGTGATACTTTTTCATTTGTTCATTATGATAGAAATGATAAATGAGCAAAGTTTCTTCCTGGGGATAATGTACTTCTTTAAATTTTCAATTTTGTCTTAGTTTTATATAAGATGTTTTTGTGAGTACGAACTGCCATTTGCAGCACTAAAGACATTTGGTGCCTAATAAGGCATGGGATGATTGCAAATTTGGTAGCCAACAGAAAGCATAAAAATATATAATTAACTATAATTTTTCCATAATAGAAAGATATATAGTTTTGCATTTTCTCATCTCATAAGAATATACACACTCACTTCTCAATTCATGTATTTCCCATTGAAGGGTGTCATTTATCTGAACATTTATGGTGTGTTTTTATAAAACCCTATTACGTGCTTCTAGGCATTATTGCTGGCTTCAGTACTATGCAGATGTATTTTGACTGTCATTTGACATCAAGGAGAAATAAAAGGCGTTTTATATGAGTAGACAGTGTTGAAACTAACAGAAACTGATTTAGGAGAAAAAAGCCTTTAAATTAGTGTAAAATAGTTGGCAGCTTGCTTGTTTCCTGCTCATTTAATCAGACTTACAAAAGGGATATGTGTTTGTGAGATGGGGGCCTGGTATTAGTTTTCTGTTGCTGTTGTAACTTAGTGGATTAAAGCAACACATTTGTTATCTTACAGTTCTGGAGGTCAGAAGCCTAAATAGTGTCTACAGGACTGAGTTATTTTGGAGGTTCTATGTGAGAATTCATTTTCTTGACTTTTCCAGCTTTGAGATGCTGACCACATTCCTTATCTCTTGTCTCTTGACATCTGCAAATTGCACCAGTTCTGCTTCTGTGTCCATGTCTTCTCTCCTCTCTGACTTTTCTCTTATAAGAACCCTTGTAATTGCATTGGGCTCACTGGCTACTGTCCTAGCCTCAAGATTCTTAACTTAATCACATCCGCCCAGTCCCTTGTACTGTGTATATATTCTCAGGTTCTTGGAATTAGCATGTGGTCATTTGGGGGTTGCCCTTATTTAGTGCTCTACAGGACTCTTATTCAAACATTTGAATGGTCTCTCTTAGTCAGTCTTAGCTTCAGTGATAACAGAGCAGTAGGCAGAGCTGTCTACTAATTTTAAAGTACAAGAGCATGTATACATATTTTATGTGAGCACATATGTCTATAGTTTGATTAATTAACTTTCTAAGTTATCAATAATGATCCAGCAAGACAATGGGAATTATTAATTAAAAATCGTGTTACCATTGAAGTATGGTTACTCTTCATTACTAATTGCCCCTTTAATTTAAGCCTGGGTGGGTTTTTAATAAAGGCTGAATTTAGCATAAATAAATGATACCACAAATTATAATCCTATTTTATATAATAAAGTTTATTTTTAATACACCATGCATTTTATGAAGGAGATATATTCCTTGGTACACTGAAACTGGCAGGTTTGACCACATTTTACCTAACTTCTCCCACTCCAGCCTCCCAAAATGTGAATAATTCAAATATGTTTTTGTATTGCTATTAAATATGGACTTAAATGGTGAGTTTCATTTTATCTTACACTTAAAGTGATGATATTCCTAAGAAATTATCTTTAAAAAAAACACCTATCATTAACATATCCAGCTAAGTTACCATTGTACAACCAGCTATTGTAAAAATGTAATTTTCAGTGTAGTTAAGAGACTCTGGAGGATAACACAATCTCTCTCAAGTTTGATTTTTAGTGTTCATGGAGGCTTTAATTTTATATGGTATAATCTTTACTACTCAGGGTATTTTATTTAGCCATGGGAGAACTTAGTTTTATTTTGGTGATTAACTAAATAAAGCTATTTATTATTCTGATAAAAATCCAGAACATGCTTGGGTTTTTCTTTCCTCCCTCTCTTTCTAAAAAGAATATATAATTCTTTACATAATTTTTTTTTTCATTGAAATCACCTTTTCAGGAGAAAATACGAAGGCTAGGAAGGACTCTCTGGCCTTCAGGAGCTCTTCATCCAGGAGCTATAATACACAGTAAACTAAAATGTGAGCTTTGTGGTGATTTGAGTAGGTGATGGAACCAGTGATGGAGGAAGAAAAAGTTTATTGTGGAAGTTTTGATTAAAGGAACTGAAATGTCATTAAAATTTAGGAAAGGACTAGACTTGTGTTGTATGGGAAAGGGCATTCTAAGCAAAGGAATAAACAGTAAAGACATGGAAATGATATATTTAGGAAAGTGAATAGAACAGTATGGAGAACTAAAAATGTATGCTGAGTGGCAAAAAGGTAGTAAAAGAAAGCATCGGAGCAAGATGTCTTTAACCATATTACAAAAAAAAATTAAATAGAATTCTGAGGAATTTATTCTTCATCTACATTTGTACGTTTTTTGAAATAGATGAATATAAAGAAAAAAATAAGGTAATTCTTGATGCTTGATAACTAACATCATTCCTTTAACTTATAGGAGCTTTATCAAAATTTGAAGATACATTAGTAATATATTCTGTAGATCTCTATAAGAATTCTGTTCTCCTGGTAATAACTGATTGCCTGTTTACATATGAGAAGAAAGAGAATATAACCATATTTCTCGCTTAGCAGTTATAAATGGTATATTTTAATTAGTCATCCTATGTTTAAGTTAAATGAGATATAGATATATTAAATAACTATTGTTGATGTTAACTAAGTTCTGAAAATCTTCTATAGCATTTCCTTAATACTTACCATGTGCAAAAGTTGTACCTATTCTTTAACTTAGCTAGGATCAATATCAGACTCCTCATGGATTCAGATATTAAATGGGGACTATACCGCTCCTTTGCCTTTAATTTGTAATTAGCTACCAGAGTTCATTATTTATATTTCCTGTAAATGTCCCTGTAGTGTCCTGTTATGCATTAGTAGGCAATTTGTTGATAAACTAACACTCTCATTAGTATTTAAATAGGACATAAAATGTCAACTTCTAAGGGAAATGGCATAGCATTATTATAAATTAATTATGGTAAAATGCTCAAGGAGCTGTAGGCTGCATAGTTATTCAATAGGCCCTTATTGACAGATACTAGTTTTAGTGTTTGATTTTTACAGTTCTTTATCTTAAAGATCAAAATTAGCAATTCATCATGATATTACAAGGAAAAAGATAAGTTAGCTAGTCTGTGGCAACCCATGTATTTAAGTCTTTCAGCAAAGACTACTTCTATCCTACTTCCGAAAATAATATTACAAATTTTATTAAATTAAGTAATTAGATGTTTCCTATAGGTGCAGCAGGGCTATCATATTAAACTTTTCTTGTGCCAGGATGAATCTAAACTCAGTAAACTCTATAGGCTATGATTGTCTTAATCTTTTCATGTCTTTTGGTTGTAAAAGTCTATTATTAAGAGATAGACATGGTACTAGCTTTGATCTTCTTCCTTAGGGATGTAAGTGAAACTGGCTGCACTTTCTTGTAAGCTTCTTGTTTTAATTACAGTGTATAACATTATGTTTCACACAATAGGAAGACATTTAAAATAAGATTAGTGTGGCTATCTCAGAAGTGTAGCATGAAGCATAAAATAGGATGAATGAAAAATACCCCCACACACAACATACTGAGCTTCTGATTCCAGGAACTCAATCCAGTGAATATATTTTAAAATAATCACCTTGAATTACTGAACATCCATTCATTTGAATCCTATAATCGGTGCTTTTAAAAACTGACGAGAAATGGAATATCTGGTTGAAAATAATTAGGTGGGTTGTAGGAAGCTATTCTTTTTTAAAAAATATATTTTATTGATTTTTATAGAGATGAAGGGAGAGGGATAGAGAGTTAGAAACATCAATGAGAGAAACATCAATCAGCTGCCTCCTGTACACCCCCCTAATGGGGATGTGCCCGCATACAAGGTACATGCCCTTGACCAGAATCGAACCTGGTACCCCCCAGTCCGCAGGCCAACACTCTATCCACTGAGCCAAACCGGTTAGGGCAGGAAGCTGTTCTTAATGGCTGTTTCTCAGAGGAATAATAAAATTTTTTTCCCAAAATGCAACAATGTAAATTGTCTTTAAAAGTTGGAACTTGCTTTGCAAACTGATAATATAGATTCAGTAGGTAAATCCCTATAGGTCTATCTTACTTCTTGGGGGGGGGAGTTTTGAATCATGATGGATTAGTGATGGATACATAAGAATACCTAATGAGGATGGGTAATTTGTGTATTTTCCAAAGGGACTTTTTTCTTGGATTTTCCCAGGGGATTATTCTGTATCCATGGTCTAATGTAGGTGAATAATTTGATATTAATACAAAATAAAGTGAACACAACACTCAACTGTCAAATATATACTTTTCAATCTTAGCTAGATCCTCTTTAGCCTTAGAGAGAAATCTTTCACCAAATTTCTAGTTGATTCCATTCCAGTTCTCCATAGCAGTTATTCTAAATCTTTACCACTTTTTCCAATTTTACTCCCTCAAATTCCAAAAGTCTTGCTGTCCAGTTCTTTGAGAAAACAAAACCAGGTAAGAACACCTTAATTTTATTTCCTACCAGCTAATAATTTATCTTTTTTTTATCCTTTCTTTTTTGCCCCCAGTATTGTTTAGGTTCTCATTGCAGCCCCATGAGTTTTCCTTAGGAAAGGGCTTCACTTTCATATCCTTCCTGAGCCTCCGTCTCTCTCTTTCTTCAGTGGGACCTTTACCTCAGCCTGCAAGTCTATGCCATCTTTTCAGAACTCATCATACTTGAATTTTGTCACCAGTGATCCCCTTCCTCAATCCAGTTATTGAAATTCCACATATTTTTAATGACTCTCCTTTCCCCTTGCCCTTCGCCTTTCCTATTTCTGGCTAAACTTTGTCTTCTCTGTCTCCTTGCTTGACCTATGCTTCTCTCTCTCTCTCTCTCTCTCTCTCTCTCTCTCTCTCTCTCTCTCCCACACACACATTAATTCCCCACTTTAATTTCAGCTACACCTATTCCCATGTTTTCACTGTCTTCTTACAGTTTCAGTTCTGTTCTGTGTTTCCACTTTTGATGCTTCTCCTGAATTTCAGGCTTAAATATATCACTGTCTAATGCATATTTATTCTTTAAAAAATATATATTTTTATTGATTTTGGAGAAGAAGGGAGAGGAAGAGAGAGATACAAATACCAGTGACAAGAGGGAATCATTGATCGGCTGCCTCCTGCACACCCTACACTGGGGACCAGCCCACAACCCAGGCATGTGCCCTGACCGGGAATCGGACTGTGACCTCCTGGTTCATAGGCTGACACTCAACCACTGAGCCACACTGGCCAGGCTGCATATTTATACTTGAATGTCTCCCAAGTACATCATACTCAGGATATTACAAAAACAGTTGGCAAGTAATACATTTGAGGTCAAAACCTGAATTCAAGATTTTGACATGTAATGAAATGGTGAGCAAGGTATTTGACTTCAGTTTCCTCATCAAATACTGTCGTGAAACTTCATTTCCCCAACACACTTGCCCACGCAACCATCTCTCTCACCTGTTACTGCAATAACATCCTCGGTGATCTTCCCACTTCATTGTACTCTATTCTCAATGCAGTAGACAGAGTGAACCTTTAACAAAAAGTGAGTTAGATTGTGTCTCTCTACTCAGAACCTTCCAATGGTTTCCCATCTTGGCTTTTAGCAAAACTCAAAACCTTCATGTGCCACCCTCAACCCGATCTTCCCCAAATCCCTGACTTCGGTTTTTCATCCTGTCATTTTTTCCCAGCACTCTGCCCTCCTCAGTTTTCCTTACTTTGCTGAGCTCCCTCTTGCTTCAAGTGCTTAGCACATGACCTTTTATTCAAATGGATGTCACTCTCACCTCCATAAGCCTTTATTCAAATGTCACCTTCTCACTGACAGATTCTCTAACTTATTTGAAATTTACCTCCATCCTTCCGGTCTCCAACACTTAATCCCCATCTTGTTTTACTGTTCTCCATAGGGCTTATTCCTAATATTCTATATAATTAACTCATTTAGATTGTTTTTGTTCCCCACCATAATGTGCCCCATGATGCCAAGAACTTCTCCTTTGTTTTTCCCCCCACCATTGTATCTGCAGGGCCTAGTAGTAGAAGCTCAATAATAATTGCTAAAAAAAAGAAATAAATGTACAAATTGAGATATTGGAGGTGGCATTTTTTTTTAGTTAAAAAGCACTATAAATAAATTAATTATTTCCTCTATTATCTCTACTATTATTATTTTATGCCCACATGACTGTACATTTAAACACACACGCACAAACACAGAGGTTTTTTTTTTTCTATGTCCTACCTTGGTTTTGAGATACTATCTAATCAGTTTCTGAGGCTATTTACTTTGAGTCATCTTTAAGCTTTTCAACCATTTTATTCATCAGTTTTAACTCTTACACTATGTGGAGCAGAATATTCATTTTAGTTCCTACTACTTTAGCTCAGTCATCTTGAACTTGTCTCTAGATAATTACAATAGCCTACACACGAATTTGTACCATATTTTATAATAAATATACTTTCTTAAGTACTTTTTCATGGCTTCAAATGATCTACAAAATGCTTTCTACAGTAATCAAGGTCCTTCATTACTGACCCTGACCTATGTTTTTGTGGTGCTATTTTCCAACATGATAAATTGTTCTTTATGGTTCTTTTTACTTCTTTTTACTTCCAGTCAGTAGTTATTGATTATTCACTGAGTCAGGCACTATGCAATGGCGTTTAGTAAGGTACTATCTCTTTCCCCCTCTCCTCATAGCAATTTGTTATAGTTTGGGAGGAATGAAGGAAGAGAAAACTTGGCATTTGAGATCATACATCAACTGCACAGTAGCTATAGGTACATTGAAAATGTATTCTGGTTTTTTTGGGACAGAATTGGTTTATACATTTTGTCTCGGTATAATTATTACTAAATTTTTCTATACTATCAGAACTCATCCTTGTTTGCTGATAAATTATAGCATCTCTTTATAAGCAAAATAATTTGAGTTTTATCCTGTTATGAACTGTAGAAATTATGGGACTTTCTAAGCAACATTTAAGTTGCCGTCCCTTAGCATTGGAACACACTTATACATGTGACATAATGTTTGGTGGAGAAAACCCAGGTTATATAACCTGAATGTCATCTTAATTTTAGTAGAAAACTTTTATTTGTCTCAAATACATTTAATAGCTACTGTCTTAGCAATTTTTTTTCACATCCTTGTCAGGAGTGTCCTATATTTACTCTTCATTTATTCATATCCTCTCCATCTTTAAAGTTATGCTTACATCCCAAAACTATTTTTTGATTAATCTCTATCTCTTTCTACTTTGTGTTCTCTCCTTTTAGCACAGTGGTTCTCAACCTTCCTAATGCCGCGACCCTTTAATACAGTTCCTCATGTTGTGGTGACCCCCAACCATAAAATTATTCTCGTTGCTACTTCATAACTGTACTTTTGCTACTGTTATGAATCATAATGTAAATATCTGATATGCAGGATGTATTTTCATTGTTACAAATTGAACATAATTAAAGCATAGTGATTAATCACAAAAACAATATGTAATTATATATGTGTTTTCCAATGGTCTTAGGCGACCCCTGTGAAAGGGTCGTTCGAACCCCAAAGGGGTCGCAACCCACAGTTTGAGAACCGCTGTTTTAGCAGCTTTTTTTTTTTAAATCACTTAGTTGACAACTTTTTGTATACAAAGTACTTTTCTTTTATTCCTGGATCTGTTGGCATGGTAGTCTGCTGGATCCTTGAAGGCAAAGAATCTTTGATTGTTTAGCACTGAGTCTAGGGCCAAATACAGAATATAATTAAGAACTTAACTGTTTTATGTAAAAAATAGCAATATGATAGCAGTGGTATGGAGTGTGGCATTGATGGTGTGTTGAAAATATAATAGGATAAGATAATATTAATTTTCAGGAAATATCTATAGTTTATACCAATGTCTATAGATTAAAGATGTGGGTTTGTAATGTATATTTATTGAAAATTATGTTGTGATGGGAGGAAAGACATTGAGGAAGAGAAAGGAAAGGTATACCATATTTTATCAAACCATTGCATGGAAGATCATCATTCTTTTGTAATTTCTGAGGTAAAAGTGCCAATTAAGTTACGGTTCAATGTTTTCATATCACTTATAAATTTCATTTGATATATATTGAAATACCTATTTATTTATGGATTTTAAAAATAATTGAATCATCCCTGTATATACATGACAAAAGTGTAAGTGGTATCAAAGGACTAAGGTGTTGTCAGCACTCCATTGCATTTGAAGGTCATTTATTTTAAGAAATGTTTATTTTCCAGTTAAAATATAAAAATGAAATATTTTTATTGAATTGATTTATAGTGTATAAGTAAGTATAAGTAAGTATATTGCAAAGAAACAACATCTGATGAGTTTGCTGGGATATGAAGAAGGCCCTAAATATTCTAAAACGTAAAAAGAACATAATGGGCATTTTGGATGCAACCGAGTGTAGAAATCTGAGTTACAGCAAAACTTTATGGAAGTGTACTATCACTTTTGCTGTTCAGCAGCCGAAGCTGTCACCTGGAAAGTTTTAGCAAAATGGACAAGAAAATATTATGAGATTAGGCATCTAATTAGTCTAGAGACATGAAGCTATGGCATTAGTATGGAAAGTTAAGAACTAAACATGCAGAGTTTCGGTTTAGGTACACTAGTTATCATTTATTACAGGTGTGTTTTTTTTGGAACAAAGGAGGAATATGTCTGTGTTCAAAATGTCAACATCTATAAACTCACTTGGTGGGATTCTATGTGCCTTATCTAGTATGACAAAACCGCTAGTCACAAAAAATAAACAGAATTCATAACAATTTCCAGAACAGACTGTGTGAGACTACATCAAAGTCAATTCTATCAATAAGGTGGACTTGAGCAGAGAGGCTATAATTAAGAAAATAATTGGCTTAGCTTTGCAGCTGAATAGAAAATGTGGATCACATTCATGTACCTTTTATGTATTGGTTTCTCACATTTCATCTTTGTACTGCTCTTGTGTTCATGCTCAGATCAGTCATATTTTATTTTGAAACATTTTCATTTTCAGATCAGCAGTCCTGTGATCCTGGTGAATTTCTTTGCCACGATCATGTGACTTGTGTCTCCCAGAGCTGGCTGTGTGATGGGGACCCTGACTGCCCTGATGATTCAGACGAGTCTTTAGATACCTGTGAGTAGAAAGGTTTTCCTGCCATTCAGATTTACTTTACATGTGAAGCTAAATGTCAGTTGTTTCACGGTTGGCTGATGTTGTAGTTGATTCTTTTTTTCCACCGAGCCCGAGAAACTCGAAACTTTTCATTTATGTTTCCTTTAAAATGACTATGTGAATGAAAGCACAAAATGCAATTTCATAGCGTGAACTGACTTATGTAGGGAAGAAGATGCAAGGTTAATTATTTCAAGGTGATTGTGTTACTCCTAGAGAAAAATGACTTGAAGAGGAAAATAATCCTTTGAAACACAGCACTAAAAGGGAATAAGACCCTCTCCAAAAATTTATCTCACACATTTTGAGTGAGAGGAACACATAGGCATGAAAAGAGAAAAAATAGATTAATAGAAACAAACTCTAATGTAGAAATCAAATGTGTAAATTCATACAAAGGAATATTATTTGGCAATAAAAAGAAGTACTCATACATGACACATGGAAAAAGGCTAAGGGGAAGGAGCCAGTCACAGAAGACCACGTGTGGTATGATGTCATTCATATGAAAGATCCAAAATTGGCAAATATATAGACACAGAGAATAGATGAGGGATATAGTAGAAGGCAATAAGGACTGACTGTTAATGAGCATGGGCTCTCTTTTTGGTGAAATTCAAATATGCTAAAATGGGATCGCAGTTATGGTTGCACAGTTATGTTAATGTATTTTAAAACATTGAATTTTACATACTAAAAGGGTTGAATTATATGTTAATTTTATCTTAATAAAGTTGTTTAAAAATGGGAATATATCTCATAATTGTGCCTAGGGGTGTAGATAGCACAGTAATGTGAAAAGAAAATTTTTATGATTATTAATAAATGCTCTTACCATATGAAATCATATTATATATGATTATTAAGTCATTATTTATGATTATTAATAAATCATTATATATGGTTATATATAATGCTCTGACCATATGAAATCATATTATATATGATTAATATTATATGTATATGATATATATATTATTTTTAAGCTTCATCCTCTCCTTTTTAAGTGTAATCTAGGAGTTCTTTCCTCATTAGCTGGGAGGATTTTCATAGCATAATCAGAATAAAAGGATAATTATTGAATGTTGGTACTGGAGTGTTGCATTTCTGTCCTGATCCTCCCAACAAATTCCTGATGGGGAAAAAATTACAGAAACATGAGATATATTTTTGCTATCCATATGCAGGAAAGCCAGGTTGAAGGTGAGATGCTATGGAGCTGTGTACTTGGCTCAATGCAAAAACAGTTGAGAAAAAAATGACTGGACAGCTTACCTAGACTGATGCTGGTGAAGAATAGAGAATGATGGTGTCTCTTTGTGCTCAAGAGTGAGATGAGTCAGAGAATCAGACTGGAGAGGATTTGTGGTATAGAACAGGAGCCAGGACCTGGATGGTCAAAACTAAAGCCCTGGGAGAGAAAACCTTAGAGTAAATGTCAAATTGTGTAAATGACAAATACTCTGCTACCCGCCCTCACTGAATTCCTGCTTCTAGAACACGGCTGATACCCAGGAAGGCCACATCAGTGGACCAGGGTGTGTTTGACAGCTGACTGATTGGACATTTGCTCTGAATGGTCAGTGTCTCCACCACAATGTTCTTAAATATTTTGAATATCCACCCTGCCCATAAAATAGACACCACCTTGGTTTTTGGAAAAGGTGGGTCCTTCAATTCAGAGATTAGGGGCTTCAGCAGACTGAGGCCTCAAATTAGAAATCGCATGTGGGTTAAAAAAATAAGTTTTTCTGCTCATTTTTAAAAATGAAATTCTTACCTACTCAAGACATTTTTATCAGCTTTTTTTAAAAAAATATATTTTATTGATTTTTTACAGAGAGGAAGGGAGAGAGATAGAGAGTCAGAAACATTGATGAGAGAGAAACATTGATCAGCCGCCTCCTGCACATCTCCCACTGGGGATGTGCCCGCAACCCAGGTACATGCCCTTGACCGGAATCGAACCCTGGACCCTTGAGTCCGCAGGCCGACGCTCTATCCACTGAGCCAAACTGGTTTCGGTTTTATCAGCTTTTAAGTATATAGCTATTTTCTTCTCCAATAACATTTGATGGATTAGATTTAAAAATATTTCTTTATTTTGGCCATTCTTATTCTATTCTCAAAAATCAAAATTGCTGAATATCCTTAAAGGAAACACTAAAACTATTGTTATATCAATGTAGTCATATAACAAAGAAAGAGAAGTAACTATTTTTCTACCTGGACATTTAATCTGGACAACATACTTGGATCTACATGTAATTAGCCTGTTTCCCATCAATGGTTTCAGATAATACCAATTGAAATCTGGACAAGCATAGAAAAAACCCTTTATAAAACATATAAGACTTTTGAATTTTAAATTGCTTACCCAGATGTTCACAATTACCATTTTTCTAATCATAGTGCTTTATAATGTGTTGTTTTACATCATTCATATTCAGTCATCACTGATATCCATAAAATGCAAAATTTTATGACATTAATGTACACATTCAATGTGAAAGATAAATACTAGAAATCTAAAACCATAAAGACTGATTATTAGGAAGGGTGATTTTGTGCTCAGAATATGAACAAATGTATGTTATACATTTTGGTTGGAAGTACGTGTATCTACAAAATATTAGATGAAAACAGTTGAAGCAATACACTTATTTTTCCTAAATCCACTTCGCCTTTAATATGATAAGAAAACCAATACAACATGGAATTTATTACAACATTGTAAAAGCTCTGAAATGATGACAAAATTCTTATAGGAAAAAAGGGGGATATTGTCAAGGAAGAAGAAAAGCTTTTGTTGTGAAATGCTGATGACTGAAATGCTTAGAAAATAAACCTGCATACAGAACAACCAAGATGAGGTTTCTAAAATATGAAAACGGATAACTTTCATAATTTATAATTTACCATTTGATATGAGCAAGTATTCTTTAGCCTTATATTAAAAATGAAAGTCTAGATTTCTCCACATTATTTGAAGTAACTTCAAGTGTCTAAATAAATGGCTAATCATCTTCAAGCCCTATGAGGACATGAGAATAGAAAATCAGGGAAATCAAATCACCATCCTTTGACTCAGGGCTTTCAGTTCGGTTGTTAGTCTCGAGTTGTGTGTGACAAGAATTTAAATGGAAAGTGGGGACATTTATTTGTGAAATGAAAGCTTGGGACCACCTGTGGCTGGAAAATTTTCTTGAAAGGCACTTTTATTTCGAAGTGTTCAACATTTAATCCCTTCTAGGATTTTCTGTTGAATGCTTAATGATACTTCCTTTCCAACAATCAGCTCCAGCTGATGTATGATATTTTCTGAGAAATTGAATTTAATGTACTTTAAACTGGTTCTTTCTTTTTAAGCCAGGACTGAATTGGTGCTGCTATGTCTCCTTCCTTCCTGTTACTCTATCCTACTTCCCAGTCAGAAAATTATTTAGCGGGCACATTAATTATAGATCATATTTTCGATAGATGACTCACTGGCCAACAAAGGAGAATAAAAATGGCCTTATAAGAGGGTAATTGCAACCTGGAAAGTTGTGATAATTTGCACATTGACTCTGCCCTGTCCTTCTTCAGGAACCGGCAAACTTTTTCTATACAGAACCAGGTGGTAAATATTTTAGATTTCATGAATCCATGTGATCTCTGTTGAATATTATTCTTGTGTTTTAAATGCTTTAAAATAGAATGCACATTCTCAGCTTATAGTCTGTACAAAAACAAGGCAGAGGACAGATTTGGCTGGCTGTGGTTTGTTAACCCTTGTTGTAATGTCATTGCTGAACTATATTCTTTGTGAAATTATAAGGGTGGGTCTGTGCCCATGTAGAGTCACCACAGGGAACAGAATAACGCCTCACAGTGGAAGCACGTGGCATAGAGCTGTGTGTGTACCCACTACCATGTAGTGCCACACTCAGGCCATATGGTATTTTCCGCAAAAGGTAGGTTTATTCTTCTATTTTAGTAGGTTTATTCTCCTTATTTATTAGGATTACACTTGAACACATGGAATAGAAACAGTAGCTTAACCAAATAGGGGTTCATATTTTTTCACATAAAAAGTAAAAAGGTGGAAAATCCAGTATTAATGTCAGATCTCGAATGGCACCAGCTTTCTCTTTCTGCTCTGCTATCCTCAGCATGGAATTGTCAGTCTTACACCCACAGTATCAACGCTCTACCTCTGCCAGTAGATGATTCCATTTTAGGCAGAAAGAAGGGGAAAAGTAAAGGAAAAAGGCAAGTGCTAGCTGATTTCTGTTTTACAGAAAAGCAGTAACTTTCACAGAAAGCAATGTTAGGATGTGCTGCTGATAGATATCTGCTTCACCAGAACTGATCAGATGAAGTATATATAGGGCAATGAGCATTTTCAACAGGGCTTGTTGCTCCTTCCATCCCCGTCCCCTCCCCCCCAAAAAAGGTGGCTCTGCTAGTACAGAAAAGGGGAGAATAGATATTGGGAAGGCAGAGGCACCAGGTAACATATGCCACAGTGTCCCTTCACTCTCTTTTCTCCTCTCCATCCACTACATAGGAGGTGGCACCCCTAGCATATGATCAGGGCTTCTGCATCTCAACTACTGGTCTCCAAGTCAAGTTCCTTCTCAAATATCTTTTCTCCTTGGCAGCTAACTTAACCCTTTTAGGACCCCATTACCTCCTTTGTACAATGGACATGATAGAACTTGCCTCATAGTGAAGTGTTTAGAACATGCCTGCTCCATAGTCAAATCCCCTCTTTACTGCACACCCCATTCTGCATCCCAGATGCTCAGGGTTCTGAGCAAGCACCGTGCCCTAAGGGTCTTCTTATGTAGAGTCCTAACTGCCCCCATAGCCAATTCTTACTTAAAGTGAGTTTATTCTCTAAGGATGTGACTAGGAATAGGATTAATTTACCACATGCACACATTCAAGTTAAATTGTTAACAGTTTTTAATAATTAGATATATTACATTTAAACATTAAGACAAATTTTGTATAGAGATTATTTTGGGACAGGAGGCTTTTTCTAGGAACTCTTACAAAAAGATCATCTTGACTGATTAACTAAAGCTAAAATACATTCCTGAAAGTCATGTTAGTGAGTAATATTTCTTAATTGACACTGCAGTCCTGAAATTTAGACGTTATGTCATTTTAGGAAATTGAGTTTATGGGCCTTCTGTATTCCTCTAAGTTGGCTGTTATTGGTGAAAGCAGAATTCAAATTTATTTGAACTTGTCCTCCTTTCTTGAAATACTGAGGTAAAGAAGGATCAAAGTCCTAAGAGGACCCTATAGGCCACCTAATTTATAAATATGGAGTTATTTGAAAAACATGGAAGGCTATCCCAACAGAATTGTGAAACATTGGCTTTGGGAGTGAACCGTTCTAATTGGATATTGCAGTAAAAATAACAAGTCTCCCAGGTAATAAGAATAGCAGCATTTATAACAAAATGAAAATGGCTGTAAGTTATTAGGGTTAGATGTACCTCTATTTGGAGTGACTATTGCCTTTATTATGTTTCTATTGTATGATTTTAACTTTATTTAGACAGGAGGATATTAAGGAACTTCTTGTATTCACAAAATGACCTTTCCCCTAGGTATAAGGTAGAAATTTCCTTTTAAACTTTCTTTCTTTGACAGAGGTCAGAAACAAGGTGGGAGATTATTAGTAAATAGATATTGCTCTTTAAACATACGTAGTAGAATAGAGCACTGAAAGTAGACTATAGGAATAGTAAAATGAAGTGTGGTCCTTGTTTGTAAGTAGTAGTGATTTAGAGTTCGTTGTGCAATGAGCTAATATATGAGAACCCCAAAGCAGAGCATTTTGTCAGGTAGAGAAGCTGAAATGATCTTACACATTAAAATAAAAGCATGTGAGACCCAGGAGGGCAGTTTGTGTCTCTTTCAATTCTTTTTGTTTTGCTCTTCATTTTATTGTGAGGCTCTTCATTTTAGTAGCAGAGAGACCAAAACACTGACCCATCTTTAATGATAAAAAGACTCCCACTTAAGAGTTGATAGGAAGGTAGACATGAAGGTGGGGGAAAATACAATTGTGGATTGTAAGGGCCTAATATTGACTCATTTCCCTAGCACAGTGGGAATGGGATGGGGGAAGGTCTCATTTCTCTTTATTCTGCCCCACAATGTGCTAACGCATCTCTGCAGTCTGCCTCTGCAAGTTTAAGAACTTGATTGGAGGTGTAGGTGATAAAACTGAGTGCACTACAGTTCCAAGAAGCAAAGCAAGACCAGCATTAAAAAAGGCCTCGCTCTTTACTCAAGAAGTCACAGCTATTTGGTTTTTTCTGATACAAGACAGGTCACAGGATAAGAAGGGACTCAAGGCCCCTTAGCCTGCACTGGAAACTGCAGGGAATAAAAACTTTGAAATAATGTAAAATAAAGGGGGTAAAATAAAATGAATGGATTCTAGAGACAACTCTAGTAAAATCTCCTTGGCTTAAGGGATGATATACTGTAAACAAGTGCTCTTGCAGTGCTCCGTAGGGACATTCTGAAGGCTGAACAAGGAGTCTTCTCAGAAACTGTCCAATCCATCATTTATCCCCAGCTAATCTAGCATTTGGGGTTGGGGATGAAGGCTTCTTACCTTTCCTGGGTGAGCACCTTTCTTCCTGGAGGGTGTTTTATTCTTTATAGTCAGTGTATAACATTTACATTTGACTTTCCAGAAGGGCTTCTAAAATGACATATTTTGCTAAATTAAGCTCTAAAGTATGTTGTGTTCTAAGAACTTATTTTAATGGCAATGTCTTTCTTTTTTTTCTCCCTTCCCTCACATCTTCCATCATCCTCCCCTGAAAGCAGGATATAAAGCCCTATTGTAACATGACTATAGAATTTTCAGTAGGATGAAAAGTGTCATCATTTAACTAATTTATATCTTGGCCCTGTTCAGATTCAGGCAGCATAACTGACTTTGGGTTGAATTTTTAAATTAAAATCTTTGTAACATTAGCTTTCCTAATTTTCAGTATGGAGAAAATTTCTCAAAAAAGAAAAGAAAAGTTCATGAGAGAATGGGTAAAAATGGAGTAGGTTGGAGAATACCAGTAAATGTGGCTTATAGCAACCCACTCAGCCTACAAGAGCTCTCTCTCTCTCCCTCTCTCTCCCTCTCCCTCTCTCCCTCTCTCTCTGTCTCTCATCTCTCTATCTCTCTTTCTTTTTCTGAAGAAAAAAAAAAGCTTTGTGAGGGAAGGGTAAACCTTAAAAGCTCGGTTGAAGAGGGGAGAATCCCTTAACTGGATACTCAATTGCAAAGAAGAAAGCAAACAAACAAGCAATTACTTCCCAGCATTTCTGATGGAGTTGCCAAGAGAAAAGTAATTATTAATGTAAAGGACTTTCCTAGAATTCAGCTTACAACCATAAGACTAATTTTAATCTTTCACAAAAAAGAATTGTAGAAATAAGGTGTACTTCTACTTTGATAATGTCTTAAGGATATGTACATTATTAGTATTAAATATCATTTTGTCATTGCAGCTATTTTTTGAGAAATATAGACCAGGCATTGTGTCCATTAAAGCAATAAGAAATCTGAGACATGAACAAGTTGCTTGGTAAAGAGTCTCTTAACTAATGGGTAACAGGATGGAATAGGAATCCAGAAATCAGAAATTCTATATCCTAACTTCCTACCATAGCCTCTGTTACAGGCTGAATTGTGCTCCCTCTGAACTTGTATATTGAAGCTCCAAATCCCCAGCACCTCAAAAAGTTTCTGTATTTGGAGAAAGGGCCTTAAAAGAGCTCTTTAAGGCCAAATGAGGTCATTACAGTAGGTCTTACTCCAATCTGACTGGTACCTTATAAGAGCAGGAAATTTTGCAACAGTAGGACACACTGGAGCCCTGCACATACAGATGGAAGAACTCTTGAAGAGTCAGGAAGAGTGTAGCCATCTGCAATCCATGGACAGAGGCTAACTCTATCCAACATTTTTTTAAAGATATATTTTATTGATTTTTTTACAGAGAGGAAGGGAGAGGGACAGAGAGTCAGAAACATCGACCAGCTGCCTCCTGCACACCCCCCACCAGGGCTGTGCCCGCAACCAAGGTACATGCCCTTGACCGGAATCGAACCCGGGACCCTTCAGGCCAACGCTCTATCCACTGAGCAAACCAGTCAGGGCCTCTATCCAACATTTTACTCTTGGACTTCTAGCTTCCAGAATTGTGAGGACATGAAATTCCATTGCTTAAGCCACTCAGTCTATGGTATTTTGTTCTGAGACCCCTAACAGACTAATATAGCATTCTGTAATATATCTAACAAAATTCCATTTATTTTATGTCAGTATAAGAATAATGCAGTGACTTAAAAATCCCTCCTTTTCCTTGAAGAGATGTACTATCACAGCACTAAAACTGCAGGCATTGTAATCCTGTTAGAGACATGTGAAATAAAATCACCAGTCAAGCTGATGGAATAAAAGACCCATCCCTATATTAGTGGTTATAACCCTCTAAGAAAACCTAATTTAGAAAGTGCTATTTGTATGAAAATGAAATATATTTTAAATGAAAAGTTATTAGATGATTAATACAGATATTCTTCAAGTACTTATGGATGATGGGTTGCTCCAAAGTTAAAACAATAGATTTACCTGACCCTTCCTCCTGGTGACCCAGGACACTCATTTTGAGGTACAGTTGAGGGCCATCTTTACAGTAATAGTAATAAAACACAAACTTGAAATGATGACTTACATACCATTAATTTCTGAAAAGACAGTAGAAATGCATAACTGATATATATTAGTATTAACATGGATATTACTAATATCTCATATTAGGTTGCCATAATATATATTAGATTGCTATCATTTTTAATTCTGAATTGATCACTGGGTTAGGCTATAAAGTAGATGAAATTTGATAGTGAAAAAAAAACCATATTTCTTTCTGTACATTGACCTTTGGGGAATTGTGTTATATTTCACTTGCAAATTTGTACATATAAGATAACTAGAGGCCGGGTGCACAAAATTTCTGCACGGGTAGGGTCCCTAGGCCTGGCCGGCGATCAGGGCCAATCTGTGGGGCGATTGGCGGGACCCCCCTGGCACCCACCTTGGCTGGCCTGATGTCGCCCACTCACTGGCCCCATCCCCCGCCACTGCCACTGGTCACCTCCCTCTGCGGGGTGACTGGCGGGGTAATCGGGGGGGCCCCCACTGGAACCCGCCTTGGCTGGCCTGGGGCCTGCGGGCTGGGGGCAGAACCTGCATTGAGTGTCTGCCCCCTGGTGGTCAGTCTATGTTACAGCGACCAGTCATCTGCTGGTCTTTCTGTTGTTCAGTTGATTTGCATATTAGGCTTTTATTATCTACTATATAATAGGATTCAATTTTTTAAATGAATGACATGCTATGTATTTTTCATTTAAACAGTGACGACATTTTTGTCATTGTACCAGACTTCTCAATATAAATATGGATTTTCTTTAAGGAAACTAGAAATTAATCAATCAGCAGCTATTTACTGAGGAACTATCTTATAGAGGTATTTACCAGGCGTTTCTCTTCAACTATTTATTCCCATGCCCCACCATGTGGCAGGGCTTTAGCCTTTGCTAATTTAGTCTTCTATCCTGAGATTATTTCCATGTTAAATGAGATTATTTCCATGTTAAAGAAGATATTTATGATTAAGTTGATGATGATATTACTGACACAAAATGGATAATTAATATTATCCAGATGCCCCAATATGATCCTTATATAGATTATCTCTTTTGATCCTGACAACAATCTTGAGCAGGGCATTGGGGATAGTTGACTGGATTGTGTAGGATGCTAGGATGATGTGGATATCACAGGCAACAGAGGTGCATATATTTTCCCACAAATGGAAATGAACTGTCTTGAAAAGGGGACAAATTTTTCTCATTTGGGTGAAGGCACTATATGAGTCAACGGTAGCCCTTCCTAGGATACTAATCATGGTCCCCTTTTACTGATGATAAAAATAAAGCATGAGGGGAGTTATTTGCTAGAGGTCTTAAAGCAATTAAGTGACAGAGCTACAGATGAACACTGTGTCGTGTTATACAGTTTTCTAATGAGGCTCAGAGAAATTAAATTCCACTAAGATTCCCTCCTGACAAAGGCAGGATGTTCATGCTTCTCACATTACATTCAAGTCAGGATGCTTTCCATTATACCACACACCACCTGTATATAAAAAAACTAGAAACACCAATCAGAAAGGATATGTGTACCCCTTTGTTCATAGCAGCACAATTTACCATAGCTAAGATTTGGAAACAGCCTAAGTGCCCATCAGCAGATGAGTGGATTAGAAAACTGTGGTACAACTAGACAATGGAATACTATGCTGCTGTAAAAAGGAAGGAACTCCTGCCATTTGTAACAGCATGGATGGAGCTTGAGAGCATTTTGCTAAGCAAAATGTATCAGAGAAGGATAAATATCACATGATCTCACTCATTTGTAGATTATAATCAACAACATAAACTGATGAACAAAAAAAGATCCAGAGACAGAGAAGCATCGATCAGATGCTCAAACCTCAGGGGGAAGGTAGGGGAGGGTGGGAGTAAGGGGCAGAGATCAACCAAAGGACTTGTATGGATGCATATAAGCCTAACCAATGGACACAGACACCAGGGGGGTGAGGGCATGAACAAGAGTGGGATGGGAGGGCAATGGGGCATAAGGACACATATGTAATACCTTAACCAATAAATAAAATAAAATAAAATTTAAGTGCGATAAATAAATCTATAAACAACTAACTACTTCAAACAATGTAATGTTTACAGGGGTTGGGACAAATGTCATTATATACCTTAAATACATAATATAAATTTTTTTTGTATTGGAAACAAAATAATTTAAACTGAAAAAAACAAACAAACAAACATAAAACTAGCTCAGTGAAGTAAAGCAACTAGCCTAAAGACACAAAGTTAATGAATCTCAGAACTGTGACTGGAATTTACATTTCCTTGACTTACACCTCACTTTGCTTTGTTTTCTCATTTGTGTGTGTGCCTCCCAGTAATAAAGTTCTAAACCCCTTCTGTAGTGATTGCATCTGACCATTCATCAAAAAAATAACAACAAAAAAGAATCAGAAATATAATTTCTAACTAAACTGCTAAATTTAAAATAAAATGTAAAGGTGTATCTACAAACTAAGCTTGACAATTGCTTCTATATTCCCTCAAGAGCTGGCATGCATGCACACATGCATACTATACAAACACACATGCACACACACACACACCATAATCTTTTTTTATAACAGAAAGGTGCTCTGTTTACTTGATATATATGTGGCTTCTTTTTTTTCTGTGAGAGTATTGGAAATGGGAGAGTATGATTAGTAGGGGAAAATAATATACAGCAAGTATACATGGTAGTCTGCTTGCTTAATTTTCAGAAAGACAACCTAATACAAAAGTGATGAATATCTGTACCAAAACAATTAAGATCACCTTCTGCTTATCAAATATTTTTTCAGGCTGTTTTTACTTTACATGCAACAAACCACTGTAGATCAATTAGTTTACTTTTAATATTCAATAACAACCTAAAAAGTAGTCATATAAATCTTTTGGAAAATCTATAAATACTTATTTACATTTAACTCAAGGCCCCACTGTCAGGTTTTTGCTCAAAACAGTACTTTTACAATGAACAAGTCTGTGACAGAAATACTGACAGGGCTTAAGGAGAGTATTTCCTGGTTCTGATAAGATAATTCTTCCTGATACAATTATGTGCACTTTCTCAAATAGAGAATGTTCCTTGCATATTCAAAAAATCCTGACTTTGAATTTTTGAGGTATCATTCCCCAAGGACTACTTTAATCACTATGCTTTTGACTGGTCAGAGAACTTTATTTTGCTGGTACTATGGTACCATAAGATACTTATATACTTTAAAAATATATATTTGGAATTGTAATAAGTGTGTATAAAAGAAATGTGCTATACCTTTCTTGAGAATATAGACTATTTCCCAAGCTTCTTCTTATTCTCATACTGTTTATATATGCTGCAATACACACTGTAAATCTACAATGGTTAACAAACTGGTTAATCTACAAATTTAAAGTACTATAATATTTTGATTTTTTTTAAAAAAAGATGTAGTTTATTCAGAGAAATTTTTACTCAAACAGCTGATGAGGGTAGATTTGATAGGATGAGAGCCTTCCAACATGAGTGGATTTAAATCAGGCTTGACAGAAAAAAAACACACACAAAAAAATCTTCACTTGATGTTTTATTTAACTTGAGATTTGTAAGCAGGTGATTTATAGGAGTTTAGGTTTTACAAAATGTGAGCATTTGTCTTGATAAAATAATTGGAATCAATACTCTCCTATTTTCCTCATTTCAGAGATGCCAGTGGAAACATTTTTGTTGGTAACTTGTATGGCTTAGATCATGCCCTTTCCTGGAGATTTACATAAGTCAAGGGTAAAACGCATATATAAGTGCTATACTAATAGTCAAGATAAGGGGGAATAGTTACTTTCTTCCAGACTAAAATAGTCATTCCAAGGATTGGAATAAATATAGAAGGGTGATGATTCAATCTAAAAATTATACCTAGATGACCTCATAGATATTTTTAAATGAGAACTTTTTGTATTGTTGTTTACCAAATATGTATGGCTTGTTCTTATTTATCTCTTTTTTTTTCAAACTCTTTCATGTTGTCTGTTCAAATACTTGTATTCATACCATTTTCATCTTGCTATTTATTCTGATGGCTCTTGTGCTTAGCATGACTTTTGTCATAACATTTTTCTTTGTGTCATTATGCTATTGAAATGTTAAATCTTTATCTATGGCCTTGTTTCTCCCCCCTCCCTCCCTAACCTGCTTCTTCTCTCTCTTATTTTAAATATCTTAATTCTGCCAAAACGGGTTTGGCTCAGTGGATAGAGTGTCGGCCTGCGGACTGAAGGGTCCCAGGTTCGATTCCGGTCAAGGGCATGTACCTGGGTTGCAGGCACATCCCTAGTAGGAGATGTACAGGAGGCAGCTGATCGATGTTTCTCTCTCATTGATGTTTCTAACTCTCTATCTCTCTCCCTTCCTCTCTGTAAAAAATCAATAAAATATATTTAAAAAAATAAATATCTTAATTCTAATAGTATTTTTTATATTCTCATTTCTACTTTGTGTGTGTTTTGTTTTGTTAATCTTCACCTGAGGATATTTTTTCCATTGATTTTTATAGACAGTGGAAGGGATGGGGGAGACAGAGAGAGAGAGAAACATTGAGGTGAGAGAGATACATCAACTGGTTACCTCCTGCATGGGTTCGACTGGGGCCTGGGATCCAGCCTGTAATCCACATTCATGCCCTTAACTGGAATCAAACCCAAGAATCCAGTCCACTGGCTGACAGTCTAACCACTGAGCAAAAACTGGCTAGGGCTATTCTCATTTCTAATGCATTTTTTAAATTTATTATGTTTTATCTTAACTTTTACCTCTCTCTACTAATTCTATTAATTATAACAATTAAATCAGAGCTACTTAATCAACAACTAGTTTAATTTCAATAATATTCCACATTAATTGGAAATAGTAGGGGTAAAAAACCCCTCTATCTATGATAGATACAAATATAAAGATATATAAAAAAATCTAAATTCTAAAGACTTGCCTCAAATTCTAATATAATCATAATTGACATAATTGAGGTAATATAGTACACTAAGTATAAGTGAAAATTTGAAGTTTCACAGAACAAATGACTTTAAAGGTCTCTAATAGTACAGAGCAAAATAAATTAAATGTATATAAATTTCAACAAATAATTCATTCACTTGCGATAAACTAATAACTATATATTGTAAGTAGTTCACTTTCTATTCTTTATAATGAAAAAGCAAATAAAAATAGAGATTTAAAAATTTGGCAGCATTAAAATTTGGGTGAAAATAAGCCTGATAACTATCAATGGTTTTTAAATTATAATATTATTTGAGTACTTTTTTTGTTCTGAAGTGTTGTGATTCTGCCACTTAACCTTGGAACCTGGACCCAGAGAAATCTTTTGTAGGAACTCTTATTACAGTAATGAGAGTTTAGCTTTTATGTACTATACAAAAGTAGTCAATGTATCTGAATAGTTGTTGAATGTTATCCTTTATGCTAGCAAAAAAAATGTGTTTAAAGTGTAATAACTTTTTCTTTTTGGAGTTACTCCTGAAATTTGAAAGCAGATGGTCTTTTCGAAAGAAGAGCATATCATTCTTTAAAAAAGAAAAGTTGTGATTTCAAACGAGTATTTAGAGGTTTCATAAAGCATGGTGTGTGAAGCTATTTTAATCAACAAAAACAACACTTGACTATGAACAGAGATAAAGGAACCAGTTATTGACAATGTGTACAGAATAGCCACGAAGGAAAAGGCTAACCGGCTGTAATCAGCAGGGTAGACAGCCCACACGGAACTTAGCCCTTTTAACAAGGCAGCTGTTAGGTGTCTAAAATGAAAAGGAAGGGAATTATATCGTTGAAATATCATTTAAAAGTTTTCATAATTATCAGTGGATTTCTACCAGAGAGAAATATCATCAAAAACACTAAAACATTAAAGTAATTACCATGGGAAATTTCTTCAATAAGGTGTAGTAGCCAAATATATTAAATTACTGAATTAAGGGGTCATCTTAACTCATGGGGATCCATGTAACTCTGCAGGAAAAGACTGGAAAGTAGCCATGATTCACTGACTACCTGGATATTCTTTTGTAAGTGAAATCAACATTGCTGGAACATGTAATTAATTAACAAACCATTAAAGTTTGAAAACTCAACAGAAGGCAGCAAGCCTGCTTTCTGACTAGCATGTTATGGTTGCAGTTTCTCAGAGCCTACATCTATCCTGGATATCCATTCTCATTTTTTCCCAGGCCATGCTGGCTGTCAATCATTCTGAAAATCACCCCTGGAGTGAAGAAAGATGTTGCACCCTCAATGTTAATTTTCAATTTCTTTTCTGACAATGCGCCATATTAAAGGTAGAGAAGCAACTGAAAATATTACGCATTACTGAAGTCTGATCTGCGATGATTTGGTTGGCAATGTAGCAATACAGTAAAAATTAAAAATATATTTTATCGGAAATTTGCTTCAGTAAAGTGTTCATCATGGGCAAAGTATTCAGAAGAAGTTTAACAGTACTATCTTTAAATAGGTTCCCAGATTTTATGTGTGATATAGATTCAATCAATATAAATAAAACTACAATAAGTTTGGAAAAAGTGATTTTTCAGTGTTTGTTAAGTTTATTTTTGTTAGTTTGACTATTAGCATTCAAAAGGAAAAGTCTGTACTTGCTTACATATATGTTTTAGTGCATTCTCATAATTTCCTAAATGTCTTTCAGGATATAATTCTCCCATTTTGGTGTTTTCCCTAGATTTTTTTGTTTGTTTGTTTAACACACTTCATAGCTTGTGATATTTGAAAAATTTTAGCCAAAATTCTTCAGAATAACTTCAGCACAAATTATATTCTTAATAGAGATGACACATAAATATAATTAAAATACTACTTTTAAAAACATAACTTTAATTGTTAACAATTTTATATCAATACCAAGGCCTTAGAAAATTTACTGATAATCAGGCACACCTTGAAGATATTGTGAATTCCATTCTAGACCACCACAGCAAAGCAAATATTACAATACTGTGAGTCACACTGATTTTTTGGTTTCCCAGTGTGAATAAAAGTTATGCTTAAACTATAGTATAAGTCTATAAAGTGTGAAAAAGCATTTTGTCTACAAAAACAATGCACTGTATATACCTTAACTTAAAAATACTTTGTTGCTAAAAATGTTAACCATTATCTGAGCCTTCAGCAAGTCATAATCTTTTTGCTAGTGAGGGTTTTGCCTTGATGTTGATAGCTGCTGATTGGTCAGAGTGGTGGTTGCTGAAAATTGGGGTGATTGATAGTTTCTTAAATAAGACAACAGTAAAGTTGCCTGTATGTATTGACTTTCAGGAATGATTTCTCTGTAGCATATGATTCTGTTTTATAGCATCTTACCCACAGAACTTTCAAAATTGAAGTCAATTATGTCAAACCCTGCCACTCCTTTCTCAACTAAGTTTACATAATCTACTAAATCCTTTGTTGACATTTCAATAACCATCACAATATCTCCATCAGAAGTAGATTCCTTATCAAGAACCATTTTATTTGTTCATTCGTAAAAAGCAACACCTCATCTCTTAAAGTTTTATCATGAGGTTGCAGCAATTCATTCACATCTTCAGTCTCCACTTCTAATTCTAGTTCTTTTGCTGTTTCCATCACATCTACAGTTTCTCACTGAAGTCTTGAGCCCCCCTTAAAGTCATCCAGGAAGGTTAGAATCAACCTCTTCTAAACCCCTATTAATGTTCTTCCCACGAATCCCAACTAGATGGCATCTAGAATGGTAAATCCTTTCCAGAAGATTTTCAATTTATTTGGCCAGATCCATCAGAGGCATTGGAAGCTATAGTGTTATGAAATGCATTTCTTAAATAATCAGTCTTGAAAGTCAAAATTACTTCTTGATCCATGGGTTAAAGAATGGATGTTGCATTAGCAGGCATGAAAACAACATTACTTTTGTTGTAACTCTCCATCAGCGCACTTGGATGACCAGGTGCATTTTCAATGTGCAGTTATTTTTCAAAAGGAAACTTTTTATTCTGATCAGTAGGTTTCAACAATAGGCTTAAAATATTCAGTAAACCATGTTGTAAACAGGTGTGCTGTCACCCAGGCTTTGTTCTTTCTTTCATAAAGCACAGGCTGAGCAGATTTAGGATCATTTTTAAAGGCTGTAGAATTGTTAGAAGGGTAAATGAGTACTGGCTGTAACTTAATGTCACCAGCTGCATTAGCCTCTCACAGGAGTCAGCCTGTCCTTTGAAACGTTGAAGCCAGGTGCTGACTTTTCCTCTCTAGCTATGGAAGTCCTAGATGACATCTTCTTCCAGTGGAAAGCTGTTTCATCTACATTAGAAACGTGTTGTTTAATGTAGCCACCTTCATTCATTATCTTGGCTAGATCCGCTGGATAACTTACTGCAGCTTCTACACCAGCACTCGCTGCTTCACCTTGTACTTTGTGTTATGGAGATGGCTTCTTTCCTGAGACCTCATGAACCAACATTTGCTGGCTTTAAACTTTTCTTCTGCGGCTTCCTCTCCTCTCTCAGCCTTCACAGAACTGAAGACAGGGCTTTGCTTTGGATAGGCATAGGAATGTTGTGGCTGCTTTGGTCTTCTATCCAGACCATTAATGCTTTCTCCATATCAGCAGGCTGCATCACTTTCTTATTATGTGTGTGTTCGCTGGAGTAACCTCCCCTTTTTAAATCTTCACCCAAGGATATGTTTTCATTGATTTTTAGAGAGAGGAAGGGCGGGAGAGAGAAAGAGAAACATTAATGTGAAAGAGAAACATCAATCAGTTGTCTCCCTTACATTCCCCAATCAGTGATCGAACCTGCCACCTAGGGATGTGCCTTGACCGCAAATTGACCTTCACCCTTGTGGTGTACGGGTTGAAGTCGCCTGGCCAGGGCTGGAGTAGCACTTTTAACATTCTTCAAAACTTGGCATTCACAACTTGGCCAACTGTTTGGTGGCTTAACTTTTGGCCTATCTCAGCTTTTGACGTGCCTTCCTCACCAAGGTTCATTATTTCTAGCTTTTGATTTAAAGAGACATGCAACTCTTCCTTTAACTTAAACACTTGGACTCCATTGTAGGGTTACTGAATAGCCTGATTTCAATATTGTGTCTCAGAGACTAGGGAGACCCATGGAGAGGTAGAGAGACCAGGGAATGGACTTCTGGTGGAACAATCAGAACACACACATGTATCGATTAAGTATTCTGCCTTATTTGGGTGCAGTTCCTGGAGCTTCAAAACAATTACAATAGTAACATCAAAGATCACCACTCACAGAGCACCATAAAAATATAATACTATTAATGAAGTTTGAAATACAGTCATGTGTCAGTTAACGACAGGAATACAGTCTAGAAATGCATTGTTAAGCAATTTGGTTGTGGCAAACATCATGGAGGGAACTTACACCAAACCTAAATGGGCTAGCCTACCACACACCTAGGCTATATAGTTGTGCCTGTTGCTTCTAGGCTACAAACCTATGCAGCAGGTGACTGTACAAAACCACATGAGATCCAATCAAGCACAAGAGAAAATGATGCAATCAAGAGATGTGGTAAACACGCTGCTGCCGGTGTAAAATGTCATATTTTTCTGTATGTAGTAAGAGTACGTTCTAAAATAGCCAACAAAAGTATAAGATAGTAAATACAAATGCAAAGCTGGCAACACAGTCATTTATTGTCATTATCATGCATTATGTGCTGTACATAATTATATGTGCTACACTTTGATACAGTTGGCATCACAAGAGGTTTATTTACGCCAGCATCACCACAAACACATGAGTAATGTGTTTTGCTATGACTTTATGAAGGCTACAATGTCACTGGGTGATAGGAATTTTTTCAGCTCCATTATAACTGCATGAAACCATCGTCACATACCAGGTATGCGGCCTGCTATTGACTGCAATGTCCTTATGCAGTGCATAACTGTGCTGCAAGAATTACCAAAATGTGACACAGAAACAAAAAGTGAGCAAAGGCTGTTAGAAAATGATGCTGATGGACTTGCCCAACACAGTGTTGTCACAAACCATCAACTTGCAAAAAACACAATGTCAGTGAAGCACATTGAAACCAAGCTCAATAAAATGAGGTATGCCTTTATTTCAAGTTTCTGCCACATTAATTTCTCTATTCACTATTCGTTAGTATATTGCTATAATGCATATAGAATTAGTATCCTCAGATTTTCTAGTTCATTTTTATCTACAATGAATAAAAATATTGAATACATTGTTTCTAAGGAGCTCATTGTTATATTTTTAAAATAGTTTTTCTTTTTTCTATTAATCCTCACCCGAGGATATTTTTTCTATTAATTTTTAGAGAAAGTAAGTCGGGGGGGGGGATGTTAGAGAGAGAGAGAGAGAGAGAGAGAGAGAGAGAATTTCATTGATCAGTTACCTCCTACATAGGCCTGGCTTGGGCTCTGCGATCGAACCCTTTCAGTGCAAGGGCCAGTGCTCTAACCACGTAGCAACATGGGCTTGGATTAGTTTTTCATTATTGAAAGCAGGTAATGAAGGATGATGTAAGACGGCACGGCTGGAGATTCTGCTTCCAAGATATATATATATTTTTAGTCAAAAAACATTTTTCACTCTTTAATGGTGATTTCTATGATAAAAATCAGAAATCTGATTAGTGCTGCTCAAGCAGGGTGGAAATGAGGGCCCTGATCGCTTGCCACCTACCCTCAGGCCAGCCTCAATGGCCCCTGAGGAGACTTTCCAGAATTCCCAGGGCACCTCAGAACACAGCTTGAAACAGCCACTCTAAAGCGTACCTAAGATCAGGGGAGTTATACTTTAGGTAATTAATTTTGGGAAAATTTTAAACCACCTTAAATACAAATAAGATGAAAGGATGTGTAATGTAGGCTTAATTCTATTCATTAAATGAATACATTCATTTTAATTAAATAACTGACTCTCTCCTAGAGTCTTTTACTGGTAATTTTTCATGATAAAACATACATAAAGATAAATGAGGGTTTATCTCTAGAGACAAACTATGCATCAATAACAATGAGGTAATGATTCAAACTATGTATGTCTAATCTATTAACACCTGAAAAATGAATCTGGAAAAGCAGTAGGAGGACATTGTTACTGTGGAAAGCTACCAGGCTTACACTATTTCTTTATTCCTAATTTGAATTCTTTATGGATCTTAGCCATCCAACTTCAAGGACTGTAGTGTACTTGAAGCTACAATGTAGCATATCGATGTTAGTTAAGTCATCAATAAAAGGGAAAATGTAGGTCTTTTTGTCTCCTTCGAGTAGAATGTTCCTATTTGAAGGCAGATCTGAGGGAGACTGCACAGCCTTGAAAATATTATTTCAAAAATTATTAGACCACCTGATTCAAAATTGGCACACATTTCCTTGGCCTCGCTCACAGTACCAGTACCACCCCATGAGCTATTCTTACCTTCTTTCTTCTCTCCCCACTACAGCAAAATGGAAAGTACAAGCAGTCTCTTCAGCCCAAACACTCAGAGAGTTCTTTAAAGCATGTTTTATTCTACAGCAACTGAAAAGAAAACATAGAGTAAAGCTGGTGCATTTCTTATTAACGCAAGGCATGATTTTATCACTTTACTTCATTTCTCTTAAGCCTAAACCTTAGCCTATAATCACTGCCATGCTTTGATTGTTAATATAGTCATTAATACAACCACAGATCTGCTTATCTTGTCCTTCTCGATGAATGGTATGTGGGCCATTCTTGGCTGATGTTATCATAATAAAATATTGTTATTATTTTTAATAGCTAAAATTTGAGTTCTCACCATGTGCAGATAGGATACTAGTGTACTACTGAATTTTTTTTATCCTTTTGTAACAACACTGTGAGGGATAAGGGGATTCTTACTATAGAACTGGAACACCCTATATAACACCTAGTTATTTTTTTATCAATCTTTATCCAGAAGTTGTATATTAATTTTTCTAAAGACTGATAATTAGGAGCCATCATTTAATGATTGTTAAGTTCCAGGGATTGCTTTATAGTTTTAATGATCACATTTAGTTGTTAATATGTGTTGAATATAAGACAACAGCAACATTACTACAATTCTTGCTTTTAAAATAATCCAGTTTATGAATCTCTAGCTGACACATAATAGAATAGCTCACAAAATCTTAGATCAGAAGTTATACATAAGGTAATTAATTTGGGGACAGTTTTAAACCACCTTAAATACAAATAAGATGAAAGGCTGTGTTATGCAGGCTTCATTTCATTCATTAACTGAATACATTTATTTTAATTAAATAATTGAATCTCTACTATAGTTTCTTAGGCTAGAAATCATCACATCAGTGTTAGGGAAGCTGAAGATTAGAGCTTAGCAGCTCCAAGGTTTCTGTAAAATGATTGCAGATGGCACAAAGCTCAAATCCTGGGTTTGTTATCAACAACAACAAAAAAATACTACTTTTACCTTTCTTTGGAGAGTTATAAATGTGGGCCTGTGACATGCATCTGGTGGAGGTAGATGTGCTATTTTGAAGAGTATTTGGCAGAGAAGAGAAAAGCTTATTTCTGTCTCAAGCATCAGGTGTTTCCTACCAAAGAATAGGCCTCAGATAGCTCAAATTTAGGACAGAATTCTACCATTCATACATATTTGAAGGTGTTACATCAAAATATGGTAATGGAAATGGTTAGAATAGTAGCTTTAAATAAACTCACTGCAAAGTAAGAAATACTATACGGAAAACAATTTGAAAAGGAAAGATGTTTGCCCATTTTTAAATTAGAATGTTCGTCTTACTGATGCTGAGTTGTGTGAGTTTGTCATTAGCTAGACCAACCACGGGTCTCTGCCAATAGCAAAGGGTAAGTGTTGTTTTCCTGTGAAGCTAGGGAGGGGGGGGGGAAGAAACGGGTGAGCACTAGAAGTCTCTACTCATACAGAGAACTCCTCACCTATGTGATCTCCAAAGGGGTTACCATTTCCCTATCTGCCCACCATCAATAACTTGATGTCTTCATACATTTCCCAACTCACATCTAAGATTTGAGGGGAATCAAGTGTAGTACACCACCCATAAGAGAAACTGAATTAGAATGAAGAAAACATTGATTCTTATCGGTGACAAACAATGTTAAAAGTTGCATAAACAATCATTTTGGAGTGAGTGCTATTTTAGTAATATAAAACTATAAGTTACCATAATATATTTAAAAGACTTTCAAGAAAATGAGTTATTATATAATCCCCACATTCTGTTTTGAAATATATTTTTATTGATTTCAGAGAAGAAAGGAGAGGGAGAGAGAGATAGAAACATCAATGATGAGAGAGAATCATTGATCGGCTGCCTCTGGCATGCCCCCACTGGGGATGGAGCCCACAACCCAGGCATGTGCCCTTGACCAGAATCGAACTTGGGACCCTCAGTCCGCAGGCCAACATTCTATCCACTGAGCCAAACTGGCTAGGGCTAATCCCCACATTCATATTGTTTAAGCTCAGGAAGAAAGAGAAAAAGTAAGAAATCAGACTGGCATTGGTTGTTTGGCATAAGAAACCCAGACTTCTTGTTCTTGTTATCTCTACAAGTCATACTAAAATCTAGAGTGCTTAGATGTAGACTTTCGAATAATAATCAAATATATAATTTAAAAAATGCTTTTAATGTGGAAATATTACTGTTTTTGTTTGCATATATTATACTGTTGATGAAAAAACTAGATGGAGTAATTTACTAAAGATCACACAGCTAGTGGTGTGGAGCTTGGACTAAGATCCAAATATGTTCACAGAATTTTTCAATAAAATAACTACTTCATAGTATACAGAAATGTGAATGTTATCATCTATCCTGTGCAAAGCAATTTTAAAAGTATATATGCACACCATATACAGATTTAATCTGATGACTATGGAAATATTAAATGGCTATTCCATATTTATCTTCAAATGTCATTCTACCCCAATCATATGCAATTTTTTATACTTTGGGAAGATAAAGGTAGCAAATGAAATTAGTCCTATTTGTTATTTAGTGTAGTTTTACTTTCACCTTGTGTGCTTATAGATATACATATATATAGCAAATATCTTATGTATTTTATATATCTTACTCTAAGACAAGAGATAGATAGATATATCTAAGATAATTTCTTACATGTAAAACTGTGCATAAATACCAACAACATATGATAATTTAAAAAATAACCTTAGATGAATAAATAGATGGATTCTATCACAGCATCTATAACTATATATTAGAGGGTCCTAGTATCTAATTTTTCAGAGGCTGGATTTTAAACAAGTCCACTAATGAAATGTTAAAAGAGTAAACATGTGTCTAATATATTCTCACAAAGGAACATTAAATGTAATTTAGAAATATTTAATCCATTTCTAAGTAAGATCTTATTAATAATTGATATTTTGTTAATTAAATAGTTCATTGTAACAGCTCATCTAATTCTCAAGATATTAATACTAATATTACCTGATATATTTAGCATTTAATCTAACTTATGTTATTTCTTTATGTATTAAGAGATATTTTCCGAGATCTTCTAGAGGACTTAGATTCATAAAATGCTACAAGTTTCAAATAACAGTAATATTTTACAACTTGGTAAAATCATAAAGATACAATACTAAACAAAATTCATAGATGTAGAGACTAGAACCATAGTGAAAATGCAAGCAGTTGATCTATTTCTGTGAGAAATAGATCCAGGTATACTAGGGGGGGAAATCAGCATGTCAATTCAGAAGTCCAAAATATGCAGTCAAGGAAATTTTCAGTGTGATAAAGGAAATTGGGTTCACATATTTTCACTGTAAGAATCTTTGGATGTTGTAGAGCATAGTGCTGTAGAATTCTTTCTTCTTTTTACATTGATTCTTCCCAGACGCTTAGAAATGAACTCTCCTGTCCCTGACCTTCTATTCTAGTAATATCTCCAGTCATAGAATTGCCTTCTTTAAAGAAAGTATGCTCATACTTTGTGCATCTAACAGCAGAAAAGTGCTAATGTGACTGGGGATAAGTTAAATCCCTTAGTTTATCTGTGCAATAGGGAATGACTGTATCTCCCAAACTTGGCCTTGTATAAATCCTGATACATAAATAATGCCCAATAAATATTTGTTAAATGTTTAAATGGATGAATGAAGAAGCAAACTAAATGATATCTACTTCCCTCCAACCCCAACTTTAATGTTCTCTGATGCTGTGATTGCCTGGGAGAGACCACTGGCTGCTGAAAGTAGCTCTTACCTATTCCCACACCCGCCTTTGTTTGTATCCTCTCTTGGGAGAAAGCATTTCCCAAGTCTCTTCAGAAAAGCATCGCTAGCACAGTGCATTACACAGAATAAGCGTACAATAAAATTTGTTTATCTGAACTGAAATGGGAAAACGAGCTTCTGTGAAAAGCTGACAGTGCAATTACTTTACCTCGATCACACATTCCACATTGACCATATGCTCAGTCTCCACTAACATATGTTATGTTTGTTTGTTGTAATTTTGCTCTCTAACTATTGCACGATGGTGAGTTTTACACAAAACCCATATGATCAGTATCTAAAACACTATAATTCTCCTACTTCATATTTTTTAAATGAGTGCTCATTACTTCATTACAGAGCTGAATATCAATTAGGACATTACGTTACAATAAATATATAAATAAATAAATAAATAAATAAGTAGTACATATGAAGAAATGCCATTACAGACCAAAGCAACTGAACTTTAAAAGGATAAAATGAATTAAATGATAATCTCAGATAATGGAGGCTAAATGGGTAATAGATATTGTCATTTCGTCATTAATGTGTATAAAGCAGAATATGGGGCAAAGTTTTATTAATTAGAAACAATGATTCTGAAACAAAATCCATTACTGTTTAAATGGACAGGGGCTGGCTCTGGCTGAAATGTTATCCGAGTCTAGAAAAATTTGAAGACACCTTTAAAAGATACACTTAAAAAATACCCAATCTTTGCCTATGACATTAATAAGCATCCCCCTATTATGTCTGGCAAGTACACTATGACCATTGGCTTGGAGTACTAGTTATATAACTCAAGGAAGCATTTTTCTGGCTGAATAATTCAATCCACCGATATCAAAACATAGGCAAAATCTACATATTTTCAGATACCTTCAATGAAGTGATAATTAGACAATATTTCCTAACCTTGATGTATATGCTTTCTGTATTATAAAATGGCTCAGAGGCCAATTTTCAGCAGAAAACGTTATAAGGGTGAGAGACAGGTCCATAATCATCCAGGTAGGAAAAAACAGAACAAAACGATTGCCTTATACTTCAAGATTTATTTACAAGAGTGGTTTAAGAAATCAAATTAAGAAAAGAACCATCAGCAGCAGCAGCGGCATCATTGCCATTGTCATGATCATTATCCCACTGAAAGCAACTTGCTTGCTTAGCTTGCAAGAATTTTTTCTAGGTATCTTGGAAAACTTTGGAAAAGGTACATAGGTATTTTTTTAAATCTATATTTGCACAACTACAAAGAGACATGAATACTCAATAAAGCCAACTAGTGCTATTAATGACTGGCAAGAAGGAAAGTTTAAAAAATTGATTAAGATTCACAGAAAGGATATATTCTCCTTCCAAACTCCCTCAAACAAATGCTGCTATGTTATTTTCTGCTTTTTAAAGCAATTTTGTTGTCCAAACCTGTGCAGACAGAAAAAGGATGGGTTGACTTTCAGGAGCAGCTAGAATGCTCCTTTATTTTTGCAATGACTTCAAGTATGTTTACAGAATATGCTACTCATTATGTAGAGAGATTGTCACAGAAAATTCAGTTAGCTGAGTAAAAAACAGCAGTCATTAGCTATGCAAATAGCAGAGAAACAAATTTAATATAATTTATTCAAACTTGATCACCACAAGAATAGTGTTAATTATTTTGACACCTTTATATCCATTATATAATGCCTAATTGGCCTAGTTTACAGGCTTGTTTTAATCCCTTGTATCTAGTCCTCTAACCTTAACTCAAAAAATAAAAGCCTTAAAAATATAGTGTTAGTTGAGAATAGGGATTAGCAACCACTGTTTATAGATCAAGAACCCTAGGAAACTCTTTTTAGGTTTTCTAAGGAGCATTAGAACTTGAGTTATATAAAAAAAATGAGAAATTGGTAGATACTGTTTTTAAAAGCACCCCCTTCCCATTCTACTATCAGTGTCCTATTTCTTCTCTGGGCCTTTGTTCTCTTATGTTTTCTGCACATACTCCTACCCCTCATCTTTACATCCAATTTCCTCATTCTTGCCTGTCTTGCAATTCAAAAATGACAACTTTTAGTCATTCCCCAACCCATCTCCCCAGTGCAAAATACTTACTACCTAAGTTAACGCCCTCCAAATGTGCAATAAAGTGATTTGAATATTTGAAAAATCAATCTATGATGAGGTAAAATGGAGGTAAACTCTCTATGAATATTTCTTTTTTTCTATGAATATTTCACTAGTAGTTTTGTTACTGTTGCTAGCTGATTCAAAAAAATTTCTAGTTAAGAGAATGAGGAATAATTGAATTACTCCTCACATCTCAGTACTCTTTTCCTTCACCAGCGTGCATTCAGGAGGGTGCGGAAGCTGGCTAAGAATGACTTGGGAGAGTGGACTCTGTGCAGCTCTTCCCAACTCCGTTGAGTGATATCATGCTACTGTTTAAAATGGCCCATGGTACACACGGAAATGAGCAAATGCTGCCTATTGGGATTGTTCTGTTCTTGGAAAGTTGGTTGGTAAGTCAGCACATCACTGTTTGAGTTAAAAAACATGATAAATGTTCACATAATTGGAGGAATATTGTAGAGTTAGTGAAGAACCAGACTGTTATGGACAGCTCCCTTACTCATTTACCAAAAACAAATATATGTTATTTCTAATGAAATTTCATTTTAAAAAAGAAAGATGCTACTGCCAAGAAATGTTTGATAGGCACTATGTTTAGCATCTCTGAAACTGAGTCCCTGGCCCTATTGTTTTGTTTCCTGTAACTGACATCTTTTAGGCAAGTGTCTTAGAAAATTCCTTATATTTTTTTTACCTCGTTTCTAGGTACTTGTTAGTATTTGTACAATTTATAAACATACTTTTATCACACTGCATTCATAAATCCATGTGCTTTTTATTGATATGCAAACAGCCCACTATTGAGGAGGGAGAATATAATTCTAGATTTATAATCTTTATTTTCTAGGGATATTGTGAAGCATCACCAAAAGACAGTGGGTTGGAAAAAGAAAATACCATGAGGGGCATAATCGGAACTTAATATAAAACGATCAATCCCGTTAAGTAAGAGGCTGTAACCAGTGGTGGCAGTGTGTCACAGTGAAAACAGCAGAGATCTTTTCAACCAGAAGTGTCTGGATATAAACACAAATGTCTTCACATAATAGCTGTGTGATCTTAAGTTATTTAACCTTTCTGAGGTTGAATTTCCTCATTTTTAAAGTGGAAATAATACTTACTACACTAGACTTTTTCTAGAATTAGATAGGAAGATGTATTAAAAATGCTTAGTGATGTCATGAAACATAACAATAGGTATTTTAAAATGTTTTAAACATTTTTAGCATAAATATATGCATATAAATATGTATATCCATATATGTGTACATTGTTAATGAAAAAAGAGATTCAGGCTGTGATACAAATCAAAAGGCATTTATTTGAACAAAAGCATTGCAATCTGGGAGACAAATTCAGGTAGTGAAGCAAACTACACTTAGAAGAGAACACGGAAAGGCAGGGTTTGTGAAGGCAAAAGCCACAGAGTGTAATTCTTTCATGCAATTGAAGGATTGCTGCTAGCTTAACAGGGATTGGTTAGTTGCACTTTGCAAACAAGGGAAGTGAAAACTACAAGGAAAGCAGTGAAGTGTATGTGTCCACACAGCACTTGTTGTTCCAGGATGTTTAGGACTCAGCCTGGAGCTGAATGTAGCAGCAGGTTAGCAACTTAACGGCAGCTCTGAGAACTGAGACCGGAGATGTGCACAGGCTGCACTTCCCTAATGGCCTCCTGACACTATTTTAAGTGGCTCCCTGAGCAATGCTTACTCCATTTTGTTTTTTCCATTATTAACATATATAACAGTATCACATTTGGATATTTCATGCTAAAGGATAATATCTTATTTAAAAGTCTTTTGAAGGGAAATCACTTGAAAATAGCAATCTGAAGCAAAAATAGAAGAAAACCAACTATGGTGCAGAGATGAACATCACTAGAAAAGTCTTTCATGGAATCATGGCATTTTATAATCAGAAGGATTCACGGAAATGGACTAATCCAGTCAGTCCATTTGACATAGGAGAACCCAGGGGGGTAAGGAATTTACTCATGTAGCTACAAATCTAGGTTAAGTGATTGGGCATGAGCATGTTACATAACCTCTCTAAACTTCAATTTTCTTTTAGTAAAGTGTAAATAATTTCCACAGCACGAGTTTATTTCTCAGATTAAATGAGAGAATACAAGTAGTCAAGTAGCAACTGGAGCCCTGAGATTCCAAAGACTGAGGTGCAATAAGAGACAAAGGCCATGAAATCTTTCCCCCACCTGTCTACTCACTTGTAACAAACCTGAGTGAGTTCATACATTATGGGACTTGTGCTTATTAATTTACTTCCAAAACATTAAACAGTGAAAGCATTCCTTCCTACAAAGATGATGGGGTTGTGGTTCTAAATATAGCTCGCGTCTCTCTCTCTCTTTATTGTTTTTCTATGCTACAGAAGAAGGAACAAAAAAAGGGCCTGTCATTCCCAGTCTCAAAGGCTGCTGGAGCAAAGAAGAGAGAGATTCCAGCTGTGTAGGAGGAAATATAATGTGTGTCTGCATTTTCTGCCCCATTACATTTAGTAGTTCATGGTCATACCATAAATTTGTTTTGAGACATATTACACACACCACGGTGGAAAATGGAGTCCGCTCTTTGGTGTTCTGAGATAGGAAATGACTGTGACTAACCACAAAGTCCTGAATAAATACAGCTGCTTTCCACTATGCCTGGGAAGCACTGCTCCCAGGAGCTCAAACTGCTCTCTGCCTATCTCTGAGCTGCAGGCAGTGGAGTGAGAAGTGCAGATACACTGTGTCTTGAAGGTGGAGAGTCGACTACATACAGATAAGACTATATAGAAAGCAAAGATTTCAAAAGCGTATCAGGTGCTTTCCCCTCCCTGTCTCAGAACCTTCAGAGTCGCTGAGATAGTGTATGAACATGGCTACATCACAATTCCCTTCAGAAGACCAAGAACTTAAAGATCATCTTTAATCTCATGTATGTAAAATAGATGCAAGTGAATACATTCTAATCACCTATTCTTATTCAAATGATGATATCAATAATAGCGAACTTACTAAAACTGAAACTGTTTTGAAAGATGATTATTAAAAAAGTAAAAATAAAACAGAACAAAAATAACAGCAAACTTAAATGCAGAATGAAAGCATAATTGTTCCCAACTCTCCCCGTGCTGCTCCGTTTTCTGAAATAATTCCATTTCTAACTCTACCACAACTAATTTGTATTTAGTTACTTATTATTTCATATAGTAACCATTTAGTTGAATGTGTTATGCTATATCTATACAAATAGAATACATACATTTGCATATATTTAATTTTTCCTGTATACTCTGTTAATAGATTGAAATTTTGTTCACTGGCAATTTGGAATATTTATTTTAAGAAAACTAGGAGTCATAGAAATAACTTCCATATTTTGGGTATCAATTATTCAGCCTCCATAGTCAAATATTTTATATATATATATATATATTCCAGAGAGGAAGGGAGAGGGAGATAGAGAGAGATAAAAACATCAGTAATGAGAGAGAACCATTGATCAGCTGCCTCCTGTACGCCCCCTACTTGGGATCAAGCCTACAACCAGGCATGTGCCCTGACCAGAAATCCAACTGTGATCTCATGGTTCATAAGTCGATGTTCAACCACTGAGTCGCACTGGCCAAGCATAAACACTCTCTAGCTGATAATCTGAGCAGACCATGTTTTGGGGAGTTAGCAGAGCAGAGCCCAAGTACAATGATAATAAACCTAAAATAAATGCCGGATCTTGAGTTTCCACAGCCTTTGTGGTACTTTCTCATAGATGTCCTTAGGTAGTCACCTTGTCCTCTGATCCTTTCCTACTTTGAAATAATGAATAGTCTTCCTCATTTGGGGTACTTTAATGCTTTGTTATTTCTTTGACTCTCCTTTTATCAAACATACTTGACCTTGATTCTGTTCCTGCAGCATCTGGTCTGTGATTGGCTACCTATTGACTGACTAAGTAAATGTAGGACAGTAATTGTTTAATGATGTATTTCTCAGAATTTTTTATTTCATGGATCAATTAAATGAAAACCTAAGAAATGGTGGCATACATAAAGAAGTGTCTACTTTTAATTGTATCAAATTATGACATAAAATAAAATAAGATCAAACCTAAATTACACTATTCCTATAGAATCACAACATAAGGGGCAATTAAATCAATGAAAAAAGAAATCATCTAACCTTACAGCAACTATCACTAGTTAGTAATTTAAATTAAATGAAAATTCATTTGGGGAAAATATTATTTCCAATTTTACTCTGGCTTAAAATAGTACCACCACGTAGTAAGCATTTGTAGTTCAAGTCCTTTATACCAAATACGTCTTTTGGCATGGGAAGTGTAAGGGTGATATGTGGAGGCAGGAGGACTATGAGCTCCCTTAAGGCAAGTTAGTAAGGTTAGCCCTGACAGGTAGAAGTAACTGAGAGATCTCCTTGAACTTTCTCACTTAAGAACATCCAAAGGCAAAGAGAAAAAAAAGTGAATGAATATGCCCAGGGGGTCTAGGAGCCCAATCTATGGCAGAAGACTCCCAACAATATTTCCCTGGGTACCCTACCCCTCTTCTATGCATGCCAAGGCTCTGAGTGCCCCAGGTTGAGAAACACAGGAGATCATTCTAAGATTATTCAGGGTGGGACAACTTAGGCTTACAGTTGTACGTATGGGATGTCATACCATAGTTAATCAATAATAATACAAGAATAAACTTTTGCATACTCATCACTGTAAACCTACTTTTGCCCCACTCTGTTAATAATGAGTAGTGTGTATGTACTATACAGTCAAATTAACAAGTTTGTAAAACCTATAAAATGGTGATTCTCAAGTTTTAGCATGCATTATAATCACTGGGGGTCTTGAGTAATCACCCCAGAGATTCTCATTCACTGGGTTTGGGGTAGAGACTGAGAATTGCATTTTCAGTAAATTTCAGGTGATGCTGATGCTGCGGATCAGGGAGCCACACTTTGAGAACACTTTAATTTTATTAATTTTTTATTCTTATACAAACATAGAACCTTCTGTAGCCTTAGACATGAATTTGTGTAAGTATATTCATTTTAGTGGAGAAATTATCAATCAGTTAAGATGAGCAGGTGCCTTAGTTTAGGCTGCTATAATAATTTATCATAGACTGGGAAGCTAAAAGAACAAAAATGTATTTCTCACCCTCCTGGAAGTTGAGAAGTTCAAGGCCAGGGTGATGGCAGTTCAGTGTCTGGTGAGGGTCTGCTTTGTTATTTGAGGAAGGCCATCTTCTCATTTATCCTCACGTGGGGGAGAGAGGGAGCATCTCTCTTTTCTGTCTTACTATCGGTTACTAATCCATTCATGAGGGTTTCACCCAGTGACCTACTTCCTCCCAAAGTCCCCACCTCCGAATACATCACTTTGGGGATTAGGGCTTCAACATAGGAACTTGGGGAAGACAAAACCACAGTTCATAGTAACAGGGAATAAAATCAATGTCTTAATAATGTTCTGTCTTCCTGCAAGCAATCTCTATATTTCCAGATTGTTTCTGATATAGTTTACCCATGCAAGGTATTTTTGTTTGTTTGTTTGTTTTAGTTCATTTTCTATCTTCATGAAATCTTCCTTATACTTACGAATAGGTGTTACATGCATGATTAGAATCCCTATTGCAGAAACTGTTAATATGTTAACAAATCAACTGACTAGGGTGGATTTAACACATGTAAAAGTCAATTAAATTCATGTAAAATTTTAGACATATCATCATTTTCCAGTCAGGCCCTGGCACTTTGGGGAAGTTAGGCATTTGCCTGTATTGTGTGCAACTAGTTTGTTGGCTAATTAAGTAGTAATAATCAAAACACTTATGGTTTTTAAGAATTAATGACTAGCTGGGAGGACTGACTTATTTGTTCAAAAAGCTATTAACTACCCCAGTCACTGTTAGAAAATATAGCCATAACTTGTAAAAGCAAATAATTACACCAATTAAGGGTATATTTTTGTGGGGATAATGTTTTATTATGTTTAACAAAGTGTTTTAGAATAATAATATAAGACCAGAAGTCAGTACAATAGCTCAATCCATTTGTTAGTATTAACTTCTGTTTATAATTAAGCAAGAGTAACCTGCAGGTTAGGCTCCTCTTAGTTGTTAACGACCAGCTGGAGAAGCTGAGGGCTGTTCTTGCAATTATAATCTGTGAAGACTAAAAACATTAAGATAAAGTGTCTATCTTATTAACAGGCTACTCATTTCCACACTTGAATACATATCAATGGGGTCTCAAGTTCAGTCTCCCTCACTGACCTCTTTCAACCACCCATAGGGAAGTAGCGTCTAACTGCACCTTCCCTGGCCTTTGCTTTCATTTTTAAGAAGCTGGGGGAGGGGGATGGTTCTTGAAATAATGGCATAAGACTACACGCTTTCAAACCCACTTTGAAAGAAAACACGTCCAGAGTAAAACAAGAGGCATTCCTGGCTATAAAAAAGAACGCTCCTCTCTATTTATAGCTGTGGCAGTCAGTTATGATGCTGAGTAATATCCAGAAGTCTAGGTATTAGTGAAATGGCTTAGGCTATGACCTTGAATAGATCAAAATTAGTTCACAATTATTAAATACTCATGGGAAGCATGCCATTTTCAGATCTAAGAAATATTTCTCAAGTCTCAGCTTTGGAGTGATGTAGTGTGCAATTCTCTCTGATTTGACCATTGAAGAAGGGAGAATAGTGATGCTTAGGCATACTTGACAGATTTAGAGAAGTGAGGGTTTGAAGTGAGCATAAAAGGATTTTGGAGAAATTGAATAAGAAAGGTGCATAAAATAATGCAAAGAAGCAAACACAAAAGAAGCAAGCGTATAAATGCACACAGCTACTGTGGAGAAAAAAAATTAACTAACCTTTCTGGAAAATGAAACAAAACTCTGAAATTAAGGGACAGGGAAAGTCAGAAGCAATTAGAAATAATCAACTGATTTGGTTTAACATTGGAGGACTGAGCTACCTCTTTTTCCTGTTGACTTTCGTTACATACTAATATGCCATGCTAACTCTCTCTGCAAGTGGTCTCCAGTAGAGAGAAATTGGATAATTTGTGTCCAGCATTTTACCAGTAAGTCTCTAGGTGACTTGGAACTTGTTTAAACTTGCTTGTCATTAGCTTCTCTGTCCATTAAAGGAAAAGGACTAGGTAATTTTCAAGGTTCCATCTTGCCCTAACAGTCCTTGTTTCAATACCCCCTTTAAGATGGACCGACTTTACAGCATATATGATAACTGAGAGGTTGAAAGACAGCGGCACAGCAGGTGCAAAATGTGACTCCAATTGAAAGGTCATTGGTGAAAAGTGCTGGTTACAGGGCTATGGAAACTTTAACTCCCTAGGTAGGTCAGCATTATCATTGTCATTAGGACTGAATGTAAAAGGTGACCATGACCTTCATGCATTTCCCAACACCATCTCTACTTTCAGTCAGTTCAGACCGTCAGCGGTTCTCAACCTGTGGGTCGCGACCATTGGAAAACACTTATAGCATATCAGATATTTACATTACGATTCATAACAGTAGCAAAATTACAGTTATGAAGTAGCAACAAAAATAATTCTATGGTTGGGGGTCACCACAACATGAGGAACTGTATTAAAGGGTCACGGCATTAGGAAGGTTGAGAACCACTGGTTCAAAGTCTTATTGTCCTAACCATCCAAAGCCACCCACTGTTGCATTCTAGTGTTAATGTAACTAACCTTTCTGACCTCAGAGGCAAAGGAACACCTTATATGTACCATTTCTTTAAGGCATTGCCATCTGCTTGGTAAGATTTGCCTGGTAAGAACTACAGAATCTCAGAAACAATCTCTGTTGACTTTATTTCCATATTACCTCTCAGAGAAAACATATGCCCATTTTTACAACTTTGAAAGACAATGTCTTAACTTTAAGAAATAACAGTGGTGCTAACGATGGGAATTTCAGTTAGCATTATGGAGTAGTGCAGAGTTGGTTTGCATAGTGAATCAGGCAGTATGCCTGTGTTGTCCTTCAACTAATAAACTTTAAGAGACCAATGGCTCTGTCTATATTCCATGCCAGCCTTAATTCCTTGTACATGAGATTTGAATTATCTAAGAAAAACAAAGTGGTTAAAATGTGGGTTCTGGAATAAGACTCTCTGGGTTTTATATCTCATCTTTACCTCTGAAGAGCTGTGTGACTTTGGACTACAGATGGCTATAATATCTCATTTGTACAATCTCTCATTGTTTCCCCATCAATAAATGGGGATAGTAATAGTTTCCAGCTCTTACGATTAGGGGGAAAATTAACTATATAATATGTATAATATATGTAACTATTTATCTGTGTCTATCATTTAAGTACAGTAGTATAATTATAAGTACTATAAATCTGATAAAAATTTATAGGGTTATTAATTCAGTCAAACAAGTATAAATCTTGATACATTTTCAGTTAAAATAAAATATCATGGAGGAAGCATTTTCCTATGAAGTACATGACATCATATGATAGTTTCTTTTGGTGGATAAGGAACTGATAGAGCATCATCATGATTAACCATGAGTAGTTTTTAATGGAAGCATACTGGTGAACATTTTAAAAATAAAGATCAATAAGTTCATTTCTCATTTCTGATAAACTGGTATATTGCCTATTTAAAATATGCCTAATCCAAATTAATGAAATCAGGAAGCGAAATTCCCTTTAAAGTTTATTTTGAACTAACTTTTGAGTGAGAAGCACAATTAAATTCTAAGTTGCATGTGTCAGTGGGATGAGGAATAAAGAGATTTCTTACTAGAAAATAAGAAAAATACTCCCCAAGCATGAAAAGATCTGCCTGGGAAAACTCCACCATTTCAATCCAAGTGTAAATACTAAGGAATATTTCCAAAACAAAACAACAACACAGATCTACATGACAAGCTATTGCAATCTAAAGCACATGTAAGGACTATGTAATGACTCTTCAATATGTAGAAACTTCTGAAACATGTCATTGACAAATGCACACACTCTCATTTCAAGGCTTCTTATACCCTGAGACATTTAATTTGGCATTTATTGAATTACTTACGACAAGCTTCACTAATACACTAGGCCCTAGTGACTAGGGTAAGCATCTCAAGGAAATATAAAAAAGTGATATTGTCCCAAATCCTTCTCTCTCCCACTGTTTCCCGCCTGGTAGGTTATTATCTTCTTTTGATTTTTGTGGATAGAATAACCAGCGATGCAAATAATTTCTGAAAATGTGCCAATTGAGGCCCCACAGAAGTTTAACAAATTAGCTTCTTTTGATTCGATGGAAATTACCATGGAAGAGAAAAATAGGGCATGTTTTCACTCAAAGCGTAGAATTCCTATTTAATCTTGCCCCTGTGGACTGAACGTGAAGTAGGGGAAATATGAAGAACTATGTTTTTTCAATTCTCTGGTTCCCATAGGCCACAGGTTTAATGTCAGACTTGCTTGCCAATTCATTGAACTCACACTCTTATCCAAAAAGACTGCTCTCAGACTCTTGTACTTCAACCATTTACTTTATATTTAGTAACTTGGGGGAGAAGAGTGAGTGAGAATAACGCTATAAAATTAAGGGCAGGATAGAAAGTACCGCAGCTCCTGAGGGAAAGAAAATGAACAGTCTATTCATCAAATCTGACAATATGTATAAGTCTTAAGAGAAGATAAAAATGTGAAATCACTTCAGGAGCTTTAAGGGACATAGACCATTCTCCCTGAACCTACCCAATAACTTCAGCAATTAAATGCAATTGCTTTCTCCTGCTTGGTTCAGAAGTGGTTGCAGACAAAATCCACAAGTTTTTTTTTTTTTTGAATGAAAATGCTTATGCGGGCTCTGTCTTAAAATAAAAATGGTGACTTGTGCAACTTTGCTTAATACTATAGCTCATTAAACTTAGCTTGTCTCGCTTTCCCTCAGAGTCTAGCCAGGCTTTAGAGGATGAAGGCGTGTATCCCCAAATCCTTGAGGTCAGTTCTCTTCCTCAGCCAAATGTTAGTGGGCTTCTGTTTGCTGTTTATGTGTGTGTGTGGAAGCACATGTCATTCTTTGTTCTATCAAGTGACTTTGCTTGGAAGCTTTATTATTTCTATAGCTCATGTCTAGTGGAATATCTGTTCATTATTTTCCCTTAAGTAAAGTCCAACTCAAAATAATAAAAATTGGTCTGTTTTCTCCTTTTGGGTAGGGCCTGTGCTAAGAGGTAAATAATTTATCAAACTATATTCAAGGGGGTTGTTTTCTTTTTTATACTCTCAGTTTCAAACTGGGATAGGTTGAAGAAGAGGATCAGACATAGCATATGTACAAGGCTATAAAGCTTCCTGTTGTCTTGGTGGTTGCTGTGGGCCTTAAAAAAATAGTGAGAGGAATAATGACCCATCAGAGAGAGAGATAGAGACAGCAAGCGAGCTCGAGCTAGCAGGAGCGATGGAAAAGATATTCACACAGAGCCAAAGGATTTTCTGTGCTATGATTGAAGCCCTTGGTAAGCATCGAAGCCAGTCTTTGCTAAGGCATTTTCTTTGTCCTATTGTGCATTCGTTTTGATTTGCTTCTCCCTTCTTCTGAAAGAGAGACTCATCTCTCATCTCTGTTTGAAGACTCTTGAAGAGAAATGGAAAGACGGCCATTGTTCTTCCTTGGAAGATTGGTTTTAAATGAAGTCCTCTAGAAAGCTCGTTCCTGCTTTCTGCTCAGTCTTCTGAGCTAACCACTTCAGAGGGGCTGCAGTGCTGAGAACATGAGCTGGACTGTAATACTAGCCTTGAAAACGCACCCGCCCACATTGAGAGGTAGCACCTGTGACAGAACCACTGGAGGGATTTTACAGAAACTGAAATACAGTGGGGCCTTGACTTACGAGTGTCCCGACTAACCAGTTTTTTGAGATACCAGTTGTCTCTCTGCAGATTTTTTGCATTAAATCGGCCCAGAGACAGCTGGTATCTCAAAAAACTCGTTAGTCGGGACACTCGTAAGTCAAGGCCCCACTGTACTCAGAAGACAGTCCTTTCTAGTGTACCAATAGACACACATATAACCAATTTCACCAAAGTTTGTTGATTATTCTGGGCTTTATTTTTTTCCCTCTTATCTTTGCTCCCAAGATAACCTGACCAAGGTTAAGCTGCCTAAAAAAATCTATATTTTCCCCATATTTCCTTTTTATTTCTTGACATTCCTTTCTATTCTTATTTGCTTAGCTTTGGTGATACATCACTCTGGCTAATTATCTATGCTTTAATTTTGTACTTATTTACTTAGGGGAGGCATCCTAAGTAACTAAGGGAGTGGTATAGAAATGGAGAGGGAGAAAAAGGAATAGGGCGATTCTTTTCACGTGCTCCTTTACAATAGAGATCTGGTTCCCTGAAACTTCAATGATGACAGTGCTTCTCACACCTGAACGTTCACTGACTTCACCTGGAGGGCTTGTTACAAAAACACGGGATGCTGGGCCTCACCCTCAGAGTTTCCAGTCCTGTCAGTTAGGCTTAGGGTCCAGGAATTTGCTTTTGTTACAAGTTGCTAGGAGGTGCTGGTGGTGGTGATCTGAAAACCACTTTGATAGCCCCCGAAGTCAGGGGGTAAAGAATCACCGAGTGCTGAATTCCACCTGAAGAAGATGCCCCCCCACAGTGGCTTCTACTCCCTTCGGAAGTGAACAGCATGAATGGTGCTTGAAACTTTTTCATGTGAGTAGAGTTTCTTTCTGGGCAAAATGGCAACTCTGCCAAAAAGCCTGAGTTTATCCACCATGTTGCTTCTAAATAGTTCTAAGGATATGTTTTTTGAGATTTTTTTAAGCTAACTTTTGTCCAGATATCACTTAGAATTTTACCTGGTCTTCATTTTAATTAAAATATTTTTTAGTTTTATTGAGATGTAATTCACATGCATCACTATATAAATTTAAGATGTACAGCAAGATGGTTCGATTTACATAGATTGTGAAATAATTACCACAGTAGGTTAGTGAATATTCATTATCTGATACAGATACAATTTTTAAAAAAGAAAAAAAATAACCTCCTGTGATGAGAACTCAGGTTCTACTTTCTTAAACAATATTCCTATATATCATATAACATTGTTAACTGTAGTCATTATGTTGTACATTATAGCCCTAGTCGATATTTACCTTCCAACTGCAAGTTTGTACCTTTTAACCACCTTCATCCAATCCTCCCTTCACCCAACCCTTATCTCTGGTAAACACAAATTTTATCTGAGTTTGGTGTTTCTGTTGTTATTGTTTTAGGTGGCAAATATAAGTTAGATCATACAGTATTTGTTTTTCTGTCTGATTTATTTATTTTAGCATAATGGTTTCAAGGCCACTATGTTGGAAATGGTAGGATTTCCTTGGGTTTTTGTTGTTTTGTTTTTGTTTTCATAACTGAATAGCATTCCATTGTCTATATTTGTATTGGTCCTCTGGTTCCCTGCAGGTTCCAAGTGCTTTGGAAGCCAATGTTGAGCAAGCTGGCCCCAGTTAAACTTGTATGCATTCAACAGAGAACAGTTGAGACAGTATCTATAAAAATTTAAACTAGCCATTTGTAAGTGAAACCCTGTTTGATTAAACTAATGGTAATTAATAAGTGAAAAGAAGATAAAATAATTAATAACATTATAATCTTGCATTTAGGTCTACTGTGATTTTAAACGTGGGTGATTTACTTTAAAAATGTTTAAATGTATTTCTTGTTCTTAATCAGGCTGTTTACTAATTACTAGACATGAGTTTCCAGTCTCAACTTCCCAGAGGCTACACTAAATTTATTTTTTCCACCTGTGGGGAGAAAGAAAACCACACTTACCTATGAAGTCTTCCCCAGTTTCTGGTATAAGGTAGGAGCTCAGCCTTATCCTCTCAGGTGGGACTCACATCCCTTGTTACTGAAGAGCTTTCCCAGAGAACCCATTTTATCATTTAACAGGATTAGGACAGCTTGCCTCCAGCTTCAGTAGAGTTAGTTATCCCCGGGCACCAACTTCTTAAAATAATATTACTGATAAAACATAAACGGTACTTGAAAGCAGAAGAAATAGAAAACAGATCTGATATAGTAGCAATTTTCTGTTTTCTAGTTGTGATCTTGACCTTGTTAAGTTGTAGTGATAAATATGTGCACTATTACTTGTGCTGTGTGTTTTTGTCCCCACTTAAGCTGATTATATAACAATTCCAATGTTTATACATAGTTATAACCATTTGGGTTAAAGTAATTGTATTAGTCTGCTCAAACTGCCATAACAAAATAACACAGGCGATGTGGCTTACCAACAGAAACATATGTTCTCACAATTTTGGAGGCTGGAGGTTCATAATCAAGGTGCCAGCAAGGTGGGTATTTCTGGTGAGGCCCGTTTCCTGGCTTGTAAAGATTGCCATCTTATGTCTTCACAACTGCTTTCCTGCTGTCTTCTCACAGGGCTTTTCCTCTGGGCACATGAAAAATGTGGAGTCTGATATCTCCTCTCCTTTCCTTATAAGGGCACCAGTTCTATTGGATTAGGACCCAACTCTTATGATATCTTATAACCTTAACTACCACCTTAAAGGTCATTATATCTAAATACAGCCACATTGGGAGCTAGGGCTTCAATATATGAATTTTGTGAAAGACACAATTTAGCCCCTAACACAAATTTAAGAACTTTTCTCTTATTTTATTATTATTTTTAAAATACTCACCCAAGTAGGATATTTTTCCATTGATTTTTAGAGAGAGTGGAAGAGAGGGGGAAATACAGAGAGAAACATGGATGTGAGAGAAACATTGATTGGTTGCCTCCTGAACAGTGCCCTGACCAGGGAGGGACCAGGAAGGGGACGAGCCTGAAATTGAGGTACATGCCCTTGACCAGAATCGAACCCAGGACCCTTAGGTCCACAGGCCAACACTCTATCCATTGAGCCAAATAAGTATGTGCTAATGATAGAATATTTTTAAAGTTCTGAAGAAAAACTTAAAAATTCTGAAAAGGTATACAGAAACAAATTAAAATAATCATTGTGGATATAATATTATGTGTTCCACCAGGATTTTTCAGTATATTTACTTTTTTCTAATTGAAATTATTTTGCCTAAATATAGGTAGTCTATCCTATAGTTTTACAGTGATATGCTATTTATCCTTAGTATTACACATTTAGATTTTTAAAGCATTTTCTATTGCACATGATGCTGTAATGAACATCTTTTGTATCACTGATTAATTTTTAGATTATAAGAAGTGAAATGACTTGGTTGAAATTATGAAAACACAACTTTCTTACACTAACAATGTATAAAAATGTACTGTAATCCTGCCTTCTGTAGTAGTTTCTTAAAAACAAACAATGAAACAAATAACAACAACAAAACACTATAGTTTTTATTGTTACATTAATTTACTATGATAGAGGTAGTCAGTCATTTTCTGCTTTGTTTGGGTCTTTGTGTTTGTTTTCATTAACTCTTCCTGATCTTCTTCCAAAGTTTATACCCTGTTTAGGACATTTTCTAGTAGTCTGAGTGCTTCTTTTTATTGAATCTCTTTTTACTAATTTTAAAATATTGTTCCCTATAAATTTCCTATTAACTCTAAAGAACAGTACTTAAAGGGAAAAGTAATATTCAGGGCAAATATTATCCTTCTCATCTTCAACCCCCAGTGTATATGTTGAACACGGGCAAACAAATACTCCTGATAGACTTCTCATCAAGATTTGTTTGGAACGACTATCATGCTTAATTTATATAAATTGAAATTAAATCCTGGATAAATGCTTTGGGAAATTGGATTTAATTCCTGTTGAATTCAACATATTTTGAATTGCATGATGCTGGTTAAATCATTTCATTTGAACTCATTAAAGTCAAGGATACTTGTATTGGGGAGAGGTGAGTGGTTGGGTTGTTAGGAAAAGGGACCATAATCAAATAACCACAGTTTGATAATTCAGTTAAACTGTTTTCAAATATCCACATAATGATTCAAACACTTGACCTTTATGGAGACATTAATAACTCTGAAGCTTCTGGCAAAAGGGATACAGAAGGTAGAAAGGGGACAATCATCAATTAACAGGGATTTGAGAGGTATATATTTTGTTGACTAACAGCTATAACAGTTATCTATATGGAAAAAATCATTATATATTAAATTTTAAGTATCAATTCTACCTTTTAGTATATTTACTTTCTTTTTTCTATGCATATTTATTTATATGTATATGTAGTCTAATTTAATATAGTTGTGTTATATTTACATTGTTACTTAATTTAGCCTGTGTGATTCCCCACATTATTAAATAATTAATGAGCCAATAAATATGTAAATTTGAAATCAACACTGTATTCCACTCTATGGATTCTACTCTAAGGGTACAATAGGAATTAATTAGTCAGTTACCTAATTCTAGTCATTTATATTTGTTCAAATTTTCTTCTAATTAGTGCTGCAGTGGATAATCTTGTTCAACAGCTTTTTGCAAATGCCTTTACGTTACTTCATTTATTTTTCTTCATGATTCAGGGCTTTTAATTTTTAAAATTTCTTTTAGTTAAGTATAGTTGGTATACAATATTCTATTAATTTCAGGTGTATAATATAGTGATTCAATATTTATGTACTTTACACTATGAGCACCACACTAAGTCTAGTAATCATCTGTTGTTGTTCAAACTTACAAAAATACTAGAGACCCAGTGCATGAAAATTCATGCACTGGAGTTGGGGGTCCCTCAGCCCGGCCTGCCCCCTCTCACAGTCCAGGAGCCCTCAAGGGCAGGAGGCATTCAGGTGAAGGTGACACCCCCATCACACCTCTGCTGCTGCCACTGTCGGCAGCACAAGTCTCGGCTGGCCCTGGTTACCTGATCCTCGGGCGGCCCTGGGTGGATGGGCCACCGCCATTCGAGGCTTGCCTGCACCTCGGGCCAGCCCTGGGCAGCTGGGGGGTTGAGAGGACTGGGTGCTGCCATCTTTGAGGGCGGGGCAGTCAATTAGCATATTCCCTCCTTATTGGCTGTGGGTGCTGCCATATTTGTGACAGTGTGAGGGTCAATTAGCATATTTCCTCTTTATTATATAGGATTATTGGCTATATTCTTCTTTACCTTTTATACCCATCCCTCACCCACCACCCCTCTGCAGTTTTAAAAATTATCATTATTGTTGAAAGAATACAGATGCAACCCTTTTTCTCTCCATTGACCCCTTCTAGCCCACCCCTAAGCCCTGTCCCAGGACTTGAGTACTCTATTGTCTGTGTACATGGATTATGCATATATGCATATAAGTAGCTCCATATCTTTTGAGAAATCCTGGTAAACAACAATGTAACAGGGAAACTGTTGAATAGTAAGTGAAGGAAGTTATATTCTGAAGACAATTCACTCACACATTTCAATAAATTGATTGCCATTGGTAGTCTAAAAGGAGTTCTAAACAGTCTTATCCTAAATATGATACTGTGTATTGGTAAATGGATATTTTGAGAGATATATAAACATCTCCTAATCATCCAGATATCAATCCATTCCTTGAAATATTAATTTCTTTAATTATACCTTGCTGAATAAAAGAATCCATGCATTTCCAAATCTGTAACATTTATTAAATTGCTTCAAGAAGTAACTTGCTCACCTGGAAAGATAATAGTGCCTTGTTAAATCTCAATTATCCATGCTAGTGGAAAGTAATCTGTCTGGGGATTTTATCCACTGCTGTAGAAATCTTAGAGGTCAGAAATGAAAGAGCCTGGGGAGAGTTTCCAGAAAATGAGATTCTCAGGAAGACTCTAGGGATTTGGGTTATGAATTCACTTTCTTATTTTGCACTCATGGATAAGAATGAGAAGTGAAGAAATTCTGTGTAAATTTTCTCTGATGACCAACAGGTAACTATGGTTGTAATAATTCAGAGCACACTAGGAGGGCTACTAATAGATAGCTGTATACTGGCATGGAGAAGTTTAAAATCAAAGTGATTTTTACTTTCATTTGGGAAATTATCAGCAAAGTTCCTACTATGTGCATGCACAGTCCAAGGTACTAGGGTTATAAGGTGAATGAGATGGACAAGGTACCTGATTCCATGGTGCTGAAATTCTGTGTTGAGGATGAAAAATAATAATTTTGATTTAAAACATTGAGATATCCAAATTCCTTTATTTTTGTGAAGAAAATAAAAGAGGGTGATTTTTACAGAGTGATTGCAGCTAAGAGACAACCTTAGTCAGTGGGTCAGGGTAAGCACCATTTGTGTAAAGTCTATTGAGTTGAGATTTTCATGAGAAGTTGTTTGGAGTGTTTTCACTGAGAAAGTGAGTTGATGCTATTTTCATAAAAATGTTACCCTGACTTTTGTGGGGGAATGGTTGGGTAGGGCGAGAGTAAAAAATAGGAGAGCAAGTTACCAAGCTATTGCAGTAGTTCAAACAAAAGCTAATGTGAGAAGAAATCAGATGAACTTCTGGGCCTAATAAGCCATTTGATTCACACATGCCCTTGGGATGTGGACAAGATGGCATTCAGATAACAACTTGTAGGCACACCTGGGTGCAGATGGGAGAATGAGGCAGGTTATGAGGTCTGTGGAGAACACAAATTAAACAGGACAAACACAAACAACACAAAAAAATGAAGAAAACTGTATTGTCTTGGGGCATGATTTGGAACCTTGTCTGAACATTGGAATCCTCTGTCATATTTTAAAAAGCGCTGCCTAACTCCTACCACCATCATCAGACCACTGCACACACAGCCTAAGATTCTGCATATTTGGTATGGAGTGTGGTCAGACTTTTTAAAAGGCTACCTAGTTCATGCTAATTCACAGTTCCCTCTGAGAAACATTGGCCTGGGCAGAGCCCAGAATGGTCAGTGACACAGTGAGAAGGGGAGGAAGGAAAGCAAGCTGTAGGTGAACTGGGTAGTGGTACACAAAAAGCATCATAAATTCTTAAACTCAGGACAGCCTTCAGATGTCCGATACTTAGCAGGAAAGGTGCTTCCTTACCATGGTAGGCCTCCAGACTCAAGCAAATGTTTGGTTTTTACAAAAGATTTCTCTACTTTAGGGCTTTTATATGTATGCAAATAATACCTTTAAATTCTCTTCTGCCCTTTTAAATTTCACCATGCACTTAAAAATGCATTTGTAACTACAGCACAAAAATTAAACTTCTTACATAAAGACATTTATGGATGCCATTATACATCAAATTGGTATTGATTTGTAAATACTTAGGTCAAGGCTGGTACTAACATAAAAACAAATTATATTCCTCTATTACATATGAAATACCAGTTCATTTTATTTTCACTGAGCTTAATGTATATTGAGGAAAAGTCATAATCTGTAATTTATTTTTTTTAAATTATGAAGCCCATTTTAATCAGTTATAAAGATTACTGTTTATTGTGTAATTTGGAAATGTTGGAAGAAAGATGGCTGTGTCTTAAATATAAAAGTTAATTTAAAACAATTTAAATCACATGCAAGAAATTGCTCTTTAAGCAAAAGTGTCTGTAATGCTTGATATTAAAATATTGCATCCCCAATGTTCAAGGCTATTTAATTACTCGGCTTAGATTTTTGCTAGCAAATATTTAAGTTTCTTTTCTCTCCTTAAATTATTATATTTGTTTTGGAGATGAACTTTGAATAAATAGGGTTTTTTTTCTGGATAATCTGTTCAGGAGTAAGTGATGAAAAAATTGGAGTAGGGTGGGATCAGACAGGGAACCCTTCATTTGAAATAAATTTCAGGTCATTAGTGTTTGAAGCAACCTTTCAATTAGCACATCAATCACTCATAAGCTCTAGTTCTTAGAAATATTTTATATAACTTTTGCACTTGTTAAACTTTTCATGCATAGTACATTTATTTTGCTATTTATTGTATTAGACTCCATTGATTAAAAAAGATCTTAAGAGGTAAATTTGCAGCAAAGAAAATGAGTATATAGCTTTTATTTATTTTTTAATCTTCACCTCGGATATGTTTTTTTTTCATTGATTTTAGAGAGAGAGGAAGGGAAGGTGATGGGGGGGGCATTGATGTGAGAGACATTGATGTGAGAGAAACATTAATTGATTGTTCCTGCATATGTCCCACCTGGAATCAAACCTGCAATCCAGGTATGTGCCCTGACTGGGAATAGAGCCTGCAGTCTTTAGGTGTATGGGTTGACACTCCAATGGCATATTTATTTCTTAAAGTTATTTTTAATGTTTTTCAGTAGTATTTCCTACAGATAACTTTTTAAAACTGAAATGTTAAAGTGTTAAAAATTGAACGAATAACTATAAGATAGAGCCGCCAATTTCCTCTATTAATATAAATTATAGAGTAAGAAACTCAAAGACAAGTGCATTGAATTGATTTTCTGACGTTTTATTTGTTAACTCTTTCCTACAACATATTTTCTATCTCGTTAAAAACAAATGCAAAAGTTAAAGAATCTCTCCCTTATAGCAAGAAAGAATACAAAGTAAAATATCATTGCAATATATCTACTTAAAAGTTTAAATATTTTAGTAACTGGTGAATAATCTTAATATTAATAATTAAACTAAACTATAATTATTGAAGCAAAGTAGTATATTGTATAAAATTTATCTCATGGAATTCATCTAAAAATTTTAAGTATCACCTAATTGACATTCTGGTTCAAATAGTGATAAAATTCTCAGGATTTTAGGCATCACCATCATTAATGTCCCCTTCAATTCTCAATACATAAAACCATGCCTCAGTTAAAGTCAATCTTTTCTCTGATGTATATATTAGCTAAAGTGCCCTACTTAACATTTCATCTGCCAGGGATATGACTCAATTCCATTCTCCATAATATTGTCTCATCCCTGATCTTCCCACCTCACTGGTCTAAATAAAGTTGTCCTATTTATTTATTTAGTTTTAAATATATTTTTATTGATTTCAGAGAGGAAGGGAGAGATAGAAACATCAATAATGAGAGAGAATCATTGATTAGCTGCCTCATGCATCTCCCTGTTCCTCCCCCACAATGGGGATTGAGCACCCAACCTGGGCATGTGCCCTGAGTGGGAATGGAACCATGACCTCCTGGTTCAGAGGTCAAAGATCAACCACTGAGCCATGCTGGTCGGGCAAAGTTGCCCTGTTTAGTCACTGATGGATTATGTGCCTAATAAATAAAGATCCTCATTTTGCTGAATGTTCTCATTTAACTTTAGGTTTGATAGAAGTATTCCTATATATTTATATTCAGATATGATAACTATAAATAAACATAGCTTTTTACCCACTATATACTCATAAACAGTGTCATTTCTTTCTTGTGTCAATACAGGCCTTCAACATGTTGGGTAACACTCTGGATTTGTGTTGTTTTTATCTCTGGAGTTAATTTTTTAAACTAATTATGTCAATGAAGTGAATCAATCTAAGACAATAGGATTCCCTTTATAAATTATAACATATATTACAAAGGCTGGTTAAAAGTTTGAAAAACTTAGTTTCTCATATCAAGCATGAATTGAAATCAAGGTTTTCATATTCATTTCAATGATTTCCCAACTGTATAGGACGGAAGAAAAAAATTATTTTCTTTGCAACATTTGGAAAGCTTATTATAAAGGGCCAACTTTCATTTATAATAATAAAAGCATAATATGCTAATTAGACTGGACAGCCCAACGACCTGATGTGATGTCATTCTGGTCGTCCTTCTGGACAAAGCCATGGCGGCGGGAGCTGAGGCAGAGGCGGTTAGGGGTGATCAGGCAGGCAGGCAGGCAAGTGGTTAGGGGCAATCAGACAAGCAGGTGAGTGGTTAGGGGCAATCGGGCAGGCAGGCAGGCAGAGTGGTCAGAGGCGATCAGACAGGCAGCCCAGCAGTTAGGAGCCAGTGGTCCCAGATTGCGAGAGGGATGTCCGAAGGCCGGTTTAGGCCTAATCCTGCAGGGATCCCTGCGGGATCAGGCCTAAACTGGCAGTCAGACATTCCCTGAGGGGTCCTGGATTGTGAGAGGGTACAGGTCTGTCTGAAGGACCCCTCCCCCGGTGCACAAATTTCGTGCACCGGGCCTCTAGTATAAAATTAGTTCTTTTATAAACTTGTTTTATAAAAATACTAGAGTCCCAGTGCACGGATTTGTGCACTGGTGGGGTCCTTTGGCCTGGCTGGCGGGGATTGGGCCAAAACTGGCTCTCCAACATCTCCTGAGGGGTCCTGGATTGCGAGAGGGCAGTTCTTGGGTGACACACCCCAGAATTGGGCTCCCTCCTCTCTGGTTCAAGTGTGTCACCCGAAAACCGCTGCTGCAAATTGACCGTAGCTTGGCAGCTTCTTCGTTGAGCATCTGCCCTCTCGTGGTCAGTGCATGTTATAGCTACTGCAGTCGGCCGGTCACTTAGGCTTTTATATATATAAGTTTCCATCCCACTCTCAGGTTGACTACAGATTTAGACAATGAAATTAAGTCTATAGATTTTAGTGTAAGGGTGTGATCATTCATCTCTGTGTTAGAATTCTTTTAAAAAGAATACAGCAGGCCCTTAGCAGTTCTAAATTTTCTGGGAGATAATTAATTGTTGGATCAGGCAGAAGTGATTTCAGCAATGTCTTCCATTCCCAGAAGTCAGGACCTTCAACAGTTCTGAATGTTTTCTTGTATTTGGAGGTCTACAGCCCAAGGCCTTCGTCATTGGAAAAGGCCAAAGTGCTTCTACCGTGGACACCGACCATATTCTCCCTGCTCATGATAAAAAAATGAAACTGTCACCAGAGCTTGTGCACTTGTTACAATGGGACCACATAAACCGTGTTATAAAAGCTAAACTCCAGAATAATATCCAAAGGATATCAAAAGGACAATGCCTGGGGTGGTATAGGTGGGACCAGAGGGTCTCATATATAGGGTGCTCACCTGTGTTCAGATTTGGCCACATTAGAGTTGATAAGTGAGTGTTTGTTCAGAGGATGAATTACACTTATTGAAATATATTCCATTTGTGTCCTGTAATACAGGAACAAATAAATTAGAAAATTTTTGTTAAAAAATAATTTTTAAAGAGTTGTGGGGAAAAACAATTTCTACCAAACAAAAATAATAATAAGAAACTGACAGCTTATAGTCATTGATCTAGGCCTTTTATGAATATTCTAATTATCATTAAAACTCTACATGGTAAATGTTGTTATTCTTATTTTTAAATGAAGAGTTGAGATTTATTGATATTATATAATTTGTCCCAGGTTACATTGCTAAAATTGTATCAATAATTTCAGAATAGGTATTGTGTCTAGCTATCTCAGCATATAAAATGGAAGACATAAATACTTGAAGCTATGGTTATAAATTAGCTGTGGTATAATCATTTTGACTTATAGACTGGACTGTGGTGAGTGTCCATTTATATTATAGGTGATTAAGAATTTGCATTTCAAAGTAAATTGCCATATATTTAATCAAAGGCTTATTTACTAGTAGTAATAATAATAGCAATAATGAATGTTCAGTCATTAATTTAGAATTCTAGATGGTTACCTGCATCCCAGTTTCCTCATCTAAAAAATGAATAATAGGAATAACTATTTCATGATCTCATGAATTAAATCAGATAATGCAAGTAGGACAATGAATAAAGTGCATGAAAATAGTAAACAATAAATATAAGTTATTATTTTTATCTAATGATGAGGGAGAATTTAGAAAATACATAAAAGCAAAATGAAGAAAAAAATCACTCCTTGACTACCTCCCAGACACGATCTTTTGAAGGGTATAAAATACTTTCTTTTAAAATACTTTTAGCCCTAGCCAGTTTGGCTCAGTGGATAGAGTGACGGCTTGCAGACGAAGGGTCCCTGGGTTTGATTCCAGTCAAGGGCACAGTACTGTGGTTGCAGGCTCCTTAGGCCCTGGCCCTGGTCAGAGGCAACAAATCAATGTGTTTCTCTCATATCAGTGTTTCTTCCTGTCTTTCCCTCTCCTCTCTTCCACTCTCCCTAAAAATCAATGGAAAATATCCTTCAGTGAGAATTAACAACAACAACATATATATATATATATATGTGTGTATGTGTGTGTGTGTGTGTGTGTTCAGAAAGTTTCTTTGTAAAGTGTGTGTTCTAACAGTTATAATCATAATCACATATCCGGTTTACTGCCAATTTTTCAATTGATATTGTTACTTGAACATTTTTAATGTTCTTACATAGTCTACAACAACATCATTTTTATCAATGACAAAGTATTATATCTGATAAAATATTTTTGCTCAATTTGTGGACTTGGGTTTTTAGACTGGTTATTAACATTTCATTTTAACAAGTAATATGGCTAAAGAGCTTTCTGTAGCAAATGGTTTCTATATTCAGAATGGAGTTTTTCTTTGAATCCATGTCAACTTGTGGTACTTGATCTCCAGATATGTTTCTACTTAGTGTTTAATAAAATCTTTTGTGATATTCTAGCCTGATTCAGCTGTGGCAGGGACCAATAAGAGGAGGTTTTCTCCTTCTTGACTTATTTCCTCTTCCACAAACTTTTAGCTTCTGGGTTTTTCCACCAGGAAGGATAATCAGAAAATTATTTTCAATGCTTTTAAACGAACTAAAATGGAGTTAGAGTCATTGTTATTTGAGGGGAAAGGGTATCATTTTTTCTTCATGTATTTTTGCAGCCGTGCCTCAAGGGTATTAAGCTCACATTTGTGTTATACTTTTGAACTTAACTGTAAAGCCTTACATTTATTTCATTATGTTTAGTCTTATTTTTGGCTTTTATCTAGTTTGGGGGATTAGAAATAAACATAATAATTCTTTTATTCACTAGCTGTTGCCCTAGAGTTATGTTATTTGCAAATTCAAAAACATTTTCTGCATTCCCGGCAACATAAATAATAAGTGTATTGAGAACTGGTTACATTGAAATATAAAGCTGTGATGTGAACATCCTAAGGGACCACTCCGTTGTCCGTATTCCAGCTGTTGGCCACTAGTCAACATTTATCAACTTCGTAAAGATAATTTCATGGGAAGCTTTATTGAATATCTTACTAGAATGGAAATATAACATAATATGTCATTCCTATGATCTACCAATGCAGTTATTCCACTGAAAAGGCAATGGCATTATATTGACCTGATATCAATAAATGGCATAATGGTGGTTTTCAGTAGCTAAAGTACCCTTTTTCAAGTGTCTGCAAACTGATTTATTATTTTTTTACTCTTTTGCTTTTTTATTGCTATACCTTATCTCCTTCCAACATTAATTTGTGAGTTTTAAAAGGTATTTCTTCATATACATTCTAGGAATGTTGCCATAATGACTTGATTCATACAGTGTTTAATCTGAACAGACTTCATAAAGGAAATTAGTCTTGAGCTGTACTTGGAGGAGGAAAAGATATGTAGTTTGCTAAACTCAGTCAGAAAATGCATCTTAGGAGGAGGAGCAATATGGGCTCAGTGGAGTCCAGGCATGTGAGCAAACGAGTCATTCTCTAGGGATAAGCCTTTCTGTTTCTGTAGTATATACTTTATGTCTCTTCTGCATATCTCTTATTCTTTAGCACAAATCAAAACTTTTATTAATAGTAAAATAGTTTTTATTTAAAGAACACAATACTATTAAAGTTTCACTGTATTGTGTTCGTTAAATAACCTGTCAAGTGAAGAAAGACTTTTACCTCGTTTTTCAAATGAGGAAATGGAAGTCTTGGTTGGTCTTTCCCGGGAGTTGCGTTGTGGTGTAGACTAGAACCAGAGTGGTAATTTACTCCCAATGCTCTGCAGAGTCTGTTCTTTCTATGGCGCTACATTTGCTGCTACAAAACAAAATCCTGGCATTTGCCTCCTGAGTCCAGACAATGAAAAAACATTTTTCTTCTTATAAGCATGCATCTGTATGTTTTTATTTATTCATTTGTTTATTCTGGATTTAGGTATTGTTTGTTTTCCTGTACTAGAGGTTTTGGTTAACGCAATGTTTAGTAAAGTAGGATATGCCACCCTCTTAGATTATCATCCTGATTAGCACTTAGAGAAAGAAAGGATAGAACAAAAAGATAGTTTAAATCACTTTAATGCTCTCTCCAGACGTCTAAAATTTTTAGGGTTATTTTAATCTTCTCCTGAGATTTTCTTCTATTTTTCTTTTCATTTTGAATCAAGGTCACAGTATTTTGTCATTGTTTCTCCTCAGAGCTTTGAATAGGACACAGATGTTTACTTACATTCCTACTTTCTGTGAGTGTGCATATGTCTGTGTGACTGTATGTGTAATAAAAAATGTATGTTGTAGTGTTTTGCTCCAAATTGAAAAGATATTAAAATGCAGACCCTCTTGCTTTTTAAGCATTTCATTCTTCTTTTCACAAATGTAGGCATTTCCCCATCACACAATTTGAAAAAGACCAAGCATAAGGGGGGGGGGGCGGCGAATGTTAATATTTTTCTCTAGACATTTTTGCAGCTCTAGCTATTAAATTATATTTAGTAGTTTTATATGAAAGAGACTGCTTATTGAATAATAAAAATTTGGAAATAGAAGAACAATCACGTCTACTGTCCTCTTTACGAATGATTTTCTCTAATAAAACTTAACTTTAACCTTAGAATATGATGTAGCTTATTAACTTAGAGAGTGTGCCATAGAATTATGTCAGTTATGAAAACGGTAAGATTCATCTGAGTTTCCTTTTCCTTTTGGTTCAGCTCTATCTTTCATAGGGCCGTTGTGTCCTGCTTGCTGGTTGTGTGCTTTCTGACAGAAAGTGATACCTGTTGTTTTTACTGTGGGGACAATAGAGTATCTTGGAGTTGTGCAGTTTATAACCTGTTCAACTATACACAGAAGCTTTGCAATGCATGCATTTTTCCCTTCACACCAATAACTTACTGCCTCTCTTAAAGTTAAAACTACATTTTATATTTTGAGACCAACTCCCACAGTCCCCTTATGAGGGTTTCTCTGTGACTTGTTTAAGAAGTTTTATATCTTAATAAGCATCAAGTTCTTAGTAAGGCGAAGCTGGACTGTGGGTAACTTCTGCATACAGAAAAGTCTGTTGACCTTGGAGAACATGGTTCCATCCCTACCTGGGAAGAACCTGACCCTTGAATAAGATTCATTTCGAGACATCACCACTCTGAGAGCCCAGAGGAAATTGAAGTTCCCTTTCCAAGGGGCTTCTACTATTCTGTGTCGCATAAGTCTTTATTGTAAAGAATGTGTCTCTCCTCCTTGGGGTCATCTCTTCTGTGATAATTATGAGCATCCCCTGGTATCACTGGAATTCATATGAGTCCCCTTTGGAGAAGGCAGATGCCTTTAACTGCTATCAACCCCTGAAAAGAGGGGGTACAATGATTCCTGGAAAGTTCAAAGTCCAAAGAGGCTCCTGAATTGACCTCAACTGCTACCACTCTAATGAGTTGCTGTTGGCCCTGTGGTGATGTTGGCATCTTTATTAGATTCTTAGGACGGCCATAAAAAGTACCACAGATGAGTGGCTTAAAAACACAGGCATTTATTGTATCCTAGTTGGGGAGGATTCTTCCTTTCCTCCTCCAACTTCTGGGAACCCTAGATAATTGCTTGGCAGTATAACAGTCTCTGCCTCTGTATTCATATGGCTATCTTCCCTCTGCGCATGTCTTTGCCTGATGGTCTCATCTCTGTGTCTCTCTGTCCAAATTTTCCTCTTCTTGTAAGGACACCAGTATATTGAATTAGGACTCACCATAATAAGTTCATCTTAACTTGATTACACTTGCCAAGATTCTCTATCTAAATTCACAGTTCTGGGGGTTAAGTCTGCTAATAACTATTTGAGAGACAAATTCAACTCATAAGAACATGTCTGAACTCCATACATTGCCATTGTCTTTAGTGCAAATTACAACGCCATCTAGAGTCATTATGGAGGGAGGGAGACAGTTTTATACTCAGTTTGGGCACTGTACACCAATTAAGTCTGGGTTTCAAATTGATGCTCTTTATATTAACTCATTTAGCCTCTTTTCCTGGGACAACCTATACTGAGGCACAGTGAGGAGAAGCCCCATATCTTCATCACAAACTCAGGAACCCTCTCCCCCCACAATCTTTGACTTGGGGTAGGAGCCCATACATAACTCTCATCTTTTTCTACCATCACATAATTCAATTTAAGAAATTTTCTACATACCATGTTTCTGGCTGCAAGTTCACATTCTATTACAATTAATAACAGCAGTGATTACATTTTACAGTAATGATTACATCTTCCATTGAGTGATAGAGTGCTCTCACTAAATGTTTGCTCTAAAATGCATTACTTGAGCTTTGAACAATCCATTTATTTAAAAAACAACAGCAGCAAAACTCTTTTGGTTCTGATCCTAATTGAATACTTGCCTTAATTTGCTTAGAGCTTCATCTTCCTACTGTGGAAAATATTGTACAGATCCTATTCACAAGACTCCCCATTTTCTTCCTGAGACTTTCTTTATGAACTTGAAGAACTGGGCAAGTCCTCCTTGAATGTCTTCAGTCACTGGCCTCTCTATTCTGACTTATGAATATTTTACCCATTCCTCTCTTATGTTACCTGTATTTCATTGCTGCATCCTATCCTCTGAACAGTAAATCCCAAAACACCTATCTCCATGCGAGGCTTTGTCTTTCAAATGGATATTTTTTTTATTTCTTAAGGAAACACAAAAATAATCCCAGCATAGAAAATGATTTTTAATGCTTCTCCAAGGTCAAATTCTTTCTACCTATAAAAGTATATGGTTGGAGTAGGATTAGTTAGATGATGAGAATTCAACATTCATATGGTTTTGGGGAAAGCATGTTTCAATTGTGGTAATTTAAGTTAATTTAGTTGTAAAACAGACAGATTCTGTTTCTCTACAAACATCAATTCTGGCCAAAAATTAGCATCTCCTATTTTTAAATGGTTCCAGTTGAGGAACTGGAGTGCAGGTGTTTAATAACATATTCATAAGGACTCCCCAGTCTCTGTTTGTCATTGTAAAATGCTTTGGTTTGTTATTTGCACAATTGTAAGGCCCATTCACCTGCAGTTTGCCGCACTTGTGATCAGTTCTCAAGAGCATTTAATAAAGCCAAGGAGATAGGCAGAGGGGCCTTTAAATATTTTATAAAACAAAGGAACTGAAACTTGCACAAATACAAATGTCCAGGAACCAAAAGAAAAGCAAATGTCATTTTTAAATAAAATTGAACCATGATCTCATTAAAAATAATTGCCAGTATGAAGCATATAGACAATAGAAATTACCTTTAGCTGTTTTCCTTAAATTTCTTTCTTTCCTCTCAGTTTTTAATAGAATGTTTTAAATATGCTTTGTATAGAGGTTCTGTTAAGATAAATATAACTTCTAAATATAGAATCATGAATCTGTACAATTTATATAGCTTAAAACTTTTCATTTAACTTAATGTATTGCTATTCTTAGTGTTATTTTAGTTTACTAGATTTTGTAAGTTGATTTTACTATTAGAATTTTTATTGACTATATTTATTTCCTTCTCTCTATTCTCCTCCCAGTTAATCTAGAGATTAACTATTAATTAATTGAAATGGATTCAATGTTGCCTTTGGCTTACAGTAAGCACTTAATAAAGGTTATTTATTTATGTTAACATCCAATTGACACCTCCCTGGTTAAGGTATTCAACAAAAACTTAGTGCCTAATGTAGGAAAAATATTGTTTTTATGTTACTTATCTACAAAGATGAATGATATATGGTCAGTAAACTCAGTGAGGCCATAATAAAATAAGTAAAGGAAGACAAAAATAGTAATAAGTGCAATTAAGCATGAGAGGTTGTATGATGATACGCAAACAACAAAGACATGGAGAAAAGAAAGATCTGGTAGTAGAATATTCATAGCAGCCTTGACAATCATGCCAGCATCAAAACACTGACTTGTTTTTAGGCAAGCAGAGAGGAGAGAAAAGTTATTTCTAGCAGTAGGCACTGCATGCTCCAAAACATGGAGTTGTGAAAAAGCATTAACATATTTGAGAATCTCAGAGCAAGATACCGATGACAATGTGGGAGTTATTTCAGGAGATATAACTGAAAAGGTGAGCGATAGATGGACCAGGAAGAGCCTTGAGGCCAGCTAAGCAATTTAAACTGCATTCTGTAGGCAGTGGGGAGACATTAAAGGAATGTAAGCAAGTGGGTAAATGACAAGTTTTGCATTTGAAGAAAGTCATTCTGAAAACATTGTAAATGATGGGTTGAAAGAAGTAAGACCATAGACAGAAGCTAGCAGGCTATTTCTGTAGTCCAGGTAAGAGATGCTAAGGCCCTGACCTGAGAACTAAGGCTATCCAGTGGACTGGAGCATTAATTTTTGTTATGTGAAGAAAGTCTCCAAGACCAGTGCATTCCCTGTGGACAGATGTTTACAGTAAGACAAACACAAATAAACATTAACTCATAATAAATATATTCCAGGGAACTGAAACCTTTTGTTTCCATATCAAACCATTTTCTCACCATAAAAAAAAGTCAAATCAGAATCAGAATGTTGCCCTGGAATCAGAATAAGGGGAGCTAAAATTATAGAACATTTAATAGCTTTGGACAAGCATAGCCTAGTACAGTCATCTTGCCAAAGGTATCAAAATACTTTGAGTCCTTGGCCACAACTCCCACCACCCATCTTCCCAGTAGGTATACCTTGCCAGTGGGACCAGCATATAAAATAGTGTAAGGCCAACAGCTGAGAGTTAGTAATGCTGAGATTTGTCACTTTAACTTTATTTTCTCTGCTTTTGTTGCTCCCTAATCCACTTTATGAGTGACATAGTTTTATTTTCTTCTTTAGCTACTTTAACAGTCAGATTATAACAGTCTTCTAAACTCTAATCTAGATGATGTATGAAGGTGACTTTATATATCCCTATTGCAAGGGCTATCATATTGACTTCCCCCAGAATAATAGTCACTATATTTTAAAATTTCTGAGGAAAACTGTATTGTGGCTACCCTTCCCACCCTCCTTTAAAATTCTACCAACTTACTATCTTGTGAAATCATTGTATGTGGTTTTCTCAATGAAATTTCTATGGATTAACTCCACAAGCAGAAATCAGTTTTAGGGTAAGCTACTTGAACTAAATATAAAACATCAGTTGACGATGCTTAAACAGCATTTATCCAAAAATACAATAGCCTACAGAAAGATAAAGAGTTTGTACAACCAGGCTTTTGATGACTCAAATGAAAATTTGTCCACCTTAATTTTAGCATCATATAATGGACTTGTCATTTTGTTAAAAACTAAAGACCATGTCTCTCCCATATAGAAAAGAAGTGGGAAGAACCATTTTTGTAAATGCAGTTATATTTTAAAATATTGGGTGATTTCTACATTCTGAAAGAGTTACAGATTATTAAAAAATCATAATTTTGGCAGGAATTCCTCACAACTATAGCTGACAACTTCTATTAATATATGAAATAGGAGAAGAGTTAAGAGAAAAGAAAATGTTCTGTAATAAGATGAATAGTTGCGTCTGAAACTTGCATGACATGAGAAAGTCATTAACATTTAGGTAGTTGATGAGATTACCTTGAGGAATACCACATTGAATGGGTGAACTGAGGCAGACAACCCTTCTCCCTCAAAACCATTGTGTAGAAATAGTGAGAAATATTGTAGACAAACCAGGATAGAGTACTGTCATAGAAACTAGAATAGAGAAGTTCAAAAAGGGAATAGAGAGCATTGTCATATGCTTTAGAAAAGTCAAAATCTAGATTGATGAGTGCCATGAGAAAAATATGTTCAGACACCAATTTAAATGCTTTACATGTAATAACTATTCCCTGTAGCAGCCTAATGAGATTTGTGTCTCCAATTCATAGATGAGGAAACTAAGGTACAGAATAGAGAAGCATTTTTTTTCTAAGGTTATACAGTTGGTGAGTGGTAGAGTCTAACTGTGAACTACATAGTCTGTCTTGGGAGGCTGGAAATCAGAATGCTATACTGAAACTCAATCAGATCAAAGTAGTGATGAGCTTGGACGCTAAGAAAGCGCAGGTGCCTAGCCAATGTGTCTCAGTGGTTGAGCAGCGACCTATGAACCAGGAGGTCACGTTTTGATTCCTGATCAGGGCACATGCCCAGGTTGCCTGCTTGATCCCCAGTTGTTTCTATCTCTCTCTTCTTCTCCCTCTCTGAAATCAATAAAAATATATAAAAAAAGAAAGCATAGGTGAAAACTTGCACATGTATCTTTCTTCTGGGATTTAGGGAAAATAGGTGACTTTATATTCTGATGTGGAAAAGTATGGAAGAACAGAACAGAGCAGTAAATGAAGGTATTTTTCACCTGACATCTTAAATTTTCATGTCTAAATGGGAGATAAGTTGAATAGGAATAATGGAGAAGAGTTGAAGGAGGATGTAGTGGGCCCCCTGTTAGGGCCTAAAGAAAAGTGAGCAGCTATGCCATTATTCTTAATGATGAATGTGCCTCTGAGCCACCTAGAAACATGCTTAAAATTGCACAAGCACACCTAAATACCATCCCTAGAAATTCTGAGTCGGCATGAGCTAGGGCCTGGAAAATTTGAATTTGGGAGATCTTTGGATGATTGTGAAGTATTCTCTTGTTTAAAAACCTTGCATACAGAAATCAATAGGTAAAGTGAACCCATGTCCAGCATGGTCAGTGGTGAATCTGAGGGGGGCGGGGTGGTGAAGGATTAAAGAAGACAGACAAGAGAATACAGTTGGGGCCAGGTGGGACTCTGTTCTTGGATGAAGAGACAGTGCCACAGCCTGTAAGCTGAGTCTTTATTTTTTTAAAATTATTTTAAAATATATTTCTTTATTGATTTCAGAGAGGAAGGGAGAGGAAGAGAGAGATAGAAACATCAATGATGAGAGAGAATCATTGATTGGCTGCCTCCTGCACAGCCCCTACTGGGGATTGAGCCCACAACCCAGGCATGTGCCCCTGGCTGGAATCGAACCTGGAACCCTTTAGTCTGCAGGCTGACGCTCTATCCACTGAGCAAAGCTGGCTAGGGCTGAGTCTTTATTTTATAGTCAGATCTCAGGAGGCAAAGCAAGGGCATGGTCAAGATGTTTACAGTGTTCTCGAGAGTTTCAAATCTACTTAATTACATGCACCTGAGAACTTTATCAAGCTTAGTTTTGGCAACACTTGCTGCACCTCCCACAGCCTACATCACTCAGCCACCTGGGACCACAGGTTCGGACCATAAGGTCAAGCTTACAACTGTAGCCTTCGGCTATAATTGTGCTGGGAGGGCTTTGCCCTCTAAGCTTGGACCTTCACATGGCTTTGCCAAAGAGGACCGTGCCCTCTCATTAGTCTGAGGCTTGAACCTGTCCAAACACTGTAGCCGCTCTCCACAGTAAGGTGCTCATTATTATTAAAATAGACAAAGGAGGGACCTTAAGCAAATAAGCTGTGCTTGGAGAAACTGCCTATATTTTTCAGTCTTACTATACTCTCTTGTCCCTTCTGCATGTCCTAATTGGGGGTGTCTACACTTTATCTGGTTCTGTGTTCAAGTTACTGTTGCTTCTCCTGACAGCTCAGGAGGTCATAGTTTAAGGCTGAGCCCCCTTTAGAGGAATTTACATGTCAGAGAGAAGTCCTTACATGTAGAAAATTTTGCAAGTTTACCCAAATAAAACCATTTCTGTAAAGTGAAGGCTGATGCTCAGGGAAGGAGTGTCAACTTTAGCACAGATTAAGTGTAGGCAGCCATCTATGCATAAGACGATTTCCGAATCTAAAACCACATAACTCATTTATAAATCAGTAAGCTTTCCTTTCCCCCTTAATAATGAAACAGAAGTTTCTTCTGCTTCATAAATACTGTATTTAGTAATATTGTTTAAGGCTGGCTTTACATCTTCAGGCACAAATTGAACCTATAAAACCTGATTTGTAACTAGCATAATGGGCAGTTGGGGATAGAGGGACAATATAATACTGGAAATATCTGATTTGGAAAAGAAATGCAAAAAAAAAAAAAAAAGAATACCCTTAACACATGGGCAAGAAAGCACCTATTAGAACATTACATGAGTTAAAGCAGCATTTTTCAGCACTTTAGCAAGCAAAGCACATTATTCTTTTGCTCCCTAGTGTTCTGATCTGATTCAAGTCTGCGGACAGCTCAGCTTCTTCTCTTGGCAGCTCCTAGGTACTCCTCATGCACTTTGAATCAGTAATGATGATGCCAGCAAGGATGTGTCTGGCAGGCTGTGCCCAGACCCTCGTTCACATTCAGCCAATTAACAGGCTCTCCCATCTGGACCCCAGTCTCCCTGTTCCACATCTTGTCACAGTGTGGTGGCTGAGACCAAGCCTGGGTTCTGCGGGCTTCAGATGCTACTAGGAAAGCCAAAACTGGCCACGCCACATGATGTCTGACAAAAATGGGCTCAGCTGGAAATTGCTCTTCACGTGTTTTTCAAATGCCCGCCCACGGTTCTCCGAGACAGTTTTGCCTTTGTGTCTGCTGGGGGGTTCCTCATAGACTTTCAGCCTCAATTAAATACAAAAGCTTTTATGTAATACACTCTGTCACCCAGCCTTTCTGCTTGTTCTGTGAAGGGATATGACTTGCACCAACTCAGCTCTTTGCTAGTTATCAGACTCTTGCTCTATGGGATCCCATGTAAACGATTTTGAATGATTCTTTTTAAATAGAAATGGGTTCCTTCCCCCCCCCCTTATTTTGACTCCACCTACTGTATCACCCAAGCATGAACAGAAAAGTAGAAAACGAAGAGAATAAAATGTGCTTAAGGAATATTTTGAAAATGTACATCCATTTTAGAAAATGTCTGTACCCAAGATAAAATGTTAAAGCAATTTAGATAATTGTTTTATTTGTTGGCACAGGTTAGTCTGTTGCAGGTCCTGTGTAGAAAGTGGACTACCCTCCCATGAGCTGCCCTGTCCATCAGATTCCCTTTGAATTATTATCGCTGGCCAATGGGAACACATTCTGAGGCTGCACTGCCACTAATGGACCATTTAACCCGTGATGTATCATTGCTGATTCCATATCTCTTCATATAATAGTACAAGATGTGATTATCCTTAACAGTCTCTACTAAGACTCCACTTCAAAACCAATAATGCTTAAGCCAAGATGTTCATAATCACTAAAACACTGTTAAACTCAAAATAAGAAGTAAAGCCTAAAAATACAGAGCACGGCATAAGCATTTTTATTTGAAGTATCAAATATCATTCCCATGTCTGATTGATGGCCCAGTGAGGTCCTGTGGTAAAGCTATCAGGGAAAGCTGTAGGCAAACATGGGAAAAATAGAAGAAAAACAGATTCCAGCTGAGGCCATCTTAGCACAGCTCCTAATGGCCAGACTCCCTTTGGCTCACCTTGTTAAGCATCTGCCTGAAGCCCTGAAAGAACTCAGTTTGAGGCACAGCTGCTGTAATAAGCAGATCAGACCCACAGAGATTCCAGCTAGCAGATGGGGACTGGCTGATTGAGAGAGACTGAGCTAGTGTCTGGCCACCTATTGGTAGACACAGCATTCCTGGACCCCCCTCCCTGCACCCTCCCCACCCCCAGAAAACTCACACAGAAGTGAAACAGATAGGAAGAGAACTGATTCTTTAAAGGAATAAATATAAGGAAAACGTTAAGCCAAGCATTGCATGTGAGGGCAGATAGAGTCAATCAAGGATGTTGCTTTGCAACAGCCTATGGACCAGGAATCTTCCCAGAATAAAGTGAAATAAAAATGAATGGTATGCCTGCAATATTTCAAATGTGAATTTAAAATGGTTACCACGAATGGCCTTTTAATAGTGATGCTAGTAGGAGGTCAAAAGTGTTATTTGCTTCTCACTGATGTTGCATTGCTACTGCCAAATTAACTTCTGAGTAGCAAGCGGATGCAAAAGGCAAATTTCAGGAAGAGGTTTGGACCTCTCTGGTTTACTCCCGTGCGATTAAGTCTATGGTTCCCCTTAACATTAGGGCAATAGGAACTATGAACTTTACCTGGACTTTATCATCCTTTCTCAGAGCCCTGGACTTCTACTTGCTTAAAAAAAAAAGGTAAAATAGCAGAAAGGCGACATTCCCAAGGCACTCTCACCCTTTCATAGACGCTTGTAGAGGCTTCCAATTCAAGTCAGCTGCACAGTCGGAGATTAACATCATGCCCCGGAGACTGGAACTCCTCAGAACAGAAAAGGAGGTCCTGGCAGCTGCCCTAGCTACCGCCTTATGTCCCAGCCCTTCTCAAGAGTGACTGAGGATCTTCAACTAGAGAGGTGCTGGGCCACTGAGGTGACCTTTATTTTACAAGAGCTTCCCTCCTTCCTCTCTACACTCTTCTTTGCAAGTTTCTCTTCTTTAGATTTTTTTCTCCCAGCTATTTCACCTTTATAAGCTGTGTTGCATCTCTTGAAAAAGAGATACTGCTATTCTCTAGAATGTGGGCCTTTCTCCTGCCTATTATAGTGCTAAAAGTAGTGGTGTCAGAGGGAGGGGATCGCTGTGAAGTGTGGGGTGTGGGGAGCTGGTCTCCCCCTGGCAGGTTCTTGTCTCATGAAGCTTGAAGAATAAAGTTCACGGACTAAAAGAACTTGGGTAGTAAAAGGGTGGAAATGTATTGGAAGCAATACAGACTCCTATATAGGGAGGGGGTCCCAAGGGGATAACTCACTAATTCCCTCTTTTCTGAGGCTTATAAAGGCTGTAGTTCTTTGTCTATTCACGCTCTCTTCTAATTGGACCCCTTCCCCATTTTATGACCCTGTGCTTTTTTGATTGGTCTCTCTTTTGCAAAATATCAGCTTCAAAGTCCAAAACCCACCTGGTGCCCCCCCATTATCCTCTCCTCCTTATCTTGTAACATTCCTCTATCTCCTGTGAAAATCTGTTTCCCTCTTTCTGCCCTCTGTGGACATGTCTCTATCCTCCGTGAAAGTTTGATTCCTTCTTCGCCATACTTTGTGACTTTTCTTTATCCTCTGGGAATGCATGCCTTCCTCTCCCCTTATCCTGTGGCACCTTTCTATTCTCTGTGAATGTATGTCTTTTGGCAGCTCCAAGCCCTCACCTACGGACCCTCTTTATTCCTAAGACTCCCTAAACCTGCCTATTTTATCCCTAAATTCCTTTCAATTGAATAGTAGCTTCAAAATATAAAAAGGCTTACAAAAAATAAAGCAAAAGCTGATGCGTATCCCCTACAGGCTCCTCTGACCATGACAACTTGGTCGTTTGTGCACAAGGTGATGTATCTCTATGGACAGCAATTCCCTTGTCCAGCCCAATTATAGTGTCTTGTCAAATTCCATTCAGACTTTTAAAAATAACCCTTCCCTAGGACTCATATAACACATTTTCAAAGTTGCTTTAAACTGGATTCACAGTAATGGTTTTGAGATGATAATCTTCTATTGGACCTGGAAAGAACACTGGAGACTATATCATTCCCTTTATTTTAGGGACATGGAAACTGAGACCAGATTTTGATTAAGTGGCTTGACCAAGAGCTCACATTTTTTTAGGTGGAATTGCCAGCACTGGAATCCAAATTTAATGTCAATCTCTTTAAATCATATTGTACCCATCAATCTAGCTCCTTAGTTGTACTGGAGACACAGCAGGCAGGTTAGCTATCGTAAGACACACTGCAAATCTGTATGCAATTACTGCAGAACAGTGCAGAGGGTTATTGGAATTAGATGAAAGCATTTTAGGTAGACCACATTTTAGCTCTGTTTTTCACTGTGTTACTTGGGCCAATTATTTGACCTCTCTGTTCCTCAGGGTCTGAATCTGCAAAGTGGAAAGAATAAAATTCACCTCTTAAGGCTGAACTGAGGATTAATGGGCCCGTAAAGATGTGGTTCTTACAGTACTAACCTATTGCCAACTATTACCTTTAGATGGGGGCGGTTGGGGGGAACGGGTGGGGAACGCGCAGCCCGGGGGCCCTGATGGCCTGCAAAATCATTTGGTCTGGACCTGCCAGGGCAGCTGCAGGCAAGACTTGAAATTAAATAAATCTAGAGCTTTTTTCATAGCGATGTAAATTTATATTAAGTGAATTATATTAAGCAAATGATGTAATAAATATTCAAATGGCCCTTGGCAGAAAAAAGGTTCCCCACCCCTGCTCTAAACAATCTGCTTTCTCTTAAAACACACACACACATTTTATCACATATAGTTTTCTATATTAGTAGTTTTGCAAGTATAACTATTTTCCTTTGTGTAAGCTGTAAGGTTTTTCAAATGAGCATAAAGAGTGCTTTTTATAAATGTGCTACTTATTACCCAATTCTAGGTCACAAATACAGATATAATATGAAATTAGACAGTTTACAATATATGCTAGTTCTACCAAATAACTCCTCATTCTTTAAATTATTCTCATTTATTATCACTTTCTGTATTCAATTTTTGAGGCAGAGAATTGCTTCTATTTCAACTTTTAATCAATTCTATGAGCAAACTTTATAAGTTATTCCATGTCATGCTTTGTTTAAATGTGTTCTTGTAATCCACTAATTCTGTTATTACATTGGAGGAAAAATTTATTGAATTTGACTGGCTGGATTTATTTTTCATAAGCCACACTACTTTATTGCTTTTGATTCCAATATCCTCTGGATAGTTACAGATTTTTCTTTCATAACATGTATTCCTTAATATACTCAGAATTGATATTATTGAGAGTAATTTCCGAGCTTGTTCTTCTAATGATGTTTGAAATGGATTACAATGTTTGGCCTCAGATATTACCCCAAGTCACTGTAACTTCACGAATAAATGAATGGTATTTCCAAATTAACAAACTACCATGCTCCCTGGAATATATAGGACAGGAAACTTGATATTTTAGATTCCTGATTTTTTTCTAAATATAGTATTTATTATTTTTTTAATGTAAAGATTTGTTTTATTTCTATTGGGAGAAGGAGAAGGATAAATAGAATTGTTTTCCAATTTGCTCTCTACTGTATACACACATACCCACAAACATACTATACACAACAAAAATACCCCAAACAAATGAACAAAAAGACAAAAACCAAGAATCAAAACATCTTCAACTTGCATCAATGCTTTGTATTTTGACCAGCAGAAGGGATCTTCAGAGAAACTGCAAAATGTAAAATCAAATGACTGATAATGCTGAACAAAGACCATTATTAACATACACCATGTTTATATTACCCAAGTAGCCACAGTTGATGTTCTGCATTTCTGTAATACTTTGGAACCACATAGCTACTTTCTTAAATCTAGTCCATGCCAGCTTCCAAAAACCAGACAAGATTTCAGTTAGCTTCACTTTTGATCTGGAACATGTTCCTCTTCCTCAGTGTCTTCTGGTTTTGATGCTTTGCTATCCAACACTTACCAAAGGAACTGTTCATCTAACTTCCTAAGACTTGTGAAGCTGTTAGCACCAAGGTGACTCCCAGGGCACAGTGTTCCAGGAAGCATTTCTGTGTTTGGTTTGGCTTTTCTGTGACTGGTAATTGCAAAGGTGTTAGCAGAAAGGAAAGCTTGGACTTTGGGATTGTTGAAATGAATAACTGTCCCGTCATCTTTAATCATGTTTACCTCTTCAATACAACCTATAGTATTCACAGCAAGTTTTATAGAGAACCCTGAAGTTTTTTGTCATCAGCTGTACCACCTTCTTCTTTCTTCGAGCTATACCCTTGCCTCCTATCTGGACCTGAGCCTGAGGTTTGGTAACTTTTCTTGATTCATGCTGTTGGTAAATCTGTGGCAAGAGCAAGATGGCCACCTCAGTCGAGACAGATATAGATGACAGAGGATTTTCTCCTGGGTCCTTGTCCGATGAAGTTGAATATAATTTGTGGACTAACAGATTTCTTTAATAAAATGTAGAATTTTATTGGAAGCATATACAAACTCCATCTGGGCAGGGTTGTCTCCAAAGGAGACCCCCTCGGGAGGAGCCCCCAAATGGCAAAGGCCTATTCTCTCTCTCTCTCTTTCTAATGGGAAAAAAAATCTAAATAATCTGAATCTCTTGATTCTGTCTCTGGTTTATAAAGGCTGTAGCTTTTTTTTTTTTTTTAAATTTTGTTTTATTGCTTAGCAGTGGTTCTCAACCTTCTGGCCCTTTAAATACAGTTCCTCATGTTGTGACCCAACCATAAAATTATTTTCATTGCTACTTCATAACTGTAATCTTGCTACTGTTATGAATCGTAATGTAAATATCTGATATGCAGGATGGTCTTAGGCGACCCCTGTGAAAGGGTCATTCGACCGCCAAAGGGGTCACAACCCACAGGTTGAGAACTGCTGGCTTAAAGTATTACAAAGAGTATTACATATGTCTCCTTTTTTCCCCCCCTTGACCTTTCCCCAACCTCTCCTACCCCCAGTGTCTTGTGTCCATTGGTTATGCTTATATGCATGCATACAAGTCCTTCAGTTGATCTCTTACCCCCCCCCCCCCCAAACCTCCCTGGCCTTCCTGCTGTAATTTGACAGTCTGTTCGATGCTACTCTGCCTCTGTATCTATTTTTGTTCATCAGTTTATAATGGTCTTTATTATCCATAAATGAGTGAGATCATGTGATATTTATCTTTCTCTGACTGGCTTATTTCACTTAGCATAATGCTCTCCAGTTCCATCCATGCTGTTGCAAATGGTAAGAATTCCTTCTTTTTTACAGCAGCGTAGTATTCCATTGTGGAAAGGCTGTAGCTTTTTGTCTGATCATGAACTTTTCTAATAGGTCCATTTCCTTAATTTTCAACCCCCATGCTTTCCTCATTGGTCATTCTGCTACATAGTATTAGTTTCAAATCTCAAAGCCCACATGGTGACCCCTTTTCCTCCCCCCTTATCCTGTGGCATTTCTCTATCCTATGTACAAGTAAGATAAGCATTTTGGCATGTCCAAGACCCCATCTATGCATTCCTCTCCCATGGACCCTCTCTCAGTTGTCCTGGCTGGAGGTGTTTTATTACCCCTATGGCTCTCCCAGCTGGTCAGGTCAGGGCTGCTTTAATTGCTCAGGCCAGAAATGCCTCCATCCTTACTGGATTCCACTTCCTGTCTGCCTAATTAAGCTAGCTAGCTAATCTTTATCATTTTTATCATTTTTACTCTAATTCTTCCCATCCTGTTGTCATCTAATAAATTGAAGGAAAACAATAAAACAATCCAGAAAGAATATTCTGTTTGGACCAAGTGACCTTGTTTATATATATACATTTGTTTTCAATGTTATGATTCCTTGAATGACCTAAAAATATTTGGTCCTTTGTCTGAAATTTAAATACTTTCCCACCAATTGTTGGATTCCTGTTAAGAACCCATTAGTGATACTTTAGTATAATTTCTTATTCAAGTGTATATGTTATTAAGATACATCTTTTTATTTTATTAAAAAAAACTGCTATGTTAATTATTAGTATTACCAAATGTCATTAGCAGAAAGGTATTTACAATTCAAATATGATGACATTACTCAAAATAGACATCTACTTTAAATTTCTCCTTAGTTTTTAGGCTTATCTGCTATTTTTTATCTAAACATTCTTTTACCTCCAATTCTAACTGATACCAACCACTTAAATTAAGTAGAGAGGCACTCTCTCCCACTTTACCCCAGATCCTGTAACTTAAGCACGATATCAGAAGTCAAAATCTCCTCGCTTTTTCTTCTACGTCAGCTTTCAACTCCTTAGGAAGGGGAGCGTTCAGTTTTAATGCTCGTTTTCACTGAGCCCATGCAAAATCATTAACCTCTTTCTATTTCCCCTGCCATTATTTGCATTCCCCTAACTTTCTGGGTATTTATGGAGAAACAGTCTCTCTTAACTAAAGAATGGTTGTAAGCAAAGGTCAGCTATACCAGCAACATTTAATACCCTGAACAATGACAATTTCCTAACCAGAAATTGTCTTCTTCCACCTTGCTGAGCCTCATCCTTTCTAGTCTGTTATTTTCATTTCTTTATTTTTTTATATTTTCTGTATGTTTAAGAATTAAATATCCCCCAATGTTTTCATTTGTTCCAGATTAATGTATTTAATGAGGTATTATGGGAAAAAAAATCCTGCATACCTGATCTTTTCCACAGCCACTACAGCAAAGAGTATCAGCCTTAGATTTTCTGTTAAGAGGTTAGGATGTGAATTTAGCTTAAACTCACATGGCTTAGAGCAGTGGTTCTCAACCTTCCTAATGCTGCGACCCTTTAATACAGTTCCTCATGTTGTGGTGACCCCCAATTTCATTGTTACAAATTGAACATAATTAAAGCATAGCGATTAATCACAAAAAGAATATGTAATTATATATGTGTTTTCCGATGGTCTTAGGCGACCCCTGTGAAAGGGTCATTCGACCCCCAGGTTGAGAACCACTGGCTTAGAGTGTCTCTCTATTAGTTATAGACATTATAATTATTGGTTTTGGTGGTTGTCTGGCACAGAGCAATCACTAGATAAACAGAAATATTGCATTATGAAAAAATAATTATTTTATTTATTCTGACCATTGGTTTTCTAAGTTCCACACTTCTTTCATTCTTAAAAATTGATTTCCTGGTTTTTTTTTGTTTGTTTGTTTGTTTTGCTTACCCTAAACCAGCGGTTCTCAACCTGTGGGTCGCGACCCCTTTGGCGGTCAAACGACCCTTTCACAGGGGTCGCCTAAGACCATCCTCCATATCAGATATTTACATATTAGTAGCAACATTATAGTTATGAAGTAGCAACGAAAATAATTTTATGGTTGGGTCACATGAAGAACTGTATTTAAAGGGCAGAAGGTTGAGAACCACTGCAGCCTAAACTATATGGTGCTAGATATTAGGGATTATACCAAATCAAAATTTCTGAAAACTAATATAAGCAGAACATTTTATGATTTCAAATAAGCTGAAGTGTCTTTGTCACAAATTTTAAGGCAAATGAATACTTATATGTAATTTTTTTTGTTAGTATGTATCTATAGGTTGATTATTTAAGGAATAAAAAAAATTAAAGGTAATATACTATCAATTTTCATACAACATATATTCTCATGAAACACATTTAGGTCCATTTCCAAAATTATAATCAAGTCATAATGGCACAGATTTATTTATATTTTCTTTCTTATCTGGTAAAGGTCTTATCAACATTGAATCTTTCCAGTAATCATTTGACTTTTTCTTTCTTTTTTCCTTTCTGGGAAACAAGAGGAGTAGCCATAACTGGAAGCATTATAAAGTAAGATCAACTTACTGTGTCACTTGGCCTGATCGCTGTTGACATTTTTGGTGAATTTTAAGTGGATGGTGTGAGAATGTGTAACTTCTTTTTTGCTTTTAGTGCTCATTTATATTTTAGTACATTTTCTGGAATGGCCTGGGGGTGATAATTTGAGGAGAGACACTAGGTCATGAAATACAATTATAGGTAAAAAATGGTTTCCTCTACAGAAGAATTAAAGACTCATATCTCATTTATCAATACATCTTCTGTAAGCCATTTAAATAATCTATGAAACAAATAGATTTAAAATAAATAGTTAAGCTACTCTTCGTATAAACGCAGAAACATATACAGTAATTCCAAACTCTATGTAATCTACCTTTTCTCTTTGGTCTCTGATGCTTATACTAGTAAATACATACTTCATTTTGGTTAGGACACTTTTTACATCTATCTGATCCTGAATAATATTACCTATTGAGCTATATAGATATACTCTAATGAACCCAAAGAGTTAAGCAAATTTGCATATGTGCAGCCTATGAGTAAAATATAATTTTTCAACTATTGATTTTATAAGATACAAATAACCTAATAGAAAGAGGAGAAAATAATATAAATAGTTCACATTAAAAACAGCCAATAAACCTTTAAAAAAGATGCTCTCATCTCTTTAGTGTTCAGGGGTCTATGAACTAAAACAATACTGAAAGGTGTTTTGTTTTTCCCTTTCCCCCACCCATTACCAGATTAGGAAAAGTGCTACTCCTGGTGAAAGCTGAAGTACATAAACCATTTTCCATAGCACTGCGGCAATACCTATAAATTATAAATATACTAGAGGCCTGGTACACAAAAATTTGTGCACTTGGGGGGGTCCCTCAGCCCGGCCTATGCCCTCTCGCATTCTGGGACCCCTTGGGGGATGTCCACCTGCAGTCAGACATCCCTCTGGCAGCCCGGCAGCCCTCGGGGGATGTCCACTTGCCAGCAGGGAGCAGACCTAAGCTGCAGTCGGACATCCTTAGCGCTGCTGAGGAGGTGGGAGAGGCTCCCGCCACCACTGCTGTGCTGGCAGCCATCAGCCTGGCTTGTGGCTGAGCAGAGCTCCCCCTGTGGGAGCGCACTGACACCAGGGGGAAGCTCCTGCATTGAGCATCTGCCCCCTGGTGGTCAGTGTGTGTCATAGTGACCAGTCATTCCCAGTCATTCTGCTGTTAGGGTCAATTTGCATATTACCCTTTTATTATAAAGGATAAAATTGCTGACCAACTTTGTAAACCTTCTTACATAAGTGAAAATACAAGTATCCCTGCAGGTGGCTCACATAGTTAGAGAGTGTCATCCTGGTGGACCAGGGTTGTGGGTTTGCTCTCTGGTTGCGGCACAAACAAGAAGCAACCAATGAATGCCTGATTGTATGGAGCAGTAGATGTTTCCCTCTCTCCCCCCACCTTTATTTATCTCTCTAAAATAAAATAAATACAAGTAAGCAAGAATACAGATACCAAGTTTATATATTCTAATACTATTTGTCCTGGCAAGCAAATACAAACCCCAAAAATATCCATCAATCGAATATCCATCAGTGAAATATGTTAACCAACTTGATGGCTATCACACTGCTATTAAAAGTATTAGTACCACATCTACTGACCTGGAGGACTATGTCCACAATATTTTTAAATTGATTTGAGGGAGAGAAAAAGCAAAAGAGAGAGAGAGAGATGTGTTGTTCCACTTATTCATACCTACATTGGTTGCTTCATCTATGGGCCCCAACCAGAGTTGGAACCCACAATCTTGGCATATCAGGATGGACTCTCTAACCAACTGGGCTACCCAGCCAGGGCTGTCCATAATATTTTTTAAAAAGTCAATAATACCAAAAACAATAAAAGACAATACTCCCATACCAGTGTTTATATCTACATATTTTTACATGAGCGTGGAGAAATAGTGGCAACGTTAACTCAAGAGATATGGGCAAAGGAAGAGAGAAGAGCGGAGGCAATTAAGTTTTGCTGAATACATTTTTCCATTGGTTTACCAGTTAAAATGAGCATGCTATACTCCAAATAGAAAATGACAAAGATCATTCATAAAATTATTATTATAATAACACACACAAAGAAACAAAATGCTCTAAATAAGCAGGCACCAAAAATGTCTAATTGCATGAAGGGTCTGAGATTTGCCACCCATCTCCTTTTCAATGGAAGCATGTAGTGTTTGTTCAAAACTACAGGAGACATCTGAACCTCCTCTGAAAACTTGTATTTCCTACGGATTAGAGGAAGACAGTCTTAAAAATTTATTTGTATTTTTGACAGTATTATAGATGTCTCCCATTTCTTCTGGTTTGCCCCGCTCCCCCGGGCCCCCACCCCACCCCAGGCCTTCATAATGCTATTATCTGTGTTCGTGAGCTATGAATATATGCACATAAGTTTTTTAAAAATATATTTTATTGATTTTTTCACAAGAGGAAGGGAGAGAGATAGAGAGATAGAAACATCGATGAGAGAGAAACATCGATCAGCTGCCTCCTGCACACACCCTCCTGGGGATGTACCTGCAACCAAGGTACATGCCCTTGACCGGAATCAAACCTGGGACCCTTCAGTCCCCAGGCCGACGCTCTATCCACTGAACCAAACCGGCCAGGGCTGCACATAAGTTTTTGATTAATCTCTTCCCAACCCCCCACCCCTCTGAGATATGTTAGTTTGCTCCATGCATCCATGTCTTTGGACCTATTTTGTCCCATCAGTTTATTTTCATTAGATTCCACATATGAGTGAGATCATGTGATATTTATTTATTTTTCTCTGCCTGGCTTATTTTGCGTAGCAAAATACTCTCAGATTCCTCCATGCTGTCACAAAGGATAAGAGATCCTTCTTTTTTACATCTGCATAGTATTCCATGGTGTAAATGTATCACAGCTTTGTTATCCACTCATCCACTGATAGTGCTGCTATGAGCATAGGGATATATATATATATATATATATATATATATATATATAACTTTTTATAAAAGTAAGCCTGGGGCTCTGGCCCACTAGGGCCTGTGGCATGTCTGCTGGAACAGAGGAATGGAAAGTCTTGCTTGGTTGTAGTTTTGATGTTCTGAAGGGAACATGAAGTTGATTTAGCAGATGGCCATACACATTTTGGGAGAGCAGGGTATTTTGCATCAGTCATTTCTTATAGTTTGTTTGCATTACGACAACTTGATAGTCTCAAATCAGTTCAGACTTTTTGGCATAGTTTTGCCAGGTAATTTGTTTTAACAAGCATATATATGGTTTTTCCTTAGTTACTTTTTTTGAAGAATAAAGTTCTTTGGTCTTACAAAAATACCAACAAATCTGTATTTTAAATAATTCTCTAACTTTTATATTACTTAAAATGAAAAAATGTATTTTTATTTAAAGTGGCCACATTAATGTAAATTAAAAACAAGAATTTTTATAAATGAGCTGGAAATCAATGAAACTATGCAACATATTGAAAATTGCAGAAAATCTAATACCTTAAAAATAAATCCCTGATTAAATTTGGTCTTGTGCCAGGGGCTTTTTACAACTACTTTAAGGTTAAGAACCAATTGCACTAATTCAACCACTACTAGTAAATTAATCCTAAGTGACAACTGTGTATCTAAAGTTAAGAGAACTTATTTAAGAAGAAAAGAAAGCAATGGTGACATTAAATGACTATTTTAGCATGTTTTAAAGACCAATCATGAAAATTTTGGAATTAAAGCAGAAAGAAATAAAATTTTGCTAAATAAACAAGATGAAGAACACATTAACAAAAACATAACCCGTGTAGATTTATTTACAGTTAGTTTCAGCATTCTCTTTGCTTCTGAAATATGTCATGGTTAAATATTGGGTGCAGCCAAATATATACATGATTAAATAAGTTTGGAATAAAAAAGAAGGGCAGTGAAGCTATAAAGGAAAAAAAAGATGATGTTCTTTTCAAACAACACAATCAAACAATAAACATTAATGTGCTTCAAATCCCCACCTGAAAGATTGAAGTCAGAGGTTAATATCATTCTTTACCTTATAATGAGGCCAGGGTAGAAGTTTCATTTAACACATTTTATTTGTCCTTATTATAATAACTTAAGACATGTTCAATAAAACATGCAAGTGTTTTTGTTTCATGTCTTTAACCAAATGAAAAATAGTGTAACCTTGTGTGTAGATAGGTATCCTGAATGGCTAAACAATCAATATATCCTCAGTCCAGAGAATGTGTCAAAAGAGCATCCACTTGATTATCTTTCACTGAGCTTAATGTGATCATTAAAATTGTAAATTCAGCGTTACGCATTATCAAGCAAAAGAAATGTACTGGAAATAGTCTTCCAACTCTACATTGATTTATTACTTTCCATATGAGAGAAGGGAGGAATTTATGTATTTATAACCCTGAATCAACAAATACATTTATAGTTCATGATGACAACTGGCTCATTCAGTAAGTATTTTGTCAAGCCAATCACAACTAAAACAGCAATTTGAAACCAAAATTGTAAGAAAGAAAAGATGACAGTGGAAATGAAGCTTGAGAGCTGTGTGAAGAGATCATGGTTATTACAAGTTATATGACACTCCCATTTACATGTGATTAGAATTGGTAATCATGTTAAAATAAGGAAGAGGGTAATTAGCCATTTCTCTATCCTGGAAAAAAAAAGTCTTTGGCTGAAATGCTCAGGAAAAGAAGCAGTGAAAGGTACAAGACGGTTGGTAAGAGCCATCTGTGACCACCGCATAACAAACGCAACTTAGTGCTCAGTAAGAAACCCTTTAAAATTGCCATTAGCAGGAATTCTGAAAATATTATACCACACATTTTCTCCCTATTTTCATATATTCTCTCTTCAGTGACATAGTTGACAAAGCAGGATTTAAAAAATGTGCCATTGTCACTTGTATCCAGGCATTTATGTAAACCAAGGTTTTAGGAAAATTGTAATGCAAAGCAGAACAGAGAATTTTTCAAAACATTGCTCAGAATCTGTGGTAACAGTTCTCTGTCATGTGGCACACTTTCCTAAAGTTTCCCTGTTCAGCATTGGGGAAAAAATGTTATTTTCACAGATAGACTGCAGTTCTTTGTTTATACAGGCAATAGGAAACATTATTTTTATTCACCAATATATTATTAAGATGAATGTAAATTTTATGTAAAGACATCAAATACTTTGTTTTCTATTTATTCCTTTACTTTAGTCCTTTCCCTTCTTTTACTCTCCAAAATCACAGAGCCTCTTATACCTTCAGGAGCATATTGGTAAATGCTTGAAAACATTGACACAGTCATTATCTAACCTTTTATAATTAAGCAAAGTGAAGCCCACTGAGGCAAGGAGACTGATCCAGGTCTGTATAATTTAGCTAGTTGCTAAGTTGGAACCCTATTATATGTTTATTGAAACACCCCAGCATTGTGTTACATTTAGTTCTGTTTTGTTCTTGACATAAGGGGTAACTGGTAAGGCAACATGAATTTTCAAAAACAATACGATTAAGGAGTAATTAAATAATATACCAAGTAGCAGAGCAAGAAAAAAATTTTATTGCTTTGAGGTTATTCCACTGTTAAAAGTTTTGCTCTTGAACCTACTTTAGGCCTGGCCAGGTAGCTCAGTTGGTTAGAACATTGTCCTGATACGCCAAGGTTGTGGGTTTGATCCTGGTCAGGGCACATATAAGAAGCAACCAATGAATGCATAAATAGAACAACAAATCTCTCTTTCTCTCTCAAGCCAATAAATTAAAATAATGAAGGCCTGGGGTGAGGGGTGGGAGCAGGCTATAAGAGGACAATGGGGAAAAAAGGGGGGGATATATGTAATATTTTCAACAATAAATATTTTTCAAAAATTAACCCACTTTAAAACTACTCATGGCTTCCAATTACACTTGTATACCCTAGACTTAATATTAGAGGTAATATTGATATCTGTTGTAGGTAATATTCAGCAAGCATCCTTTCTGACTGACATGTTTACTCATAAAAACTCAAGAAAATCTTGTAAAAAGGATAGAAAGTTTATATTTTTTAATTAAACTCCCTTTTGAACTTCCATTATGTTTGTTTTAATTTCTTTATAACCCCAGGAAAAATACTCAGTACTTGTTTTTAGAATTTTCAATATTATAGAAATGTTTACTCTTTAGTTAAATTAACTCTTAGTTGTTGTTATACTAGAGGCCTGGCGCATGAAATTTGTGCATGGGTACAGTCCCTAGTCCTGGCCTGTGATCAGGGCCATCTTCCCTGGCTGCCGGCAGCCGGCCCTGCCCCAAGCCACCACCCACCCCCAGTTCCCCATTCATCATCGGGCAATCAGAGCCTGCCGGCTAGGGGGAGGGACCAAGTGGTGATCAGTGGTGGTTCTGATCATTCCGCCATCTGATTTGCATATTATTCTTTTATATATATACTAGAGGCCCAGTGCACAAAATTTGTGCAGTGGGGATGGGGGGTGGGGAGGAGGTCCCTCAGCCCAGCCTGGCCCTCTTGCAGTCCGGGACCCCTCAGGGGGATGTCTGCCTGCCAGCTTAGGCCTGCTCCACGGGGTTTGGGCCTAAGCTGGCAGGCAGACATCCCTCTCACAGTCTGGGAACTCTTGCTCCTTACCGCCGGCCTGCTTGCTGCTCCTTACCACTCGGCTCGCTTCTCCTTAGCACTGCCACAGAGACGGAAGAGGCTCCCACCACTGCCACTGCGCTTGCCAGCCATTAGCCAGGTCTCTGGCTGAGTGGCACTCCCCCTGTGGGAGCACACTGACCATCATGGGGCAGCTCCTGCATTGAATGTCTGCCTCCTGGTGGTCAGTGCACATCATAGCAACTGGTTGTTCTGCTCATTCCGCCCTAATGGTTGTTTAGGCTTTTCTTATATAGACTAGAAGCCCATTGCACGAAGATTCACGCAATAGGCCTTCTTTCCCCTGGCTGCTGGCACCGGTTTTCCTCCGGCACCCGGGACCCAGGCCTTTGGTCCGGCCGCAGCGGAGAAGCCAAGCCTCGACAGTCTTCAGTCTTCACTCTGGCCAGAGCCTTCAGTCTTTGCTCTGCTCTGTGTATGCAAATTAACTGCCATCTTTGTAGGGTTAATTTGCATAGTTGCTCTGATTAGCTGGTGGGCCTAGTGAAGTGACACCAATTTGCATGTTTCTCTTTTATTAGTATAGATATAGGTAGATGTGCTTCAGTCCTTCCACTTCCAGGGAAAGGGGCCAAGGAGGGTTGCTGAAAGTGATAAGGGAGGCAGCAGGGTGAACTCTTCTTTTTTGGGGGTCGGGGGAGAGTTTCCTCCTGATGAGGGGCTTCAAAGGGCAGCAGCCTACTTCTGCTACCCTTTGTCTCTAGAGACAATTTCTGACTGGCATCTGGCAGGACAGAGCAGTTGCAGGTACAGGACTGGGAGCGCCTTTCTGCATGCAGCTCCCTGGAGAGTCTCTTCCCGCCAAGGAAAGCTTTGTTCTAACCATTTCTCCCGGAGCCAGGGCTGCTGGGTGGTGGGGGGCAGGAGGGCAAAATGGAGGTGGGTCAGGGCGGGGCAAGGCAGAGCAGGGCAGGAAGAAGTATGGGGTAGAAGACGGGGGTTTCGGGGGAGGGAGAGGGTGAAATCTGTGTGTGTGGGGAGGGCTGGTTCAGAAGGAGAGTTGGGGTCAGCGTAGGAAGGTTTGGAGATACTGGGGGAGTAAGAAGGACCAGCAGATGCCAGAATAGGGGGAAGGGTCTATAGAATCAGGTGGGGGTCCGAGAGGGTGAGTGTAGACAGAGTCCCTTCCCCAGACCCTGCCATCCCAGGTGGCTAGTGGGAGGGTCCATAGAGAGGTGCTGAGCCCCCAATACTTTGTGTCTGAGGCTCCAGAACATGCGGCCAACATGCGGCCAACATGCCCCGCCCCTGCCACCCCCGCCGAAGTGCTGACATTTGGAACGCATGTGCAGACACATGGATTGTTTTTAAGTTAGTGGTTTTTTTTTTTTTTAAATATATTTTATTGATTTTTTACAGAGAGGAAGGGAGAGAGATAGAGAGTTAGAAACATCGATGAGAGAGAAACATCGATCAGCTGCCTCCTGCACATCTCCCACTGGGAATGTGCCCACAACCCAGGTACATGCCCTTGACCGGAATCGAACCCGGGACCCTTGAGTCCGCAGGCCGACGCTCTATCCACTGAGCCAAACCGGTTTCGGCAAGTTAGTGGTTTTTAATTCACTCTGTTTCCCACTTGTTTTTTATTGAACAGGCAGATTCTGCTGATGTGTGTCCCTTTGGGGGGCGGCAGGGGAGTTCTCCATGGGCAGAGATCTGATAAGAGACAGAGAATAAGGCCCAGCGAGACATAGGGAAGGAGTAAACAGGCTCTGAGAGCAAGGAACAGGGAGAGAGATGCACAGGCACAGAGAACCCGGGGAGGCTGAGGGAGGCACTCAGCCCTAAGGGCAGAGCCAGTGTGCTGAGACATCCTGCTTGGGGCAGGCGGATCCCCCCACCTCCAGCTAAGGCCCTGGGGCTGGGCTTGCTCTCCACTGCGCTCTGGTTCTGTTCAGCGTAGACATGGCTGAACTGGCCTCAGGGAGAGGGCTGGGAGGCTGTGGCGGGCAATGGACTGACTACGCAGGACCAGGGGCGCCCAGGGCTAGGGATTCAAGGCCAGACTGAGAGAGGAGGACCTGGAGGCGTTCCCTCCCTGGTCCCGCACACCTTCTGTTTTTGAGCGAAGCACGAATCCTGAATCCTGAATCCTGTGCTGCGCCTCTGGAGAGTGACAGCCCTGGCCTGCTGTGCTGTCTAGGGTGAGTGCCCTAACCTCTCTGAGCCCTGGCGTGGCCACCTGCAGGAGAGGAGCGCTGATGGCTGAGGTTGGAAATGGCTCAGGGGGCCGAGGAGACAGAGCATGGTCAAGGACACCTCCGTTTGGCGGTTACATCTGAAATCCCAGGGATTTTTGGCCTTGGCCGCTGCTCCGGGCTCACGTTTATGTAGGATTTGCACAGTCAGGAGAGCCGGGCGCTAGCTCTTCCTTCATTTGCAGCTGAGAACCAGTTCATCCTTCCCCACCCCCTGCCCCACCTCCCCTCTTCTCCTCATTGGCACCTGGTACTCGAGAATCTTCCCAGGGACCAGTGTAGACACACGACTGAGGACACGTGAAGATATCCCCAAGCCAGCACGTGGTGGCTGTGTAGACAGATGGGCAGACACAGACACAGGACACAGGGTGCTGTGGACGGGGATGGGGATAGAGCTTCCTGGCCGGTGAGAGGGCTCATTCGGTGGAGCAGCGGCTCCGTGGGTGCGTTCACGCGGGTGCAGCTCCCAGGCCCGGAGGTGGTGAACTGAAAGCCCAGGGTAATTAGAGCGAATTACATGTGTGCAAACTGCCGCAGGGGAGGCCGTGGGCCGGCCACCTCTCCCCCGGCCTGACCCCTGCCATCCTGCCCCAACAAAGGGGTTTTGCTGGCACAGTTGGGGCTGAGTGCCTGGGGGAAGAGGTGCAGGCAGAGAGCCCCAGGGCCCAGGGGTTCGGGTGAGCCCTCCGCCTCCAGAGCGCTCTCCGTGATTACACACCCCAGCGCACTGTGGCCCTGGATGCCCCGGGATGCAGGTCGCCACCGGGTTAGGAATTAGACCAGAACTGGGTCCGAGCTCACCGTGGCCTTGTGCTGAGCGGGCCCAGGCGGCATGGGCCCCATCATTTAGGTCCTTAGGTTCCTATTTTAAATATATATATATTTATATATATATATATTATTGATTTCAGAGAGGAAGAGAGAGAGAGAGAGAGAGAGAGAGAGAGAGAGAGAGAGAGAGAGAGAAGAGAGAGAAGAGAAGAGAAGAGAAAGAAACATCAATGATGAGAATCATTGATTGGTTGCCTCCTGCATTCCCCACAGTAGGGATTAAGCCCGCAACCGGGCATATACCCTTGACTGGAGTGGAACCGTGACCTCCTGGTCATAGATCAACGCTCAACCACTGAGCCATGCCAGCTGGGCAAGTCCTTAGGTTTCTGTTATCTTGGCCTCCTGAGCATTCCCATCTCTGTGAAGATTGGAGACGGGCTCTCCTTGTATCCTGCCACGGGGGTGCCTGTCTGGAGCTGAGGCCGTGGATGAGGAAGGGACAGAGTCTGGTGCTTGGCTTTTGGAGATCAGTTTGTCTTTGCCTGGATGTGCCACAGGGACCCCAACAGAGTGACTTTTCTGAGCTTTAATTTGCGCATCCACACCGTGCATGCCTCCTCTGAGAGCGGAGTCCAAGGGGAAGGAGAAAGGTGCGAATTCCTCATGTGTGAGTGAGGCTTCACACTTTGAACTGCTAGACTGAGTCAGTGATGTAATTTTGTGGTTTCAGGAGCCTTTGGCAGGTTGGGTTGGTGGTGGCAGGGTAGAGTTTTATATTTCTACAGAGGCCCAGTGCACGGGTGGGGGCCCCTATCTGGGTGGGGGTCCCCGCTAGGGGGCGCGGCCAGTTGGGGCGAGGGGCCGTGGTCATTCTGGTCATTCTGGTCGTCTGGTCGTTCTGCCATTTCAGTTGCTGGGCTTTTATTATATAGGGTTGATGTTTTCTTTTTTATTCTCCCCCCACCCCAACCTTTTTCTGAAGATGGTAGGCAAACTGTTGAATTTCCCTTTCCTAGAACTAATTGATAGGATGTCATTCTTTTGATTCTCTGCTCTGCTGGACTAATGTTTTAAATATCTTAGGAAGAGCCATTCTCTGATTTTCATGCTTTCACATCACTACTACAACAGATAGAACACAGCTGCTTCATTTGGGACATCTCTTATCCAGGACTCTGTGCTTTTCATCCAAGTTTCAGCCCACACCAAACTGTAATACAAAGCAGAATAGAGAATCTGTTGAAACATTGCTTGGAATCTTTGATGGTTGAAAAAACAAAAAGGTTGCATAAATGTCATTGAGAACCCAAAGGAAACAATAAAATCTTCACAAATGTTTGCTGGATGGAATGTGAGACTCTGGCCAAGGGGCCTTTATAAGAGGAGTTTGGAGTTAGGGGCAGAAAGCATTCTCGGGAATGGAACGTAGTGTCATGCACTGAGCTGAGCCCATTCGATAACCTTTCTGTACTTGAGGAACATGAGTGAAGCTATCACCAAAGGCAGTCAAGCAATGAGAAGGATCAGCCAGGTAGGGTATGAAAAAATTGCCATCAACCTGAGGTGGAGGGAGGAAAAGGAAAAAAACAAAAACTGCCCTGGGCGGTTAGTGTGTTTGCTCAGCGGTGCATTGTGTCTCCCTTCCCCCTCCCCGGGAAAAGCTCCCGGGATGTGCTGTGTTACTCCTTCCTGGGACCATCTGCGCCCTCCCCCCCAAATGCATAGCTGCACATGTGACTCTCAACCTTTGTCAGCTTCTCAAACCAACTTCCTTCCAACACAGCCTTTGCCACAGTGTCCATTAGCTATGCCTCGCCCTGGCAAGGTTTATAATTTCAGCATATACTCCTCTACCTTCTTATCTTTTTCTTTCCTCTTCTTCACTCTCAGCTACACTTAAATGGCTGTCTAAAGAGGCTAAACATTAATGGTTTCCTATGTCTCATAGAAGGAGCAGACATTTACACACTTGTTTCAACATTTGTCACAATTGTATCCTTCCCTTAACGCCTTTACTATTTTGAAATTTAAATGAATTATCATACTTTTCAATATTAGCCACAGATGATATTATTTTGCTTATGCTAATAGTGTACAGATATGCCAAAAGTGAATAAAATGTGATATATCTGTCCCCTGACTTGGGGCATATCTGGTGATCTGCATATCCTTTCGAGAGAGCAGCTGTCCTCAGTCCTAAACCAAGGTGACATTTAGCACCTACCGACTACTTTATCGACAGTCACAGAAGAGTGCTCTAGATTGAATCGGCTATAACCGCTGTTTCCATTTAAGATACATTGTGTTAGGTGGCGTGAGCTGATGCTGCCACTTAGAGCAACACCTTGGTATTTGAAAAACACAGGCGCTCTGCCACGGCGTTAGTCAATGCAGCACTCCGGGTCAACTTGAAATGCTCCAGCGAGAAAACATATTTTCAACTGGAAGGAGCAGCATTTTCCATAACAGCAATTATTCAAGTACACTGACATTATCCATCCCATAACATTTGACTTTCAGCAACTCACATTTTAAAAAAGAACCATTTTAGTCCAGAATAATATTACTGTGTAGTTGATAAATAGTTGCAAATTAGTTGGTGGAAGAAAATTGCTTTCTGGGTTATTAAGATAGAGAAGGTCCTTTTGGGTTAGTCCCGGCCAGAGATTACTTTTTATTGACATTTATATCATACCTCTGAGCTTTAAGAAAATAGAAATGAAGTAAAATCAGGTCAAGCAAGTACAAATGGGAAGGTATTGCTGAGAACTGCATGGACATCTAAACACCTCAACCCAAATTAAACACAAGCAGCTCGGAATTGCACCCCCACCTGTGAGTCATGCTGAGGCAGAAAATACAGAGGGTTTATTTAGAAAGCCCTGGCAGTGGGGAAGTAGTGGGGAAAAGCTTCAAAATTGCTAATTTATTTTGCTAAGGAGCTCATCAAGACTAGCAGACACAGGAAGGATTTCAGACGGGCTCGTAAAGTGGCTCACAATCAATTGCAAAGCTAGACATATTAGTCTAGAATCAAAACGTTATTGCTTTTAGTCACTGAGCATTACTGAGCACAGCGTGCTATAGAAAGATTGCAGGCCGCCAAAACTGCTTGGCTTTAGCAGATTTTTTAGCTTTTGCAAAAATGACAAAAACATATGCAGAGCAGTAGCCTTCCTTTCAAGCAAGTTTTCTGTTAGCTGATCACCTTAAATTGCAACTTAAAACTTTGTTGCTGAAATAGTTTATTTTCCCCCTGATTCTTCCTGAAACTCTCCTTCATTACTTTCAATGATGCATTTCTCACCAAGCATCATATTCATACTGGGTTCTAGCACTAAAACAAGAGTCATTTCCCTGGTGGTGGTGGTGGTGTGTGTGACATACATATTGTCGCTTTTGGAAAAAAAAGTGATTAAAACACTAGCATCTGTGCCTCTCAAAAGTGAAATGAAATAGAAAGCTTGCTAAGGCATAAAATACCTGTTCTCCAAATTGCAGGACTGAGCACCGCAGTTCTGCTGCTGAGGCTGTGAACATTTTAAGGAAAGCTTCCAATCCCCTTTATGGCTCTGTGCTGAACGCAGAAACACTGGTCTCTGGTGAGAGAGTTTTCTTAGAAGTGCTAAAAAGTGCTGGGCTTTTGGAAGATTATGGGGAACCTTGTGAACTTTTATTATTCTGCGTTCTACCCCAAAGCGATGCGTGTTGTATCAGTGTCTTTTGAGGGATCTCGTGTAATTCTAACCCAGATCCCCATCACCAGAGGTGAGCTGCTGAGTTCTACCTGCATTCAAGTTCCCTGACTTTGACTGCCAACCAAATAGTCCCTGGCCAGCTCAGTAGCCTTACACATAACGTAAACTGCTCGTATTTTTGGTAAGCTATTTCAGCAACCACAGCGCTAGAAGCCGAAACTAGTTCTTTGTTTCAGTACTACTCTGAAATAGGCTGCTTTCTTATAAGTAAAGAAATCATGTTAACTTTGTTAACTTTGATGTTCATGGTGAGTCAGGCAAGACTACCTCTGACGTAATCTGTGTGTCCAGGTTAGTCACCACTGCAGGAGAGTAGGGCTACAGAAACAAATGGGTCATGCCAGCCCAGTGTCTCCCTGACACTATGCCTGAAAAGAGGTCAGAATAAAACAAATACCATAATCAATTGCTTTTAGCTCTTTTGGAATTTTCATTTCTCTTGTTCAAGCTTCTGGAGGCTTCTTGCTTCTTTTTCTAAGTAAAAAAACAAACAAACCAAACAAAACAAACCTTTTCCATATACAGCCGAAGCCACCATATTATTCTGCAGATCTCCAATCTTATTCTGATTTAGAAAAGGAAACCTGCATTTCATCCTCTGCTAATGTTCTGGGTGGTTTGGGCCCTGTGCTAGTCTGCCTTGCTGAAAGGAATTCTCACTTTCCTCTGCTCAAAATGCAGCTTCCTTCAGGTCGTGACTTTCCAAGTCTCTGCCTAAAGCAACTTGTCTGAAACCTGACTTAAACTTGGAAGTCTCTAAGGAAGGAAAACTATAAATAAATAGGTACATGCAGATAACAAACAGGAGGGACTGGAAAGTTAAAAGCCATTTTTACCTTTTAATATCAACTTTCAAAATCTAAGTACAGACAGTCCTCGGGTTACGTCGGACTCCACGTACGTCGTTTCGTGGTTACGTCGCCATCTCCCATTTACAGTATTTATAAAAAAAAAAAGTTCCGTCATTTCAACGTATGTACATATGTGCTTTATGTTTTTTATTATTTATTTGCCACAAGTAAAAGTCAGGAATTGTTATCTTTCTTTTAAATGTTTTTGACTGTTTCACTTCATTACTGCTGTGTATGTGCTCCATGTGAGTGACGTAGGTGCTTATGTAGGTGGGTTCCGACTTACAGCAAAAATCATGTTATGTCGCCGTAGGAACGAATCTCCAGCGTAACCGGGGACCTACTGTATACACACACACACAGAAATAAACCCCTCAGAGAGACAGTCTACTTCAAGATTAACAAAAATTTTTAAAAAGATTAAAACAAACAATAATTTACCATTGAGGCAACGTGAGCAGCCATCACTCATTAAAAGGGAGCAACAGCATGCTTTGTGTAGTAGTCATCAGCAATAACATTCATTGATTTATCCATTCATCTATTCCTGTTAAGAAAAATTTCCTTATGTTGTTTTATTTTTGCAAGTTATTTCATATATATCCAAATACAATGAGTTAAACTTAGATCCAGAAAACAAAGATCCCATACCTTCTATAGTTATTTAAATTAAGGGTTGGGCTGCTTTTAGTCTAAGTTTTATCTCCTTTCTCCTACCTTTATTCTAATCATTGGGGATTCTATATGTTCACAGTTGCAGTTTCAGTCCAAAAAATGAAGGAAGGATACAAGAATAAGCTTAAGGGAATGATATTGGAAATAGATAGGCTGTAGCACTCCAGTGACAAATATCACTGCTATGTTAAAGGAAGCAAATAAAATAAAAAAAAACACTATTTACTGAATAATGTGTGGGCACCAAGTCTGTATAGCTTATGATGCTAAGATGGGAAAAGGCATGGCATATGGGTGAGAAGGATCAATTAATTAATAACTTGACTGATCTTTAAGCATTGAGTAGCAAAAAACTATTATTTGTAATTATATCACTAAAATATTTTCACCCAATGAATCAAAGCATATGAATAATATAAGTTTATTTGAAAAAAATTATTCTATTTTTAGATTGTGGTATCTCATTCTATTCCTTTTAAATTTAAGTGTTATTTGGGTGGCTTTATTCTAGCCATTTGACAATTTTCTAGGGTAATACAAGAATTTATTTTAACTAATTATTACTCACAAATTCTAATCCTTTATTAGAATTAAATTTTAAGAATTTAAACTTGGACTGACATCAACATGTTTGTTTAACAGATACAGCATTTATTATGTTATATTATGCTCATTGCCTGTGCATTAGCCCTACCATTTTCTCAAAAGTACTTTAAAAAGTACTTAAAGAAGTAGTTACTTGGGTAAAGTATATGTTTATTTCATTGATAGCTTTGCCATGGAATTAAACCATATTTTAAAATATACACAAAATTAAGAAAACAAACTGGTCTTTGGATTCAAGAAGATTCAGAATCAATCAAAAGCTAGATGAGATTCAGCCTTCTTTTTTTAGAAGGATTTCTCTGTTCTATTTGATGCTTAGAAAAAACATAAAAATTAGTAGAATAAAACATTTTTTTAAAATGCTAATAATTAGATTTATTTTTATATATCCAAATAGAATTAGGATAATATCTGTCTGACGTATTTGTATACCACAATAACTTGAGGATGTGTAATGATAACAATAGTTAACACTTACCACTATGATGGGCAAGCAACTCTGTTATGTGATTTACATACATTACTTATTTAATCTTTAATACATCACAATAAGGTGCCATTTACAATGAGAACAATGAGCTATAAAAGGAGGCCAGTGGTGGCTTGCTTGGGGTAATATAGCAAGTTCTTTGTGCTCAAGAGAACATGATCTGTTATTTGGTACAATCACACATTTTGTAAGTACTAACTGTGTCTGTAGCATTCTAAAATATCCTATATAATAAAAGCTTAATATGCAAATTGTCCCCGTGGGCCATCATTCGACTGGGAGTTTGACCAGGAGACCGGGAGTTTGACCACTCGCTGTGATGTGTGCTGACCACCAGGAGGTGGCGCGGGGCATGGCGGGTGTGGGCGACACGCTGTGACCTCTCACTGGCTACCTGGGAGCAGGGGTGACAGAGGTGCAGTGAGAATGTGGGGTGTCCGCCAAGCTCACTCTCACTCCCCCTGCTACTGCCCCCTGGGACCCCAGGGTTTGTGCACCGGGGAAGCCCCTGCGCTCAGGTGCCAGGCACCCGCAAGGAGCCTGCCCTGCACCCGTGTGGCCTCTTTCGGGTGAGCCAGGCCATGGCTGCTGGGACTGCAGGGGCCGGTTGGGCTCCCTGTGGGTTCACGCAGGAGCTGGTCAGCCGGGAGAGGGTGCACTGCCTGCCCAGCTTCTATTTGGCACCTCTGGGCAGCCCAGAGGCCCATGCTGCACCCCAGCCTGCAGAGTCCGGTCACGCTCACTGCATCTCCGTGTGTGGACTCGGGTGCTATGACTCAGGCAGAGGGGGGTCTGCAGGGGTCTGGGGGCCCAGATGCTGCCCAGGGCCCAGAGGTCAGCTGGGACCTGCCCTTCCACGCCAGACACTTGTGCTTTGATCACCGGCCAGGCCTAGGAACTGCACCCGTGCACAAATTTCTTGCACTGTGCCTCTAGTTCTATTAAATAAAAGCAGTGGTATTTTAGGGCAATAACCAACCTATAAAATTCCTAAGAATCTTAAATTTTCTGAGTTCCAGTTGACAACACATTCAAAATTAATGTTTCCAAATATGGGAAGTTACTTTCACATTAATTATAGTAAATTTAAAACGAACACCATTCATATACACTTTATTTTAAAGTGATTTTGATAGTTCTAACTTTTTGAGTGGGTGGGGCAAGCAACTTTATTTTTGTATTTTTGTATGAATTTAATAAAGCTAATTAGAGTTCATTTTTCCCATATCTCCAAAAGAGTGTGTGTATATGTGTATGTCTGTGTGTGTGAACTACATTTAAAACGTAAATGTTCTTGAGACAGGTGAAGTGGGCTTACAGTCACATTAAGCTATATGTGATTGTGGCTGGAGTATATTTAATTCAGAGGAAAACTGAATGAACAATATGTTCCTTAGTGTCTGGATGGAAACATCCATGGGAAAACCAGAAAACTGTGGTTATGAACTGGTTGCCTAAAGAAATGGGAGCCTGTAAATATCACTAAAAACGTTTATGGATTTTATATCATCGTCTAAGGTTAACATTGATATTAAGGGGAAGTTTATATTAAAGCTTCCTGGTTATTGCAGGAAACTCAAGGAAGAACAGATGGGTTTCTGGATAGCCCCAACCAGGAACAAGGGCACTGTTGTTAGGTAAGGCAGCTACTTTCTCTGGGTCTTATTCTCTCACTCTCATTCTTGCTCTTTCCCACTCTCTCTTTCTACCTCCTATCTGCTCTATGCTTCTCTTATTAATTTCACTTCATCCATCTTACATTGCAGATTGGTTCTCTCTGCTTCTGCACATTTGATAACCAAACTAATCCAACTGGCAAAATTCTAGTTAAGCTACTGAATCTTTTCCCGTTGCAATTCCAATATTCTTGGTGAGAATGTGGTTGGTTAACTAGGGTCTGATGTATTCTGCTTGTCAAACCAGCTATGGCTGGGTTGGCATACCCTACAAGGGGGTGCTAGGGATCATCCATGGGAGTTGGGGTAACAACATGTTTCAAATATAATTTGTCCTTGGGATTAATATCCAGATCAAATCACAGGAATAAATAAGAAATGGCAAAATTTGGGTAATTAATAGGTTAATTGTCCTGAGGACCAGGATAGAAGTTACGAACAATCCCCAGATCATCCTAGCCATAAATAAAATGTAAAATATATTTTCTCAGGTTACTTCTGAAATTCTATATGGCAGGAAATTTAATGACAAAAAAATCCATAGGATGGAGAAAATTATCTTTCTTAACTTGGCTGATAGTTTATTGATATAGAATAGATGAAAATGATTATTACATTGAGTTCGTCTTACCTTTGGTAAACTCTCAGATTAATGAATTTTGAGATGACCTGTTTGCAGCCATATTAAAGGGTAATTTTCAAGTTAATTTCATATCCTCTGTTATCTATATTTCTGGTTCTAAGCCTGAGCTGGAAATCTTTTGATTGTGTTTTTAGATTTTTCTCTTATATCTGAATCTATGACTTTAAATAATTCCCAGTTAAGCTTTATTCTAGAAAACATTGTACTTACTGTATAATATAGATCTCTTTGCGATGTTCATAATGGTTCTTGCTTTGACAAAAGAGATAAATTATTTTAACCCTTATAGCTGAAACTAGAAATGTTGCAATTGAGTGGGAAAAAAATGATCATAAATTGTTTCCCATTTCCACACCCATAAGCCCAGTGGAATTCTATGATTTACTGTACAATCACAAAGTAGCTGCTCTTTGCTTTTTAATAATTGAAGCTGTTCTGTAAGAGAAATAAAGATATTTGGTGTTTTCCGGCAGAATTGTTCCTTCTAGATGTTCTCAATCAATAATTAGCATCCATCCCCCTAATTATATTTAACAGACAATGCAGTGGGTAATTTAGAGGAAAACAAGCAAGCAAACAAATAACAACAACAACAACAAAACTGAATTTCTTTGAGAGGAGTAAAGAATAGGAAAATACCCAATAGATTAAAGAGACTTGTAATAATAGTATAAGAACAGTATTCAATTTCAATTTTAGAAATATTGAAATCTGTCAAGTTGCCAAAATTGATAACTAGCCTTCAACCAACTCTTTTTCTTGTCTTTTGGGCTTCTTACTCTTTCCTACCACGTACTGTGATGGCCGCATGGCTTTCCATACTTTTCTTCAAGCCTTATTCCATCAATCAACCTTCAGAAAAAGGTTCAATAACCTGATGTGCACACTCATAACTTAATAGTAAGTCTTAACACTTTTTCCATCTCTGTACCTTTCAACAAGCTTGGAAGCCTTACAGCAAACAAAGTAACTCCAGTTTGGGGATTTTATAGATACTTTAAGAAGTCATTAGTGCTTTCTTAGTATCTCCACAAAATGTATTCCTGTCAACTTGTAACCTGTCTGCGGCTGGGATGAGAACAATCTTTCCCAGAGAACATTCTCCAATAGGGATCACTTTTCTTTTTATTGATTTCAGAAAGAAAGGGAGAGGAAGAGAGAGATTGAAACATCAGTGATGAGAGAGAATCATTGATTGGCTGCCTCCTGCACGCCCCCAACTGGATATTGAGCCCACAACTTGGGCATGTGCCCTTGACCGGAATGGAACCTGAGACCCTTCAGTCCTCAGTCCGACACCCTATCCGCTGAGGCAAACCGGCTAGGGCAGGGATCACTTTTTAAGTTTTTGAAGGTTATGCTTTGATAGGCTGACATATCAGTTTGTTAAATCTGCCTTGACAATGGACCACAGACTGGGTGGCTTAAGCAACAGAAAGTTATTTTCTCACAATTCTGGAAGTCCAATGTTAAGATATCAGCAGGTTTGGTTTCTTCTGAGGACTCATTCTTGGGCCTGTAGACAGCTGTTTCTTACTGTGTCCTCACATGGTCTTTTCATTGTGCATATGGTCTCCTGAGGTCTCTGTGTGTCTCCAAGTTTTCTATACTTGTAAGGACACCAGTCAATTTGGATTGGGACCACTTTGAGGACTCCATTTTTACATAATCACCTCTTTAAGGGCCCTATCTTCAATTATAGTTTCACTAGAGGCCCGGTGCACAGATTGGTGCACCAGTGGGGACCCTTGGCCTGGCCTGCAGGGATCGGGCCGAAACAGGCTCTCCAAAATCCCCCGAGGGGTCCTGGATTGTAAGAGGGCAGTTCTCGGATGACACACCCGGGAGAACCGCAGCTGCCAAGTCACCGCAGCTCGGCAGCTCCTGCATTGAGTGTCTGCCCCCTGGTGGTCAGTGCACATCATAGCTACCGGTCAGATGGTTGAGCTGTTGGCAGGTCGCTTAGGCTTTTATATATATACTAGAGGCCCGGTGCACAAAAATTTGTGCACTCGGGGGGGTGGGAAGCGGGGTCCCCCAGCCCGGCCTGTGCCCTCTCGCAGTCTGGGACCCCTCGGGAGATAATGACCTGCTGGCTTAGACCTGCTCCTGGGTGGCAGAGGGCACGCCCAATCCCTAAGTGCATTATTTTTAATTAGCTTTTAATTTTTGTATGCATGTCTATGCTTATATCAGCCATGGGTCCATCAACTTCAACCTTGCCCTCAGACCCTGCTATTCCTAAAGATCGAACCTAACTCCTACTTCTGGTTATTTGACCCCTATTAAAAATAGGCTGTGAGAAGGGTTCTATCTGGCATTATGAAGAGATCTGTATTATACTGTTGCTCCTATGATGTCATCAATTTAAAAAGGCATTACAGAAATGAGAAGCTAATATATTTTATATTTTACATAAATGTTATTTTGAGTGTGCTTGGTTGTTTATTTTGAGAAATATTGCAGAAACCTGTTAAAAATAAACAGATAAATCTTTTCCCTCATTTACCTCCTCATTTTCTTAACATTGGCATTTTGAAAGTTTCCCTAACATGCCAATTAGATGGCTCTTTTCTTCACTATTCAAAATTACTGATAGAAGAAACATAAAGTTTGCTGTAAATGTAAAAAAAAATATCTCTGGCAACTGTTGGAAGATTTTCAAATTAAAAATATTAGTGTTCAAATTATAACACCTACAATAATGTTTATCACTTTGTTGGCTTTGAATACCTATCTATTGTGGAGTGAATTAGTCAGGCCGTACCCTATACCTCCAGGGCACTTTGCATCTGCCTTTATTAAAGCATCCCTTGCATTGGGTAATAATCATGCCTCCCCATGTTTGTAACCCTAAACAGACTGCATATTAGGTTCATATCTGTATTCTCAGTATATAATGCATTGCTTGACACATGGCAGAGACTGAATACTTATTTTTTGACCAGAAGACATAACATGTATTTTTAATAGCAGTGCTGACACAACTAGCTTTCCATGGCCATGTGCAAGCAGTAATTGTGAGTAGAAAAGAGAGATCCTTGGTAACTTTGACCTTTGCCTTTCTTGCTATGTCACCATAGGGTTTAGCCTGGATGTAGTTGAGTGAAAAATATTAGCGAGCAGTAAGAAAAAATGCCAGCAAATGCCACCAATTTGTCACCAATTTTAGAAGTCTATATGTCTATCCTCATCAATACAAATGAAATTAAATTGCACTTGTTTTCCTACTGTTGAGGGTTCTTGGGACAGTGCTAAAACTGGGAAAGTCTTGAGTACCTGGGAAGGGTTAATAAACCTACAAAAAAGGCTTTCCTCACATAAAGCCTGTGAGTAAAAATGATTATCCAGTCAAAGGTGAAAAAACTGACATTTATGGAGATAAAGCCACATAAGGCCACTATAAAATGAGGTTATTAATGTATTTTCTCATAAGTTGTAAGGATAAAATGAGGTCATATACGTAAGGAGTGTAGATCATTACTTGGGACCCAGTACACTCCCCAAAGACCAGGTGTTATTGTTAAAAGTGTATTACTCTTCCACAACATAACCAGTACTCACCAAGATTCAGCTTTAAGATGAGAGGATAGAAGGGCCTAATTTTATGTCCTTTTAGTTTGTGTCATCATATAGGTAATAATCATTTCCAATAAGCCACTGAAAATATGAATTTAGAGCACATCTGAGAAGCCTGAAGTAAATATATCCCATTATACCAGATAATGGTTGAGGGCATGGCAAGATATGAGTGGATCCTTGAGTGGATGTAGGAGAAGGGATTGTAGTGAGAGGAGACTACTGCCAGGACATCAATGAAATCAGAAGAATGTGTCTCTTAGATGCTTTCAGGCATCTAGGCTGGGATGACTGCTAAGCATATTTTTATCGGGAGATGAAGTGCAAGCTCAATATGCATTATGTATGTTATGTAATATCTAGGGGATGAAGAGGTGGGCTGCAACTGGCTAGCAATAGGGAGCAAGACTGAAAGACCAAATTGAACTTATGCGGTTCTTTAATGGCATTAAGAAAGAAAGGTAAGTTTAAAGCTTAAATTTCAAATTCAAAAATCTGGAGGTTTTAAATGTTTCACTGAAAAAAAAAGGAATTAGATAGTAAAAGTATACATATTTCTTTGATGATTCACAAGGGACTTCAAAATATTGTGTTGTGTTTCCAGTTGATTTTTTAAATACATTTACATGATGAGTTTAAAAATTCTGGTTAATAGGACATCTTAACTGATACCACTTTGAACAAGAGGAAGGTCAGTAAGTGAAACAGAACAGAAACACAATGGAACAAAATCCCAACACATCATGGCACAGCATATACTTTAAAAAATATTCCTGATCTAAGCATTGATGCAAATAAGTCACTCACCAAGAACATTATATTACTTAACAATTCTTTGAGTTCACCATTTTTCATTTTTTCTCCTGAAAATGGATTACTTGTCTTATTTTCAATTAAGTTTGAGTTTCTATCATTAAGATATTTGTAAAATCTTTTATCAGAATTATTGGGGTGGAAGGTGTGGAGAAATCAGCAAAATATGGAGGTAAACCAGGGGTGGCAATTTCAAACATTCTTTGTAATAAGAGATTTCTTTTTTACATCAGGGTATATCAGGATAGTTTAGAAAGAAAATGTTGGAAAAATTGAGTTACTACCTGAAACCAACATAACCAGCTCATTTGCAAATGAGAAAGGAGAGATAGTTCCCTGTACCCCCCTCCCTCCACACCAGGGTTTCTGTTATATGTGTACTGTACTCAGCAATACCACTGTTTGAGGTGTTAAACCTGGGTTCATGATCAGGCATTAAATGACTCTATTAGATTTTGCTGACTGCAGGATTCATTTCAGAAAGCTCAAGACAGGGATTGGTGTGTGGGCGTTGAATGAAAAGACTTCAAAATCAAAAATAATATCCCTCTAACGCTCAGAGAATGAGCCGGCAATCCCAAGATCCTTGGCACACATCCATAATGGTTTTCTCTGTATTGGGAGTAATGCAAATCATTGCTGAGTCAAATGATGTTCCTGTGAAAGCTTTTAATTTCATAAGTAAGAAAATTAACCCAGATCATTGTTATTAATACATAAAAACAAACTAATGTGAGCCATAGATTAACCATTGCTTTTTTAATTTAACACCCTGGAGAGGAAAAGCCAGGTAATTATACTTTATCACTGAACGGTAAGCACAAATTTGTCTTCCCTGGATGTCTTTGCAACAGCATGCAAAATTTTCAGCTAAGAGGTCCTTTACAACACCTTGTTCATTTTACAGCACACTATTCTGTCCTTAGGTTGGAAATGTTAGCTGCTTATTTATATTCTTCTAATTTTCAAAAGCCTGAGTGCGAAGATGACTTCTACTGAAAGTCATTTGTAATTGTATTTGTTTGTTTGAGGACACCTAAGAAACATTCAGGATTACTTATCACAGATGTTGAAAATGTTCTCTTTATCCTATTATGTATAATCAGATTAACCTTTCCTTTTGTGCTATAATTATTACACAAAGTGGCAAGGTTCATTTGGCGAGACATGATTTTCTTTAAATGAGCTCACTTATGTTAATCTTTTGATTAAAGGGGAAATAAGAGAAATGGGAGAAATTAGCACAGCTCGGGCAGATAAAAACCTAATTTGAATCAGAGAAAATTTGAAAGGGGTTCAAGTGGTTTGTTTGAACCTTAGATCACTCCTTTAATGCCCCACAGCTAACGCCTTAGGGAGGGCCTCCATACTTCAACCTGGATTAGAACAATCATGTCTAAATTAGACATTTTGCTTCCTTTTTGCTTTTTTCAATAATCTCTTTTACAAACATTTTCCTGGGATGGCCTACTTTAAATATTTCTGAGCATGTAACATTTCTGTTCATAACCTTCAATGGTTCTATACTAACACATGCATTATCAGTATCTCACCTGGCAATTACATCTACACATAGCCACTTCAAACTTTTTCAGAAGTTACAAATTCCCAGCTGGGACAGCAGTCTTTGATGAGCATAATTGGTCTGATCTACACAGTGTTCCTTAAAATGTTGAAAAGACTGATTTTAAAAATCAGAAAAGATATTATCTATCCAAAAAGCATATGCTCCAGCAATATTGTTATCCATTCCCATGAGACAACAGTTATATTGCAGCTGAGGGGTGGCTGCCTGCTTTACTGGAGAGTAGGCTCCCCATTTGCTAGACCCTCCCCCCACATTATCATTGCCTTATTTACTCATTTCACTTGCCTGTAAGTGTCACTGTTTGTAACTCCTGATTCTTACTATGATCCTGCAAAAAATCTTCTGCATAAGCCAAATTCATCTTGTCGTAATCATCCCTATCTCCATATTCTATCCAGGGCTGTCTACCCCAAATGACTCCTGTAATATTTACCATCATTTTAAATTTTTTATTTATTCATTTTTAATATATTTTATTGATTTTTTACAGAGAGGAAGAGAGAGGGATAGAGAGTTAGAAACATCGAAGAGAGAGAAACATCAATCAGCTGCCTCTTGCACACCTCCTACTGGGGATGTGCCCGCAAGCAAGGTACATGCCCTTGGCTGGAATCGAACCCGGGACCTTTCAGTCCGCAGGCCGATGCTCTATCCACTGAGCCAAACCGGTCAGGGCTACCATCATTTTAACACCCTTTGCAATTTCTCCTCTTTCAACATATTCTACAATTCCTTCTATCCTCACGGATTGTGCCTGCTTTGGGCTCTCACATTCTTTTGTATGTAGAACTTCGGTTTGAAAACAATGAGCAAAATTCCTAATGTTCTGGGTATGGTTTATTTCCCAAAATATATTATAAACTACTTGAGAACTGAGACAATTACATTTATCTCTTTATAAATCCAGATGTAGCACCAAATTATGTGAATAATAGGCATTCAGTATAGATATAAAAGTTTTTAGCAAAGGAACTGTAGCACAGTAAGTGGTTTCTCTCTCTCTCTCTCTCTCTCTCTCTCTCTCTCTCTCTCTTGCCTCTCTCTCTTGCCTGTCATTCTCCCCACTCCCTCACAACAACCCCTCTCCCATGGGTATTAGAATCACCTGAGGAACTTAAAATGCTGCCAGGGATTCACCAGCCCACTCAGTCTAGAGCAGCGGTTCTCAACCAGTAGGTCGCGACCCCTTTGGCAGTCGAACGACCCTTTCACAGGGGTTGCCTAAGACCATCCTGCATATTAGATATTTACATTATGATTCATAACAGTAGCAACGTTACAGTTATGAAGTAGCAACGAAAATAATTTTATGGTTGGGTCACAACATGAGGAACTGTATTTAAAGGGCCAGAAGGTTGAGAACCACTGGTCTAGAGGGATTGAATCTGAGTACTGTACGTTTTTAAAGCTCCCCAGGTGATTGTAACAGGCAGCCAGGCTTGGGAAATACTCTTCTCTCTTCTTGCTCATGAATAGGGTGTAGGGTATGTACAGAGACACCTCTTCCCAATTCCTAGGGCTTGAACAGGATTTGATGAATGAGAGGAAAAAAGGAAGCAAGAGAGTAAATTATCTCTGTGATACCCAAGAGCTTCCACCTCTGTATTTATCACATCCTCCAATTTAGGTGTGGATTTGGGACACCTACATCAGAGTAATTGGGTCCTGGTTAAAAGTACAGAGTATTGCCCTGTCCGTCCATCTGTCCAGTATTGCTCAGTGGTTGAGCTTAGACCCCTGAACCAAGAGGTCAGGGTTCGATTCCTGGTCTGGGCACATCCCAGGGTTGTGGGCTCCATCGCCAGTGGGGAGCATGCAGGAGGCAGAAAATAAATGATTCTCTATCATCATTGATGTTTCTCTATCTCTCTCCCTCTTCTTTCCTCTCTAAAATCAGTAAAAAACATTTTTTTAAAGTGCAAAGTATTGAGCCCAGCCCCAGATCTCCTGAATCAGAATTTCAGCAGCAGTGCTACAGTGGCAGAAATCCACATTTTTAATAAGCACCTTAGAGAATCTAATATACCCAAAATTTGAGACTGTTTCCAGTTAATGTACAAAGCACCATAGCATATATTTTTTAAGGTTTTCTTAATCTGGAAAAGAAGTGTTGTGTGAACACAAACATATTGCAGTTGAATTGATTGTAATTAGACTATACTCCAGCTCAGTCAGATAACTAGAGAAATTACAGAAGGGGTTATAGACATATGGAAATCTTTCAGCTACTCCTCGGAGCTCATAGATAGGCCAGAAATAGGTGTATTTTATGAACCGTTTGCCATTTGTTTGATTAAGTGATTAAATATGTGAAAAGCAAAAATGGTCAAACTCCTCTTTATTTTTAGGTACTCTAACCAATTTTATTCCTGGATCTCACTTGGAGGATCAATGAGCCCTTTTGGTTTCTACTTCATTTTCTCAGAAAGGTCTTCCCTAATTTTGGATCACTAGGCCAACTTGCTCTAAGTTTCCCAGCATCCTGATTCATATTCAGCACTGTTTTTAATCACTTTTTATATAAGGACAGAATGTTTGCGAGGAAGCAAGAGTTTGTTAATAACTTTTATATGACTAAAATAAAATAAATTTGGAGGTATCTATAATCATATTAAGTTGAGGAAGAAAAAAAATCACTGAAAGAATTTTTGTAATACAGCAGGTCCTCAACATAGTTTCATTCTGCATAGTTTTGTTATAACATTGATGAGATGCCATAGGAACTTAACTCTTGTTTATATCACCTATTCTAATATTCTAATATTAGATTCTTGTTATAGTAATGACTCTAAAATGAATGATATGCTGTGTTAATTGCCTTGGGTTGATAGCTAGAGGAATTGTTTTGCATGCACATCCTTATTTGATTTGCTCACCACTGTTTATCCAACATTACCAATGTAGCTTCCTAAGGGATCTAGGAAATAACCAGTTTGCATGTACATCCTCATTTGATTTGCTCACCACTGTTTATCCAAGCACAGTGGGGGTTCCACACTCTTTGGAGGCACTCCCGAGTGCATAAGAAGTGATGCCATGCCCCTAACAAAAGTCTGAATGTGCTTGGGAATGTAGGCACAAAATAAGAATGTTTGCATGAAGTTACTGACCTTAACATATTTCTGCAGAGAAGCAATACCTACTCTTCTAATTATTGTATGTAATACTGTGCTACCCCCTCACCATATTCCCAGTTTGTACAGCTTCGTAACATAAAATGGTGGATAAACTGGACAAGGGTAGGAGCACCATAAGCAAAAACTTGGCACGAGCACATCACCATAGTAATCATCATATCACAGAATGTAAGTTATGGGGGGACACACTTTCCCGCTGCCGATGAATGATGATTTTGACATTTAATCTTCTAGTTTTGAATGCCATTTGTAGCCAGTTTTATGTAAATGGTGCCAATGATTTTTTGTAGAGGAAAATCCTGTAGTTCTGTAGACTTATTGATTCTTGATCTTTTTCAAGCATGTTTGATGTTCAGGTGGCCAGAGCAAACTGGCAGTCTGAGTAGTGTATACATCAACATTACCAATGTAGCTTCCTAAGGGATCTAGGAAATAACCAGTTTGCAAGTCCCATATTACCTTACTAGTTTTGACACCATCTTTATAGAAAAAAATCAATTTATTATTTTCACATTTAGATCTTTAGCATTGCTTTCCAATACTTCTTCAGGTGACCTAATTTTTTTCTTGAATAAATCTTAATCCCTACATGCATTTTAAATGTAAATGAAAGTGACAAATGTTGCATATGCCACCTCTTCCCAGAACATTAAATAAGAGAGAGCAAATGATATGGAACCTAACAGCAGCCCTAAACCTGTGAGGGAGGAATGCTGTACTGATTCAGTGACTTACTGTGTTTTATGATCCTTAGTTTACAAACCATTAGCTAACAGTCCAGCCAGTACACATTCATTTATTAAGCTAAAATGTGAGGGGTGACACATTTTATGCTAATTACCATATTTACTTTTGGATCGCTAAAATAATGTAGAAAAATAGCTGAGTTTTTTATCAACTATAAATTTCTAACCTTAAAAGAATGACATGTTAAAAATATTTTCACTTGACAGACAAAAATGAAAAGAAATAATGTATAGTTTTTAAACAATGTCTGATTATCAAAAAGAGAAAAGAAGCATGATGTGATGGTTGATAAAAATGTGTTGATCCAGGCCAGAGTGCTACATTAATCTATTTTTTTCCTAAGTATAGTTCTATAACATACAAAAATATTATCATAAAATTACTTTATTATTACTATTGATTATTTTGTTTGTGTTTTCATTAATTATTATTGCCTATGATCACATGGAAGATGATTTATTTCTGTTTTTGAACATATCATGCAAATATGACAACAGTCACCCTTATCCTCTCTTAGTTGTTTTCACTAAGTCAAGTTAGACATGTTCAGTTCCTTGATCTTCCCTCATAATTGAAACTCCAGCTGCCTATTTTTGTAGTGGTCCCTCCAACTGTAGGGGATAATTGATGTTATATATCTTAATTGTCCTCCTAAAATTTCAAAATGGAAGGTTGGAATGTTACTGTGGTATGGATATATATATATATATATATATATATATATATATATATAGTGAAGCTCCTGGAGTTCAGAGTTCTTTTGAGTCTTCAGTCTTCAGTTGCCTCCCACCCTCATGAATAATTTCAAGTACCCAGAATGCTAAACCAAATGAATAATGTGGAGATAAAAATCATAATTAAAAGACAATATAAAATAAGTTTAAAGCAAAAACACAAGAAATTTTATTTATAGTTGCATAATTATCACTTCTTTTATCCAATAATTTCAATAATTAAAAGTCACTTATTTAATTTATATTTTATATCATGGCTACTTAATGCTTTGTGTAATTATTTGACATTATTACTTAATACACATTTATATTTATATTTTAAATATCAAAATACACTCTATATTTGATTCTTAGATTTATTTTCGTTATATTGTACTTTCTACTCTAAACCTACTTTATTTTGTCAATATTGTATTTCTGACCTTAAACATACATTTTTTTAATATCATCACCTGAGAATATGCTTAATTTGAGGGGAGGGAGGGAGTGAGGGGGAGAGAGAGAGAGAGAGAGAGAGAGAGAGAGAGAGATAGAGAAAAACAATGTGAGAGAAATATCAATCGGTTGCCTTCCATATGCTCTCTGACTAGGGATCAACTTGCAACCCAGGTATGTGCCCTGACCGAAATCAAACTGGCAAACTTTCCATGCACAGGATGATGCTCAACCAATTGAACCACTCCGGCCAGGCGAAAGCTACATTTTAATAGCAATTTGTCTTTTTTTAGGGTTGTACTGAGACTGTTAAATTGAAAAAAAAAAGAACAACAGAAAAAATTAATAAATTAATAAACAAAATTTTCATTTATAAACTGGGAGTCTATATCTAGTAAAAAAAATGAGAGAACATACAGGACACATCTTTTTCTCCCAATAATTTGACAATAACTAAAAAACTGTAATATTGCATCCACAATTTTTATAATGCTTTCAACAGACTTTGGCCCTAGGCCTTTGTTTATGATGTTTTTTAGGACCTCTCTCTCTCTCTCTCTCTCTCTCTCTCTCTCTCTCTATATATATATATATATATATATATATATATATATATATTAACATTTCAGTGGCATTACAATTAATAAGTGAATATATATGTATTTTGGTAGTGAGGATGATTGAGGAGGTAGTCATTGTTTAAGCCAGCTGCCTTTATTTATAATATGTGGATAAATTTGGCCCAATCTTTAATTCACATGTCCAAGAACATGATAATGCCAAGCTCATATCCAAAGCATGATGCTGCACAGTTATAACATCAAAACCTTAGTTTCTGTCTCTTTAAATGGGGAGAACAAGGCCACTTCATGAATTTGTTGTGGAAATTAATCTGTACAAAGGATTTATTACAGCAACTGAACAACATTATCATTATAATACTAATTATTGTTTTTATTATTAATCATTACTAGACAGTAGTGCAGTGACCTTTTCAAAGTAGATCAGGTATATTTTCATGTTATTTCCAGAAGGGCAGATGAAGTTTGTCTTTTGCATGTCTCTTTTGAAGTATACTACATTTAATCCAGAAGGCATCAGAAAAATTACTGTTCATTATGCACCTCTTCAAATGACAAGAGCAGATCTTAACCTAGGTTAAGTTAAATGGTAAATGGAACAGTTGTAGATAATCCTAAGGGTGGTGTAGCTAAATATTCTTGTATGGGGACCAAGAAACTACACAAAAAAGAGACAATCTGCATGGTGCAAACCCAACTGCGATGCATCCATAGGTCACTGTGGACTCCCATTCCAAACGGTGGCAATACTGGCTTTAAATAATCAAACATTGTTTCTTAATGTGCTATAGAATGGAGAATTTAGAGTAATGTTTTGTTAGTTATTCATTTTGCTGAAAAGAGACATAAGGGGTTTTTTAAAGAGCTATCCAAAAGAACATTAAAGATGATGAGTGTGCGGAACAAGGCCTGTGAAAGCTTATTCAGCAAGACAGATAACAGGCAGAGACGGGATGTAATCATCTGCAGGAATATGATGATGCCCAGAAAAGAAGTAACAGAATGCCTCTTATCCATTGTCATTTAATATCTCCTTTCCTGTTTCTGATTTTGTGAGAATTATATCTTTATGTTCATTGTGATTTCCAAAGGCAACACTTGATCCTTAAAGGAAGAGATTACGTTGTTTTCCTTTGTTTGTTTGTTTTTTTGTTTTTTTTAGGAACAATCCAATGATAATGAGCCCACATTCTTCAGTACACAGTTTCAGGGATTTCCTAATCGTGTAGACCCAGGACAAGCCTGAGGTCAATGAAATTATTTCAAATCCTGAATCTATCACTAACCATGCAATTTAATTTCCCTTATCTGTAAAAGGAGGATGAGAGTAGGACTCTTGAGATGATAAATGACTTAAATGCAAGAAGCTCTTAGAACAGAGCTTGGTATGTCACGCACTTCAGACAGGTTTGCACCTTTGCTGCAATTCACTTGGATCAGTAGGGCAGGCGCACTTCCAGGCGCACAGGGTACTTATTTTGACCAAAGCTTGTTCAGTGTCCTCCCTCCTTCCCTTCCATTTACCTGGGTTCTGCTTGTGCCTCAAGGTCCAGCCTTTTCTAATCTGAGAAGTGATGGAGTAAAGCTGTCAAGCAAAATGGAAGTTTTAAAATATGAGTATGTCTTCTACAGACAATGAAACTAAGACTCAAAGGAGTAGAGACAAAGAGAGGAGAGAGGGTGGTACTTGGGCTAACTAAGAATTAAGCTTTCGAGGTGGTCTTTTGCTTCACTCAACATTCTCACAATTCCCTTCTTTTGGTTAAATTGCAGAGCTTAGACAAGTAATTGTGTGCAGCACAAGAGAATGCTGTTAAGAAATCTAGTCAGTACCTCAATATGCCCTGGTGTATGGACAGTCAGTGTCCTCCAGTACAGAAAGTAATTGACTCCTGCATATGTTTTGCCTTCCTAAAAGTGTAGGATCCTCAATGGTGTTACCCCATATAATTCTGTGGGGGAGGTTGAAGTACCCAGCAAGAGAGTTGGAGAACATAAACGCAAGGGAGTCACATTCTTTTTTTGTAATCTTCTATCACAAAGAGACATCTCATCACTTTTATATTTTATAATTACTAGCACATCACTAGGTCCAGCCTGCCTTAAGGGAAGGGGATAATATAAGAGCATGAACAGGAGGCAGGCATATTGAAGGCCATCTTCGAGGTTGCCTACCACCATATTTCACTATAGTGTTGTTACATTTTTCTGATTATTCCTTGGACATCTTTTCATATGTTTTGGGCCATTAAAGTTTCTGTTTTATGAACTACCTATTTATATTTTTTCTTGATTTTCTATCTACTTTTATGTTTGCTTGATTTACTCTTAATTTATGCATATACTAGAGGCCCGATGCATGAAATTCGTGCAAGGGGCTCGGCCCCTGCCACCATGGTGGCAGCCGGGAGCCTTGCCGCCTCTGCCTCGGCACCCGCCCACTGTGGGGGCTTCCTTGGCCCCCGCCACTGTGGCTTCATCTGGAAGGTTATCCAGAAGGATGTCTGGTCTAATTAGCATATTGCACTTTTATTATTATAGATATTCTGAATACTAATCTTGGTTGGTCTTATGAGCTACAACCCATTCACTCTTTAACCCACTTTAACTTGATATTCTTTCTCATTGTTTTTCCTTGCCCCTTTACAATCACCACTCTTGTAAAGTCATCATTGATTTTTATAATGTTAAATTCAATGGATGATTTTCAGCTCCAATCTTAATTGACTTGGCAGCATTTAATACAGATGAGTAGTTTCATTCATTTATCTTAAAAACATTCTTTTGTGTCATAACTTTGTCAGGTATACTATTTGTTCTTGACGTTCACATTACCATATATTGTCTTTTTTAAAAAATTTTCTACTGTAGCTGCTATTTGTCAGACTTTGCTGATTTTTATACTTCTATGTGACCTCAAAATATTTGAATTCATCAAGATTATCCCTGACAATCTCTCTCTGGTTATTGTAGCTAGTCCTATGAATTTACATCTATCATCTATAATAATAAAAGTGTAATATGCTAATTAGACCAGATGTCCTTCCGGACGATCTTCTGGACGAAGCTGGGGCTGGGAGAGAAGCCTGGGTGCTGGGTGCCTGCCAGCAGCTGAAGGGAAACCCAGGTCCCAAGTGCCTGCCAGGGGCCAGAGGGAAGCCCAGGTCCCGGGTGCCTGCCGGGGCCAGAGGGAAGCCCAGGTCCCGGGTGCCTGCTGGCGGCCAGAGGGAAGCCTGGGTCCTGGGTCCCAGGTTCCAGAGATAAGCCGGTGCCAGCAGCCAGGGGAAAGAAGGCCTACTCATGCATGAATTTTGTGCATCAGGCCTCTAGTTTATATACATATAAAAGGCTAAGTGACTGGCCAGCTGGCCAGTAGGTATGAGGCACACTGACCACCAGGGAGCAGACGCTCAGTGCAGGAGCTGTCAAGCAACAGCAACTTTGCAGAGTGCCCTCACACACTCCAGGACCCCTCAGGAGATGTTGGACCGTCTATTTTGGCCCAATCCCTGCAGGCCACGCCGAGGGACCCTCACCTGCCGGAGGGACCCCATTCACTCTGCAACACCCTTCTAGCCCCATCACCAGCCCAGGTTTGGCTGGCCAGGGAGGGACTGTGGGAGGTTGGCTCCAGAGCATGTCTGGCCCATCTCACCCAGTCCCACCCTGCCAGCCACCTTCTAATTAATTTCCTTTTAATGTGCATGAGTTCATGTACTGAGCCTCTAGTTATGATAATAATTCTAAAATATCTCCAGAACAGTATCACTAATCTTTTATATAATGTGTTCACTTAGATTTATCACAAGCTTCTAAAATATAATTATGTCTGAAATTTTGGTCATTCTTGTTCCTGGGTATACCAGTTGGTGATACCAGAAAAATAGAAATCATCTATGACAACTTGTCTCTAAACATCAAGTTCTATGTATATTAATAACTCAAACCTCTTCTATTTGCCCATACCTCTTCACCCCTCAGCTATCACATTAACAAACTAATTTCTTCTTTTTCTAAGTTTATGGCATGCTCTCCCACTTCCGTTTTGCTTATATTTTCCTGCTTTTAAGAAACAAACAAACAGAAAATCCATTGCATTTTTAATATAAAACCAATTGTTTTTTTAATATAAAGTAATTTGAATGTTAAAATAATGTAATACCTTTCTGAAGATTTTCAATTGAGTTAAGATTTTAAATCATCAATGAGAGACCTCATTGATAGACATTGCACATAGAGCTTAACCAAACTAGCCTTCCTGCAGTGTTCCTCTTCAGTTTCTCCTCTCTGTCGCTCTAGTCACAGTGGATTTCTGTCTTTTCCTATAAAATTTTAAGCTATTTTCAGGCTAAATATTTTTGAACTCATAATTTTGTCTAAATGAAAACAACTTCCCCCTTTTTTTAAAAAAGCATTACTTGCCCTTCTGGCTTATATTAAATATTCTACTGTCTGTTTCATGGCATTATTTAGTTTCTTTCATATCACTTCACAAATTTAATTATATAGTAGTTTATAGTTATTTTTGGAATTGTTTAACATTGCTTAGTCCACAGACTATAGTCATATAAAAGCTAGTCTCACATCGTAGTTGTTTCACATCTCTAGATCCTTCAATATTACTTGGCCCATAGTTGGCACTGAATTAATATTTGTTCAATGAGTTGCTGATTCTACTACTGGTTCTAGCACCAGAGATGTGTTTAATCCCACTGGTACAAATTTAAAGGAAACACAAAATTGAAAACTAAAATGTGAGCCATGGTCATTAAGAATACTCTGAGGGAAAGTTTCCTAACCTTCCCAGCCATCCGTTTCCTCATTATTAAAAGAAGAGCTTAACCTAGATCAAGTCTAATATCGTTTTTACCACTAAAATTAAACATTCTAACTGCTGGCTCAGGAAGAAAGAGAAATCAATGGGCTCCCAAGTAGTCAAGGAAAACTTCATGAAGAAGTTTTTGATGATAAAAGCTATAATAGATGGGGAAGATGTAGAAATCATCATAGTTATTCTGAGATAGTGAGATGAACCAGCTGCCTGGATTTGGGGATTCTTGTGGCAGAGATGATTCTCATTTTCTAAGGCACCTAAACATGAGGACATAGGTTTTGAATTGGTTTGAGTGGTCACAAAACATTGTGAGATTTTGAACAGTGGTGCATCATTGATTGTAGATTATTTTTAAAATAAAATACTATTCAATTTAAAAAACATGTATTGTATTTTGGCTATGTGCTGGGCACTGCTAGGCACAGGGATAAAAACATGAATAAGATATGCCCCTGGTCTAAATGTACCTCAAAATAGTGAGTGGCATTTTTTAAAAATGGGTAGTTATAATATTATATTACAAAGTGAATGTATAAAAAAGAAAATATATGTATTACTAAAATCCAATGGTTCATAAGTATTTCCTAACAAAAGGCAGTGTTGTATGGTGGCAAGATCATGTTTCTTGGGCATACTCTTTGAAGAAGTAAGGCTACTGCTAGGAATCTAGCCATTTTGGAGAGATGCAGATGTAAATTGCAGATAATTTACAACTGGGTAACTTTATCTCTTTACATCACCTCTCAGTTTCTTTTTATGAAATAAAAAATAAAAGATTGATGAAAGGATTGAAAGCATAAATGTTAAAAATGTTGAAAAAACAGATCAATATTCAAATAAAACTGAGTATACAGTTAAAATGAATTAGTGAGAAAAGGATGCACAATTTAATCAAAGATATAAGGCCATTTGCTTCCCCATTTTTGAAAAATTAAATTTATAACTTCTGCTAAAACAACCAGATGAATTTACGATAGTAAAAATCTCACTTCTCCGAGTCAAGCCTTTTTAAGTATACGACATGTGTTATCTCATGTAATACTGGAACAGCCCTTTTAAGATGGGTACTATCATTAGTCCCATTTTAAACACAAGGAACTGTGGCATTAAGAGGTTAAGTAGGTTACTCAAGGTAACCTAACTCATTATGATTTGAACTCAAGGACTCTAGATCATGAACTTGAAAATGGTTTTTAGCCCTGGCCAGTGTTTCTTGGAGGTTAGAGCCTCAGCCCACACACAAAAGGATTGTGGGTTCGATTCCAGGTCAAGGGCAAATGCCTTGGTTATAGGTTCAATCCCCTGGTCGGGGAGCATGGAGGAGGCAACCACTCAGTGTGTCTCTCTCTCTCTCTTTCTAACCCCCTCCCTCCCTTCTACTCTCTCTAAAAATCAATGGAAAAAAATATCCTTGGATGAGAATTAACAAAAATTTGTTTTGTAACTTGGAGTGGATAAAATCTTCCCTAAAGCAAGAACCAAAGCCAGAGTACAAATGCATAAATGTAATTTCAGAAAATTTTTAAAAATACTGTACTGTGAATGATGCTTGAACAATAAAATGTAAGAACAGAAAGAAATATTTGCATATAGTGTAAATTATATTAAAATCATTAATATATAAAGTTTCCAAAAATCTCAATAAAAATAGTAAAAAGATAAAATGTAAGAACACCAATTTACAGAAAAATAAAAAGTCCCAAAACGTATTTCAAATGCACGATCATTCATGAGAGTGAAAATACAAATCAAAACCAAAAAGGAAAGTTAGCAGTACACCCACCGCGTTGTTAGGGCACCAGTGTACTTTATTGATATGTATATAACTTGCTCCATGTTTTCAGGAGGGCAAATTCTAGTATCTATCAAAATGCTTACTGTGCATTTTCTTTGATACAGAAACTTCTTTTCTAGCAACCAGCCCAGCACAGTATAGTTTGTAGTGGTTAGGGATTTTGCTTTCAGAAAAACCTGGATTTAGTTTCCTGCTATTCCATTATTATATGTGTGCCTTTGAAAAAATTCCTTACTTTTATAAGAAAACTAGAGGCCCAATGCATGAAATTCATGCAAGAGAAGGCCTTCCTTCCCCTGGCTGCTGGCACAACTTCCCTCACAGCCCTGGCTTCGTCTGGAAGGTCATCCGGAAGGACATCCGGTCTAATTATACTATGTTTTTTTTTATTATAGATTCCTCACTTTCATTGGAAAACAAAATGGCAATAGTAAAATTGCCTCACAGGATTATTCTGTCAATTAAATTAAATCATGCATGTAAAGCAATTTAACCCATCTTAGGAATTGATAAATGTTGAATATTATGATTATTATTAATTGTACTATAGATATATTTTAAGTGTGAAGGATAGGTTTATAAGACTGTTTATTGTGCCATAAAAGTAATAATTTTATTAATAGTACTTAATGTACTTTTGGAATCATTGAGGTTATTTTTGTAAAATTGTGAAGAATAAGTAAGCTCTCAGAAGAGAGAAGATAGGCAAATATTACTCTGTGTGAGTAAAGTAGCATATACAATGGATGTAGATTCAGAAAATGTGTAATTGTAATAGGTAAGCCTTAAAATGGCTACTGAGTAGGCACTTTTATTTAAAAGGATACAGTAAACACTAGAGATTCACACATTCATTTTTAAAAAGTCAACTTCTCTCTCTACATGAAAGTGTTGAGTTGGCATTTTAAAACATCATATATTTTTCTTTGATAAAAACATACATTTTTCCTATTTATGAGTGCGAGTGTGAAATATGACTGGGCAGTAGTGAGCTGTGATGACGCCAATGCCCTACTAACAATGGACAGGAAGGAAATTAAACCCATGGCAGTTAGTTTGGATGACAATCGCACATTCTGCTTAACATTTTTATCAGAGTTAGGAGCGTTTTCAGAGGTATGAATCCTACATTTGCAATCTCACAAAATTGCATAGGGTGAATTATATAGATGATGCAATCAAGATTTAAAATGAAGGGATTTAAGGCAGTACATTAAAATCAACAAGATACTACTTAAAAAAGATATCTGTAAATTGCTTAAAGTTCAAAATATTAATTTCACAATTACAGAAGTTCATATGACAAACTCTTATTATATGCAAAAATATGGTCCCAAATTGTGATGGAACTATTTTTTGGTATGTTTTTTTAACGTCCATATTGTTTTACCTGCTTGTTGTTCATTGCAGTGTTGAAAGTATTGTTTTCCATTTTGGACACCACAGTTTAAAAGAAACATTAGCATACTGAAAAAGTCCAGAGAGCACGTGAACATGTGCTACAGATTTAAGAGTGGAAGGCACTAGGAATGCTTCCTCTGGCGAAAGGAAATTGAGGGGAGACATGGTAGGTCTGTTCAAACATCTGAAGGTTTTCCTTGCAGAATAGGAAACAGAATTGTGGGCACAGCTGAAAGCTTCAGGAAGATGACATTCATTTTAGAACAGACTTTCTCACAATGAGATGTTCAATGTTGCAGTAAACTTTTTAGTATTAAAATTCTCATAGCTGGAAGTAGACAGTAGGAAAATGCCTACAGGGCTGTAGAAGACACTTTGTTTACAGGAGAAAGTTGGATTAAATTACTTCTAAGATTTCTTATAAACATAGAGGTATGGTAAAGTGAAAAGAATAAAGGCAGAAGACTTCCACATCAAACTTACTCTCCAACTCATCTGTGTTTTAAGGCAATTTAACGTACAGTGATGTACAAGAATGGGGGGAGGTAAGAGAATCTCAGTTAATGATAGCCAAAAAGAAGAGTTTCACAGTAATTTTTCAAATTTGGGTCTTTGTAATAGAGTGGTGCACTGGGACTCTTCAAATCAGGTGACTGAATTCCAGAGACAGGAATCCTTCATGATGAACATTAATCTCCACTGTTAATCTCCAGTTACATTTTTAAGTCCCATTCACCTCCCATCAGCCATGCCCTGTTTATTTTGTAGTTCTTTAATAGTAGCATCATAGTCAAAGAGATAACATCTCTGTGATTCAATGTATTCTCATTTTAGTCATCATATATCTTATTTTTATGCATTTTCCCCGGTTGAGCCACTTAGGTTTTCTCTATAGAACACTGCTGCCCTCTGGGATTCAGGAAAAAAAAGATATAATAGATATACTTAACTGTAGATGTTTTTCAAACCAGATTACATGAATCTAGGTATAGAAAACATTTTATGAGACCCAAGTATTATTATTTCAGTCCTTTGATCACAAAGGATTTTTCTAGTTTGATTTTTAACCTGTTTCAGAAATCAGAGCTCTCAAGAGCTTGTAAGCCTGGAAAAAACACACATTGTAGGATAGATTAAACTGGAAATCTAAGCACCTCCATCCATCTGATGATGACATAACTTCTTGGACACTCTGTTCCACCCCCACAAACCCTTGGTATCCTCAAGCTCCCACATTATATTAGAAATTATATTGAGTTTTCAATTATAGTTTACATTCAGTATCATTTTGTATTAGTTTCAGGTAAACTATAATTTTAAAAAATTAAAAAATAAACTTCAAAAAATACTATAGAGGAATTCATATACTCAGAGAACAAATTGATGGTTGCCAGAGGGGAAGAATGGAGAGAGGAAGGGGATTAAAGTAAGTAATGGGGATGTAATGTGTAGCATAGGGAATAGAGCCAATGACATCATAACAGGTATACATGGTAACAGATAGTTACTAGACTTATTGTAATGATCACTATGTTATACACCTGAAACTAATATAATGCTGCATATAAATTATAATAAAATATGAATTAATAAAAATTATAAAAGAAAGGACGAGAAATGTTATTGAATGTTTACTGATAAGGAGTGAAACTCTTTTTCTACTGGAGATGATCTCTTTGCTTTCCTCTAGGAAAGCAACTATTATTGCTAACTAGTTGTTTAAGTAAAAGCTCCCTCAGATCCTGAAACACCCAAAGTTTTCAAGTTTGAGAGTTGATTATATATTTTTAATATTTTCTGAAAGCTTTTTTGGCACCTTTCAGACAGCGTTAGGTCCTCCTTCATTACATGGCCTCACCTTATACTTCTATTCACCACAGAATTTAATTGCAGCTGAATTTAATTATCTGTTTATATCAATAAAATTTAACTATCCACCTTCCTGCACAGAGTGATCATTCCTTGGGGTGAGACACTGTGTCTGCCTTGTTCAATGCTATAATTCCATGGTGTATCCTGATATAAGAGATGCTCAATTATTACTGAATGAATACCGTTTTATTTGTGAAAAAAAAATAGGAGATGATCTAAGAAAGAACTTATATGTATCAGAAAGACCCCTAGAAGGACACAATGGTTTTTGATACAAACTAGTTTTTAATTATATAACACCCAGAAGTGCCTTATTGCTTTTTCCCACTGACCACACTTCCAACCGCTGACAGATCTTGCCCTGGATATGGATCACTTCAGTATTCCTCAGTGGAATCAAGCTGACACCACCCTCTCTGCAGGACTTTGCCTGAGAGCCATCATTGCCTGCCTTTTCCAGTTCCTTTCTCTGCCCCCTCCATTCCTTGTCAAACACTTGAACATGACTCCTCATTTTCTGACTTGCTTCTAGTGAATCTAACTTTTTCTCCTTCCTATTTGCAATATTTTGATGATTATCTTAAACTCAGTTGTTTTCAGTAGCAATTATGAATAAAATCATTACCTCTCAAAGATTATTTTAATTCAAAAACTAGATATTCCTTCAAGCATTTCTATACAACATAAGCTTATGCAAAAATTAGGAGAAAATGGTCTTATCAAAATTCATCTTATCTAATGAAAATGTCTCAAAACAAGGGAACAAGGGCTAAACTTACCATAGCTCATAATAATATTACATATTAGTTTTAGTCTAATCAAAATACCTGTAAGAGTCCAATTTTGAATAGATTTAGACAGTAATAATGTTGAAGAAGTATGAGATTGTAACACTCCAGATATTTCCAGCCACGATTTTAAGCAGAGTATGATAAATTTATGAATTTGTGACAATAAGAACTGACCTATTGGTACTCAACTGAAGAACTTCACACCTGATTTCATTTGAGAACTAAGTACCAAAGGTTCTAAGGTAAGAGATTAATTTTCATTCCACTGCACAGGCAAGCTGTTCTTTTCACTAGAAAATATTTATTGTTGCCCTGGCCTGGTAGCTCAGTTGGTTAGAGCGTCATCCCGATAAACCAAGGTTGTAGGTTCAACCTACAGTCAGAGCACATACAAGGAGTAACCAATGCATGCATAAATAAGTGGAACAGCAAATCTCTCTCTGCCTGTGTCTCTCTCTGTCTTCTCTATCTTTCCCCCTTTCTCCCACTAAAAACAATCAATTAAAAATATTATTTTTATGCTTTTACTAGAGGAGTCTTGCTCTTCATCTAAAATGTAAAAGGCATAGTAGCATATCGCATTAGAAGAGAAATTAAAATATTTGAAGGGCTACTTCCAACCCATCATTCTTCCCCCACCCCCAACCTAGATCAAGTGAAAATGATCTAAAGCCTTTGACCTGAAGTTTTAGAACATTATTCCTATAATCCACCTAATTTTCTGCATTATAAAGGATTTGCATGCATTTTTAAAATCAAGTGTCCTGTTTTCTCATACACAATTTAGTGTGTGAAATTAAATAATCATTTGGTCATTTATTAGTTCAATAATAAATATTCTTTGAGCAGTTCCTAGGATTTGGGACTGTGCTAGGTGGTAGGCTAAAGTGATGATCAAATACAATTTCTGCTCCAAAGGAGCTGAAGAATTAATGAAGAGGCTTAGACTCCAGAGCAAAAAACTGATATCAAATAAGTAATTCATTAAAATGTAATGAGTGTGATGAAGTAGAGATTTCTATGAATAGAAGTAGAAGGATTTAATAAGATGTAAAACAGATGAAATACAAGTTTAGTAGGCCTAAATCCTGTTAATTTTTATAACATTGTGTCACCTTAGTTCCTACTAGCACAGTTTTTTTTCAAAAGGGGAAGGCTTTTCTCTAGAAGCCCAGGAAAAATATACGCATCTTTAGTTGATACTAAAAAGTGCTTGTTTTTTGTTTTGTTTTATTTTCAAAACAAAAGTATATATTCAATTTACCTTTTGTTTTTGACAAGTGACATTATTTTCCATTTATGGGAATGATATAATGTTTTCTTTAAAAATACATATATATATATGTATATATATACATATATTAAGCAAACATAGAGATCGATTTAGAAAAACATACTATATATTTAATACAAGAATAAACATGTAAATAAAGGAAATCCTACTTGCAATTTGAAATATTTTGGGGTTATGCCAGTCCTGCAGATGCTCTGGCTTGTCCTCATTCTGATTATTGCTTGTTTCTGATTCCTATAAAGGGATCTCTAGAAATGACCCACTAAGCATTTGATAAGTACAGTATGGTAGCTCATTAAAATGTAAATTAGGTTAAGTGCTTAGGAAACATACAAGCAATATGTAAATAATGAAGAACAATGAATAGTGTTTCTTTCCCTCAGGAATTTGGCTTCTCCAATAGTTTGAACCTTATCCATAGTCATGAATAAGACAGGAAACATTGTCAGTAAAAAAAAAATGGAAATAAAGCAAATGAGCAGAGGGCAGCAATGTAAGACTTCAAATGACATTGAGGGATACGAAAGCCATCAGGGAATGCTATTGTATTTAATGAAGGAACTGTGCCAGGTTAAATAGTTTAGTATTTACCCCTCATTGGATCATGTGGTACATTAATGTATGTGTCCTAGAGGTTGTCTTTTTCAGGATGTGTTAAGTAGGGCTGGTTTGTTTTAAGAGACAGAAACCTGTCTATGACTAGTTTAAGCAAAAGAGGCAAAAGTTTTCCCCACCGGTTTCAGAGTAACATCTCCAGGAAGGATTCTTATTGGGTCGCGCACCCATATCTGGACTATTCCCTAAGGCCGGGGGTTGATTTTTCTCACCCTGTATCATTCATGGCATCGACAGGTTGAAAGGCAGAGGAGAAGGTAATAGAGGTGTACTGGCAGATTAGAACAAAAAGTCACTCCGAGATGTCAGTATGTAAAGTCACTAACAAGGATGGTGCGGCTGGGAAACCATATTATTTGCTACAATGAGAGAAAGCTTTTTAACAAAATATATTTTATTGATTTTTTTACAGAGAGGAAGGGAGAGGGATAGAGAGTTAGAAACATTGATGAGAGAGAAACATGGATCAGCTGCCTCCTGCACTGGGGATGTGCTCGCAACCAAGGTACATGCCCTTAACCGGAATGGAACCTGAGACTTTTCAGTCTGCAGGCCGATGCTCTATCCACTGAGCCAAATCTGTTAGGGCAAGAGAGAGAGAAAGCATTTTTTTAAAATAATCAAGGGTCCATCCTTTTCCTCATTCTGATCTTGTTGATAGATATGTGTTTATTGCCATTTTATTGTTCATATTTTTAATCTTTTCTTCTTCTTCTTCTTATAGAAGACCCTTTAACATTTTGTGTAATATTGGTTTGGTGGTGATGAACTCCTCTAGCTTTTCCTTGTCTGGGAAGCTCTTTGATTCTAAATGATAGCTTTGTGGGTTGTAGGTCCTTGCTTTTCTTCTTTCTTATTTCTTGAATTTCTCTCCTTCTCTTACCTAGCTCCCACAAGTCATGCCTGCCATTCCTAAGAATTCTTCAAGATATACTTAAAATCTCCTCTCCTCTCCGAGAACTTTCTGTCTCTCCATGCAGACTGGATCTTGCCTCTTTAGCAGCATGTAACATTCATAGCTAGCAAGGCAGTTATCACCTTATTACACCTTTCTGTGCATGCCTCCCCCTACTTTGTAAGAAAACTTCAGGATAGTAACTTTGTCCCAACAATATTGTGTATGTTCAAACTTTAAAATGACATTACCTATTTTAAGACATTTCAAACTCTGTCAGTGACTAGGGCCAGAAAGTACAGTGTAGACCTGACAGTGTGAATCACTTAATGTCCTGATACAATACAGAATTCTGCTTTCCCTTATGGAGTAATTTCTAATTATGTGGGATTTGGTAAAATTCTGAACTTCATTTCAAATCATAATAAACCATATGAGATGAAGCCAAAGGCATTTGCACATAAAATTGAATGGGATTATGAGCTTATTCAAGCTGGGAAGAGGTTTTATCTATTGTAATGCCTTAGTGCTACGAAAAATAAGGTGATTTCTTATTAAGTAACATGGATATTGAGAAAGCGTGTATTTTATAAGCCCAAAGTGGTTTGATATTTTTTTATGTTAACTATGAGCAGATAGTTTCATCTCATCAGGTAGCATTGAGTACTTTTTGTTGAATGTGTGGCAATGATACAGAGCTTTGGGAAAAATAAAAGTTCTTATATATGTTCACACAAACACACTCGTGCAAATCTGAAGGTATCTTTCTATCGTTAAAAAGTGAAATATAGCCCTAGCCAGTTTGGCTTAGTGGATAGAGCACAAGCCTGAGGACTGAAGGGTCCTGGGTTCAATTCTGATCAAGGGCACATGCCCAGATTGTGGCTCGATCCCCATTAAGGGGTGTGTGGGAGGCAGCTAATCAATGATTCTCTATCATCATTGATGTTTCTATCTCTCTCTTCCTCTCCCTTCATCTCTGAAATCAATAAAAATATATTTTTTTAAAAAGTGAAGTACATCAAGGAGAGAAAAATATAGATTGTATTGATGTGACACAATACAGATGACCAATTATTGTTGCAAAAGATTGGAAGTTCCAGAAGATAAACAGAGAAATTCTGGATTAGAATTAGTTAATGACTGTAATTCTAAATATCCTCCTTTAAGGGATGAAATCTATTATAAAAATTACACAAAGCATGAAAAATTTTAGTAAATAGTAACTTTAAATCAGTGATTCCCAAAGTGGGCGCTACTGCCCCCTGGTAGGTGTTTCAGCGATCCAGGGGGGCGGTGATGGCCACAGGTGCATTTGGGGGCGATGAGTAACTGCTATTAAAATTTTTTAAAAAAATTAATCCTCCTTTAAGAGATGAAATCTTTATAAAATTACACAAAGCATGCAAAAGTTTAGTAAATAGTAACTTTAAATCAAGCATCATGCATAATCAGTCCTCACGTGGTATATAGACTTAAAGATATATCTGGGCCTGGATAAAATGTGTATTGAATCAATTGTTACCATTTAAAAACTAGGAGATTTCTAGTAAATTTCTGAGTTATTGTAAATTACTAGAAATTTGGCAACACAGGGTCTGCATTCCTTTATGCCAGTGATTGACTTGAGCTGAGTATCAGCTGCCCTTATAGGCAGGGCATGTCCTTTCCTGCTCTCACCTCTGTACTTACTAGGGCATTGCACCTGCCTCACTGCAGATAATCAACTTAGCTCTTATAAGCATTAGAGTTAGCAAGCCCTGAAATGTTCAAATTTTAATCTGTTTTGAAAACATACTAAACTCATGTGGAGATATTGACATTAATATATTTTCTCATGTGAAATATTCTTAGATACAGTTCCTTTACCAGTTAACCATTGTTGTCTCCAATATTATGTGTGCAGATTATCAGAACTAGCTGAGAAAGTGTTTAATGTCCTTGAGATTTTTTTCTTTTAAGTGATACCTATTAAATTTTCCTCCTCATGAAAAGAAATGCTTTTTTTCAACCAGCTGCATGGGCCTGATGTAAAAATAGAATCACACCAGAGGAAGTAAATTAGCATTTTGGCAAGAATATATTTTTGCGTCTTATACTATATTTAAGGCAGTTGCTAGGCAGATTTGTGGATGATGGAACATTCTAGAATATAATTTCAACTTTCTTCTGTTAATAGCAGGAGTTGGGGCAGAAGGTAACATGCAGAATACTGATTTGACTAAAGTAGGATGTTTTGATTAACAAAATATTATTTCAGGAAAATAATACATAATGACCTGAAAAGTTATAGTGCTTTTAAAACTACAGCTTCACCAGTTGCCAACAATAACATAAACATACAATACACATATAATTCTTAAATTCACCAAAAATAAAACTACTTTTGTACAGCCATCAGTCATAGCCAATTGAACCCATATATGTCTTTAAATTTTGGCGCTTCTTTCAGCTCAAATTAATTACTTGTAATTTACTGAAAAGAGAGATATAAATGAAAGCAATGATGACAAGTTTTTACTAACAATAGTGTGAATAACTTAACAGAGGTCCTTTAAATTTGGTTAATTTGAATTCTAATGGATTATTATACCTATAGGATATAATTCATTTGATGGCAATTTCTATTCATAATATAAATCCTTTATGGAAATTGTATATTTGAGTTAAACTGCATTTAAAGCCAAGAATAAAATTTATTTAATCCATAAGACATACTTCATCAAGAATTAGTCTTAAGAAATCTATAATAGAAAATGAATTAAGAATGATCTTTCAAGATTGGATTTATTATTTTTATGTGTAACTTTACATTTCTTTCGATCATTTATTATACTCTGTAATTTCTAGAATCTTAGATACAAACATTTTGTATTGTTAATTAAATACACTGTATACTTCTTTTTAATTAAGTAGATAGATCATAATTATTTAGGACCTCAAAAATTTTTCTCCTAAAATCAGCAGAACTATTAAAAAATTTGCTTTGTAAAGTCTCTTTAAAACCATAACTTTATGTAAAGGATACTAGGTTTTAATATTATTGTCCCCAAATGGCTTAGAAATCCCGACTAATTTAGCATTAAGGTTTGTAACATTTATATACATTGTTTTTTCTCTTACATTTCAGTACTTTTTACAGGATTATATATGCTTCTAAGTTCTACTTCTATTACAACACCCCTCTATGTATTTAAATTATCTACCTAATATTGGATATAATGAGTATGGAGCATGGAGCCAGACACATAGGAGATTCTCAAAAGAAAATTGTAAAACTGCAACATTCATGTAATATGTACTTTATATGCTTACATATGGATTGGATAAAGTTCTCAGCTCATGTAAATTTTAATCTCTCAGGCCAGTGGTTGGCAAATTGCTGCTCGCGAGCCACATGAATAGTCATTAAAGTTTATGCAAATTGGTAGCTTTTAACTTAGTCTGTTGGAATCAGGAAGGACTCTATAAAATTCAATTAGTTGTCTTAGCTATAAATACAACTCTTCTTCCTAATTATTACACCAACATGTATACTTAATGGGAGGAAAAGACATTAGGTATTGTGCAAATCTGATTTTATTTTTTATTTCATATGAAAAGCGTGGATATCAAAGCATCAAAAAATAGTGACCAAGAAGATCAAATTTAGATAGTGTATTAAAGATTATATATCTCTCTGTATAAAAGCCAAGCAATTGGAAAGATGGAACAACTGAAACAATCAGAACAACTGGTCGCTGTGACACACACTGCGGTGGCCAACCAGCCCGATCAGGGCCCCGATCGCCCCCCCCCCCCCAACCCCCATCTGGGGCGGGGCTGGCTGGCCAACCTCCAGCATTACCTCCCCCCACCAGCCTGGCCCATTGGCCCCCAATGGGGTGGGGCAGGCCAGCCAGAGCCCACCCATGCAGGAATTCATGTACCGGGCCTCTAGTTTTATTATAAATAAAGATTCAATAAATAAAGCCCACTTCCTTCCAATTTGTTGCCACAAAGGATTTGGAGTTTGGGTTATTAATGTTGGTTATTAGTAAAGCTAGAATAGAGCATTTTCACAAGACAGCCTTATATTTCTATAAAGCTATTCTCGGTTATCTTAAATATAGCCTCTATACTGATAACTTACAAAACTATAACATTATCCACATTGAACACATCCATAACATATAACCATCTTATTTCTGTCCTTACTAATATAACAACAAGACAAAATGTCATATATCACTTGAAGATTGAAAGAGAAGCTACATTAAACTCTCCTAGCCTTCCATGTCAGAAGACAGAATCTAGGCAATACTTCTATCCTTAAAAGAGAATTTTAAAGAAATGACCAATGTATATCTTAGGATGAGTTGTGACAATTAATGACTCCTGGGAGTGCGTTAAACTTGGGAACACTTTGGTCCAGGGCTAATGAACACCCTCTTCCCCAGACCTAGTGAGCTGAGAGGGGACTGGATGCAAATGGTGGTTATACTGTGCTGTGTGCCTGAGGAGAAATGCAAGCGAACAGGAAGTAGCACACAGATGAGCAGGGGGCGCACATGTGACAGATGGAAAGTTTCTCAGGATCGCTAGACCCATCCAGTGCCTGAATCTGCCCCAGAGGCCCCGGAGCACAACTGTTCTCAGCATCTTTCCAATAAATTTCCCTCTTAGCTTAAGGTGGTTCACATAAGGTTTCAGTTACCATTCAATCAAAGGAGCCCTAATTTAGGTCATATTTGTCAAGACACTGCTCCTTGGAAATCATAGTAACTCTGTAGCCTCTCAAGTTTCCATCTTCTTGTAAAACTATTTACAGAGGGTCTGACTTATTTATTCTATAGCAAATATGTAATCAGTATGAAAAAACTTCATGTAATAAAATATTTAGGCTTATCTACCTTTTCCTCTTTGAAATTTCCAACTTAATACATCTCCATGTACTGCATAAAATCATTACAGGGTTTTGAATGCAAATTCCTATATTTGAATGGTATAATTTTTGAAAAAATATTTTTATTGATTTCAGAGAGGAAGGGAGAGGGGAAAAGAATAGAAACATCAATGATGAGAGAGAATTATTAATTGGCTGCCTCCTGCACACCCCACACTGGGGATCGAGCCCACAACCTGGGCATGTGCCCTGACCGGGAATCAAACCATGACCTCCTGGTTCATAGATTGATGCTCAACCATTGAGCAACACCAGCCTGGTACCAATGATTATAACTTTTAGAGGTATTTCAATTCCTTCCCAAGAAGATTTTGAATTACTTATCTTTCATCATGCTTCGAATACCTCTGTGAAGCTGTCACAATGAGTATTAAGCATCCAAAAACAAGTCTGTAATTGTAAACTTGAAGAATACATGATGCCCTAACAACTCTAGCCAAGATTCTTGTGAGAAAGTTTTGTGGAAAGTAGCCTTACAACTTATAATAAACTACAACATACATACATTTATTGATTGATTGGTCTAAATCTCTATTAAATGCATTAGTGTCCTGAGGTAACTTAGCCTGAACAATCTGAACTTGATTCACTGCCACACAAAGACTCAAGATCACCTGATGCCATGAAAACTGCCTGGCATATCTTGAACTTCATTCAAATCCACAGTATAATCTCAGTGGCCATTCCTTTGCAAAGCCTATATACTAGGATATGTATGTGAGTGGAGATTCCAGAATTTAAGTAAGAATTCATATGTCTGACTGGATCTGTAGATATTATAGGACATGCATTTGCAGATGTTTACTGATGCCAATAGTATTCTGCCTGCGTTGGTAGCAGAATTCATATTAGAAGTTGTGGCTTTCATTTCTATGACACATAATGAACAATCTCTCCAGCTGGGACTTCTTCTCAGGCCATTATAAGTTGTCGATTTGGTTCAGTCTCTAGTCCCCATTGGAGGGCTTCATCATGACCTCTGCACACGATGATCTTGAAAAACATGCCTGCTAATAAATCCTCTAAATTACAGCATTGAAAAAAATGGCACAGCTCTGAATATTGTAGCAATGTTCTCACCAAGCTGTGGATGCAATTGGTGGAATTTAAGTCTCAGAACAGTAACTGATAATGGTGCTTTGGTGTGAACTCCCGATAACCTTACAGATTCATCAGATGCCTTATATTTAATTGAAGGAAGTAATATTGAGGGATCATGTTATAACATTGTACAATTCTGATTCAAGGCTTCAAATTGTTTTATTATATACTATTGAAAATTAAATCAGAGAAGAATCACCATTATTATTCTTCCCCACAGACACTTCTGGAATTTTGTGTACAATGTCCCTTAGCATATGAAGCAACTATAGGAAGCCAAGTGTCAAGAAACCCTTACCAGGTGTTCTGGTTAATAATGCGGATTTTGTAATAAAAGAAACCACAATAATTTCAAGAGAAACATCAAAAGTGCGTTATTCAAAGTAATGTCCATCGCTAGCTACACATTTCCCCCATCTTTCAGGTAATTGTGGATACCGTCCCAATAGAACTTTTCTTGTTTTGAGGCAAACCATTCAGAGACCCAATTTTCCACTTCTTCGTACATTTTGAGGTGCTGCTCAGAAAGAGCCTGTGCCATCGATGGGAACAAGTGGTCATCTGGGAACAAGTGGTAATCTGAAGGAGCAAGGTCTGGTGAATACAGCGGGTGGGTTAATACTTCCTTTAACTGGTTTTGAAGTGTATGATGGTGCGTTATCACGAAACAAAATTACTTTGCTGTGTCTTCTGGCCCATTCTGGTTGTTTTACAATAAAAGCATGGTTCAAATTGATTATTTGTTGTTGGTAGTGATCAGTATTAACAGTTTCACCTGTTTTAGAAGCTCATTATACACCACACCTTCCTGATCCCACCAAACGCAGAGCATTTTCTTCTTTCGGAAGCGATTTGGCCTTGCAGTCGATGTTGATGGTTGACCTGGATCAACCCATGATTTTGTGCATTTGGGATTCTCAAAATAAATCCACTTTTCATTCGCCAGTCACAATTTGATGCAAAAAAGACTTTCTTTGGTGCCATTGAATCCACATCTTACTGATGACTTTTCGGTTTTCCATTTGTCTTTTGTTCAGTTGATGTGGTACCCACTTTCCTTCCTTTAAAATCTTCCCCATTGCTTGTAAATGATCAGAAATTGTTTACTGAGCAACGTTTAATCTTTTTGCAAGTTGTTTTTGAGTTTGACATGCATCTTCATCCAGTAATGCTTGTAATTGTTGGTCTTCAAACTTTTTGGTTGACCTGGACGTTCTTTGTCTTTCACATCGAAATCATCACTTTTAAAGTGTTTAAACCAGCATTCACAAGTATCTTGAGATGGAGCATGTTCACCATAAGCTATCCGAAGTATATAATAACTTTCAGCAGCACTTTTCTTCAAAATAAAGTAATGAATTAAAACTTCCCGCAAATGCTCTTTTTTTTTGGCATGAAACTCGACATTTTTAAGTGTAAAAATATCGATGATGTTAACACCTTCAGAAAATTTGACATTTGAAGTTTTGAAGCTGGCTGTCAATACAACAAAATAGCATACATATCAAATCACAAATATATCAACATATATGTAACTCCATCTATTGAAAAAAATCCATATTATTAACCGGTACACCTGGTACATATGGCAACAGGCAGCCATTCTTCTCCTGTTACATGTTTGATTACAGAGTAGGTGGAGGCTGTGAGCTATTGAGTAGCAGCAAAGCAATAGAGTGGGGTCTTAGGAGGTTTTCATTCTACCTGTCGGTTACATGATCTCAGGAAATTTGTATCTGAATTTAAACTGACTGACTTAACTTAAAAGATAGGTATTGAGCTTGATGATTTTAAAGGTTTCATTAGTTCTAGTGTTCTGTGAAAAGAGCAAAATTAGCAGCTTCATAACTATTGTCACCCTCCCTTCACTCTGCACGTCCTGTCCTGAAGCTTCCTCATCAGCATGACTGAGCCTCAACAGTGCTTGTCTGTCAGTGTTACTAATAAGGCACCAAGGAACCAAGCGTGCCACTATGCTTATAAATATTCTGTCTTGACATCCATTTATCCAGTCACATACCACACTATTCTAATAAATCATGTTATCAAACAAAACCTAGGGTAGATAACTACTTTCCCTGCTTGTATTTTCTTCATAAAATTACCTGGCACTAATTAGGTATATATTTCTCCAAGAAATCACTTCCAAATTGAGTGTGTGTGTGTGTGTGTGCGTGTGTGTGTGTGTGTGTGTGTGTGTGTGTGTGTGTGTTTCTGGAACCAAATTTCTCTTAAGAAATGGAAGAGAATGTTCTCAAGGAAAGCATAAAAGAAAATTCCACAAGGAGACAGTAACAGAGAGCTTTATAATGTCACCATTATGCTAAATCGGGCTTCACTTGAATAGGTGGAGAGAGGTCTCCTTGGGACTCGTATCTGGTAAAATTGAAGGAAGTTGTGTGTTATGATCTGATCTCTATATATTAGGTATATAATGGAAATCAAACCTGGTCTAAAATATAAATGGGAACAGAAACCATTTTGATACTGTCTGCTACTTGAAACTAGTATATAAGTATCACGTATTTGTAAAAAGGATTAGCTATGGGCTTGATTTTAAAACACATACAATTTTTTCAATGGCTTTATATACTTTAGATGTTCAAAATATTTAAAATGTCAGTTGATCAAAGATACCATTTTATTATTTTATTCCACATTTCAATGATAATATCTACTGTGAAAAATTATATATGCCTGTAACATAAGGTAATCCTCAGAGAAATACTTCATTTATATTAAAGTTACAAATAAAAGTCCAGACACCCTGTTAAATTTGAGTTTCATGTAAACAATAAATAACTTTAGTATAAGTATTTCTTGTGCAATACTTTTAATATTATTATACTAAAATTTGCTCATTGTTTATCTGGGATTCAAATTTAACTAGATGTCTTGTATTATATCTGGCAACCCTTTTTATATGTTTAGAGATTTTTAAAACTTTTACTTTTATAGATGTATGCACATAAAACTCTGGGGAATTATGTTTTGCTTTTAGGGTGAATTGAATCTACCTGCCTCTCTAGACTACCTGTCTCTCTAGACTGATTGCTGGTACCTCTCCTACTCCTCACTATGTTCCACTTTTACTAGACAACTCTCTGGAGATGCCATATTCACCTGGAAGCAGCCTAAGTCATATCAGTGCCCCCTCTCTGTTTTCAGATTGATCCTATCATCTCAAGTTGGAGTGATTTTAGCAATCAGGGTTATGACCACAGGTACTGAGACAGGGATAGAGATAAAATATACATAAAAATACTCTTTGCATTTAGCTTTGGCCCTGACAGTATATCTTGTGCATTGATGTTCTTTATTCTTTAATGCATTTATGTCAATCCTTGATTCATATCTGTGTGTGTGTATGTGTCTCTCTCTCTCTCTCTGTGTGTGTGTGTGTGTGTGTGTATTTGGAAACTCCAACCTTAAGCAATGTGGAATCTTCCTTATGTGTAGTCTTCCCTAAAACCACCTTTGATCCTGGCAAGGCAAGTGGTTCTCAAACTTAAGCATGTATTAGAAATAACTGAATGGGTTGTTAAAATACAGATCTCTGGGCCCCATCCCCAGAGTTTCAAATCCCATATGAATGGATTAGGGCCTGAAGATTTGCATTTCTCACAAATTCCCAGGTGAAGCTAATGGTTCTGGACCAGACTTTGAGAACCTCATTGCTCTAAAGCTAAGCAAATTCAAAACCAAGAAGTAAAGTGTGAGTGTCAAATTCTCTGCTTACCTTTAACCCATTCCCCAAACCTAATTTTATTTCCTTAGATACTTAAACTTCATTCAGAGAAATGGGTTAGATATGCCTGAAATTGTATCTATAAGACCATTTCTCCTTTCCACTTTCATAGCCAGATCATTGGAATATATGTAAATATACCTACATATGTTTTTAATATTTTTAACCTTCTACCTCCTCAGTTTATTTTTAAATCTGACACCTTCATGCAGTATGGTGCCTCTGCTTCTTCTTCCTCAGATTACCCTAAACTTCCCTGACAGACTCTTTCCCCTCTAAACTCCTACTTGTTCTCAAGACAACGCTGTAGATAACTCCCAGATTCATTCTGGAAGGCTCTCATTGACCTGCTATTTGTGTCCTGAATTGACCTAGGAAGGTGTCCCAGTTGAACATAATCCCTCCTGGAGGAGTGGATTAGAAGTTGAGTCCATGCTAGCTTCTTTATTAATTAATCACATCTGGACTCATCTGCCTACAATTACATTCCTTTGTTGTTCCTAATCCTTAGGTGATTTGATTTTCATTGTCAGTGATTCTAAAAAAGCATGAAAAGACTGATTAAATGCTGCTAGCAGACTTGGTTAGAGCAGGAAACAGCTTCGGGAATCAAGTCCCTGCCTCACTCAGTTCAGGCATAACTGGAATGGATCCAAGAGAGGGAACACACCCAGGAAGAGAGTACTGAAGGTTGTGACATTTCTAGCTGTATTTGTAAGTTTATCCTGCACTCAGCTCCCACTTCCAAGTTAATCCTCTGCCAAACCTACCTGCTCACCCCTGAAATCTGGGGGAGCACATTCATTGATTCATTCTCTCATCTGACAAAAATTTATTGAGCACATTTTATAGGCTAGAGATTATACTAAGAGATATGATCTCTGCCTCAAGAAACACACCGAATGAAATGGGAAATGAATATATGAGGAAATAAGATGCCAACTTTTAGTGCTATGATAGACCTCTGCACAGGATTAATGTAGGAATACCAAGGAGAGAATAATCATTTTTTTTTTCTGGAAAGGGGAGGGGAGTCAGGAAAGGGTTCATGGAGAAATGATATGTACTTATACTGCATGTTGAAAGACAGTCTGCTGCTGGTACGGGACTGGGAAAAGGGATTATTATATTCAATCCTGTAAAGTGAAAGCAATAATTTTATATTTATTTTTTATACTCGGGATAAGTCAAATGTCTTGAGGAGCAGATTATTGGATTCAATGAATGTCATGAGCTTAATTAGTGGTGGAGTTCTGTCTAAAGCTCTAGCATTCTTATTGCCGGTCCAGCCTCTTTATACCATCCCAAGTTGGATGTTTTCTCTCAGCACAAAACTGAAGAGGATCTTGTTTAATTTAGAACTTGCTGGCTGCACAGTTTTTTTTTTGTTTTTTTTCCTGAATTGCATGATTAGCCTCAGTATAAAATCTTCAAGTGAGTGTTGAATGAAGAGGTCTCTCAGGATAGTCTGCCAGAATTCCACTTATCTTTGTATTTAGCACTTATCATTTATTTTATTTTTTATGGAGAGGAAAAATACAACATTATTTATTATTTTAGTGACTTAAACCTACCTATATTTATTTCCTGAGCTCTTATTTGCATACTTCAAGTAAAAAACACTCTCAAGTTTTCAGAGAAATGTAGTTACTATGAATTCATAGGTTTATCTGTAAGTGAACAAAACAATAAATAAAAGTAATATAAAGAGCTTAGAAGATTGAAGTTGAGAGTCATAATATATATGCTTCATTTGCATAAATGACCCAGCATATCTGTTCTCACTGATAATAATCAAACTTTGTAAAAATTATCTAAAGTTTATAAACAGGGTCACTAGAGAAGCATTGTTGCTCTTAGCCAGAGAAGACAACACTAGACTGTGGAAATAAATTAACCCCCAAAGCTCAATGACTTAAAGCTAAATTAAACTAAGAAAGCTTTCTCCTAGTGTGACTGGCTCCCTCTATCTTATTTATGGCTATATCATCAGGAATACTTGGCTTCCAAGATAGCTAGAGGAGGGAAGAGAAGGCTGGATGTTTCCTTGGACATTTTTTAAAAACTCTGCCACACTTCTGCCCACTAGAATGATTAAAATGAAATCTATGGTTCCAACCTAGCTGCAAAGGAATGTGGAAAGAGAAATTGGTGAACACAGCTAAAGCCTTAATCTGACAATGACACAAAATCAATCCTGTTCTCATACTTACTGCTCCTTCTACCTGGCTCTTCTTCCCTCACCCACAACTTGTCTTCACTATTACCTGAATGTCATAACCCCTTTGAAGATTTATCAGCAATATTAAGAAGAAAGAGGAAGGTGGGGGAGGGGAAGAAGGAGGAGAAGCAACTATATAAAAATCAGAATCATTATTGCCTTTTCTCTAGAATGCCCACTGTTATTATCCTGGCCTGACTCCAGTCTTGCTGCATAATCATTCAATAACTAGGACCTTATGGCTTTTAATCTTCTTATGGGATGGTTCTCCTCTGACTTCATGAACAAGTGAACCCATCCTTAAAGTCTTGCCCAGGTTTCCATGACTTGTGAAGCCACCCTGGATTTTTGAGCTGAAAAGAAACTACATTTCCCATTCTCTTGATTATATGAATTTTTTACTACTTAATAACTGCTTAGATTGTTCCACACATTTCTAAGAGTTCTCTTCACAACTGAATTATAAGCATCTTGATGGATTGTAACCTGCCCTATTAATTGCTATATTCTCAATGCATAGCAAAGTACTCGGTATTTTGAAAATGCCTACTAAGACTTAACTTACTGAATTAATTAATCCGTTAATCATGATTTTCATATCACTCAGCACAACAACATGTACACAGTAGGCCCTCAATGAGCTTCTGAAGATTGATTGATTCTCCTTTTAAAAATTTTAAGATGAAACAATGTCCATGGTTGGCTCTTTTTTTTTTAGCTTTACTTATAAATGGTATTTCTTTTTTTTCTTTTTTTTGTCTTTATTGATTAAGGTATTACATATGTATCCTTATCCCCCCATTCCCCCTCACCCCCAACTCATGCCTTCACCCCTCTGTTGTCTGTGTCCATTGGTAAGGCTTATATGCATACATATAAGTCCTGGGGGTAAGGGGGATATAGCAACCATGGTTGGCTCTTAAACACATTATATAATATCATTTTTTGTTGTATAAATTCTGTTTACTTGTAATGAGTGCAAGTTCTTGGAAACTTTACCATGATTCCCCATTCTAATTACATGCAAATAGGAACTAGAAGAAATTTTGGGAAATTTTAGTTGTGCTTAGAGAATTGTACAAATAACAGAACCAACAAAACTTAAGTCAGACTATATTGCATAAAATATGTACCATGCTGGTAGGTGTTTTTGTGATTAAATCCTATGAGGTTACAGGTCTTATAAAAATGATATAAGAACTTATGATTCAAGGCAATTTTCTTGGCCTGAAATTTCTTATTTATTTATTTTTCACCAAAATGCACTAAATCTTATCAAACGTAAAGTTGGCTTATAGTCATTTGCTTATATATGGTGTGTGTATTCTCTTCATATTTAGTAATCATGTCAGGGGTTGTGTGGAAAACTATTCACTCCTGACAGTGTCTAAGAATCCACATAGTGGGGACATTTAAGCCTCAGTCTGGGAGGACTTATCTATAAAAACCAAATGTAGTAGACTCAGTTGATCAAAGAATTTTGCTAATGAGACTTGGCAAAAAATAACACACATGTTGATGCTGACTTTGTCAGGATTAATGTTTAGTTGCTGGAAGATTTGTTGTTTTAAATCTGATTATTTTTTTAGTAGAATTGAGAGAAAGAGAGAAGCATTGATTTTTGTTGTTATTTATTTATGCATTCATTGGTGGCTTCTTGCATGTGCCCTGATAGGGATCAAACCTGCAACCTTGGTGTATCAGAAGGATGCCCTAATCAACTGAGCTACCAAGCCAGCGCTGATTCTTAAACCAATAAGTTATACTCCACTTGTGCACAAATTGAAAGAGTAATGATAATAAAATAAAGATAAAGCCATGAAAAAGCCTGTCTTTTCTGAAGAAATCTAATGATCTTTTGTCTGCTACTGACTCCTTGTCTGTTTTCATCTGTAGACCTCGTCAGCGAACATGAGGCTGAGATCTATGGCTTCCAGAGCTGCTAGAATAATTTCCTCTCTCCAGGGATGACTTGGAGTCCAGTCAGAGTCATAGGGACTTTGAAGGCCATGCAGTGGCTGCTCTCTGCTTTTTCTATCCAAAGAATAAGTTCTTATGAAAGTCAGGGAAGAGTTTATCCTAACCTTAAAGTCTTCCCCCAAAAGGAGCTTCCTTTCCTTGAGAGTCTGCTGCAACTTTAGACAGTCCTCGCTTTCTTATAGCTCACCCTGAGTTCTCCTACTCCATATAAACTCATGGTGTTTAGCTTTCACAAGACAACTTACATTCATATGAAAGGTACTCATTCCATCATCAGCTTAAACATTCTCTCTTCTCTTTATTATTTTGATTTTACATTAAAAGCCATTATGCTTCCCTAAATTTTTGTTTGTTTGTTTGCTTTTCCCCAAATCCAGCTATGGTACTGCACTTTCTGTTGTAATTAGTGCTAGTTATAAATTATTGTGCTGAGTGAAGATGCTGAGTTTAATACTGATGCAAATGGATGGATCAGGAGGAAATGAGTGCCACGAATAACTTTTCCACGGGTGGGAAAGTAATATTGCTGCTTCTTTTTGTGAATCATGACAATTTATCAGACAACTGGCCAGGTAGGAAAGATTTATTTTCTATGAAAAGCAAAGTAACCCTTGTGGACATCACAATTTCTATGATTATTAAATAACCCACAATAATATATTGGAATATTACATATAACATTTTCCCTAATAATTTTAATTTAAGTGGTTTTCACAGTAAGAAAAGTAATTGCTCATAGAGAGAAAGAATGATTGTATAAGAGAAAGAACAATAATTTTAGTGCTGAAAGAACTAAGTTGTAGTTCTGGAGATAGATATTGATAGATATAGATATAGAGATACATATAGATACAGATATATATATATATATATATATATATATATATATAGAGAGAGAGAGAGAGAGAGAGAGAGAGAGGTACAGATGGATAGATATATCTATATAAACAAGCATCTATTGATCCCCTATCATGTGTAATGTGCCATGAATTTTCCTAGAAACATACTTAATCTTCTAAACTTATTTTAATCCTTACCATAGCCCTCTTCGGTAGCCGTCCTTATAATTCCCACTTTACACACAATAAACCAAAAAAACAGAGAAGTTAGATATTTTCTCAATGTCATAAAACTAATGTGTGGAAGTCAAGAGCATGGCAGTATCATGTATTCTGTCCTCATTCCACAACATCAAAAATACCTATTGCTATCACCTATAAAATAAGATGTATGAATTCAATGTCTGAAACTCTCCTCTTTGATTCTTTTTAGCTCAATTTTCTACCTCAGTACTTTTTGGGACAAAAATACCGGAAACTTCTTTTTTCCCCAGTAGACCAGTTTACGATAATGCCCAGTAGCTTGCACATCTATTCAGATAGATATTATTTGGAGGCCTAGATGGCTGCATGAACAAGTTAGGATATCGAGGCAGCTTCTCCCACACATCTACATTTCTGAAAATGCTCTGTAATAGAATGTTCACATTGTCTCACTCTTTAACTTTTTAAAAAAAACACAGTGTACTATCTCATTGTCTCAAATATGTGTGCTCTTTAATTTGTAGACATGGATGGAACAGCCTTCACTGCTCAACTCCTTGTCCATAGCCAACCCATAGATGCATGTTTGTGAAATACAATTTTCTGAAGTCTGCACACTGAGGAAGGTACTTCTGTTACCTGGATCATTGAATTGCTTATAAATCAAAGTAACTTCAAGAGGGCCATCCTTCCAGTTATGCCGTTGAAGAGGCTCAGATTAGCACTGCTGCAAGTGCAGCACATTAGAAATAGACTGCTGCTTTTGCTGGACATATTACTAATTCTCAGATGACTACTTTTTATTTTCCCGTACATTTCAGATCTACTCCCCCCCTTAACAGTATTCTTTCATCACATTTTTCTTGTCTTTTTCAATAACTTGACCCTTATGTTTGTCTTTTAAATGTGTGGTTAACATAGTTCTCACCTCGTCCTTTGGTTGTATTGGCGATTGGCCTGAACCAGACTTGACTCAGTTGAGAAAGACTTGCTACAAAATGGACCTTGTCAGTTTAATCTCTCTAAGAACAGTGTTTTTTGTTTTTTTTATCTGCTATTTCATTTTGTGTTTAGCGCCACTAACCCTTACTTTGTGTTCAAAGGCTTTGCTGATCCCTCCCATCTAAGGTGTGAGCTAATGTCTGGATCCCAGTCTTTATTTTCCCTTTAAGCTTTTCTCATGTCATCCCTCTTTTTTTTTTTCATATCCTCCCTGATTTCTCTTTCCTAAAATAAATAGCTTGCCGAGGATTGTGCTACCCAAGAAAATATCCAGCTCTAAGTGATTTAAGAAAGTCTATATATTCTTCCTATGACACTTCCATTTGGACTACAGCCATTTTCTTATGTGGAAAATTGTCGTGTAGATAATCAGGGAAGTAACTCCCCTTTTCCTTTGTGTTGTACTTTTTCCTATGAACATACACACTCAATATGATTGGATATTTGTTCAGTCCCGTGCAGTTTGGAAAGCACTTCCTCTAACTTGAACATAGGTAATCATCATAATGACACTTTCAGGTTGGCAACTATATGCTGCTATCCTTGCTTTATAGATGAGAAAACAGGCTCAGAAAATTAAGCAAATGACTTAGGGTCATATAGCATGCAAATGGCAGAGGAGAAATTCTCTTATGACTTTTTTGCAACCGATTACAAGGGCTGAAATGATCTGTCATGTTGAACTGAAAACAGATGTCTCCAGCCCTGGCCGGTTTGGCTCAGCGATTAGAGCATCGGCCCTCAGACTGAAGGGTCACGGGTTTGTTCTGGTCAAGGGCACATATCTCAGTTGCAGGCTCGATCCGTGACCCCGGTCGGCTGTGTGTGGGAGCAATCAGTCAATGTCTCTCTCTCACATCCATGTTTCTCTCTCTGTCTCCCCTTCCCTTCCAGTCTTTCAAAAAAACAAACAAACAAAAAAATTCAATGGAAAAAATCCTTGGATTAGGATTAACACAACAAAAACAAACACAAAACAAATATTTATGGAATCTGGCTTGATATTGGGATAAACTAGTTCATTATTTCAATCCAAAACAATTTTTCAAGAACAATGTTGAAATTTAAAATATAAGATTACTGAACAGTGTTATTAGTCCTTATCCAGGGCCCCTGCAAAGGCAATCAGGACTCAAAACAATCTCCTGTTTCTATTTTGCCTTTTTTCACCCAGGCATATTACCTTTCATTGTCTGATAATATTAGAGGCTGGAACATGTGCATGAAAAATGTTTATGGGATATAAGCCTTCATAATGTTATTTTATGGGTGGCTTCCTTGGGAGATATTTAACGACTATTGGCTTTTAGAATTATAGCATTGCTTTTAAGAGTTTAAAGAGAAATTTAAAGTGTTTTGGGAGCATCACTAATTCAAAGCCTACTTTATTATGCTTTAAAATAGATTCTATAGCTCACTAATTTAAAATATGAACTATATATTCTATAATAAAAATAAAATGAATATTCAGTGTAGTATTTAATTTTAAAGTTAATTACTGCATATTCACACCTTTTTTATAACTCTTTATTGGCAAACTGTATATATCAATGTTGGGGTCAATTGGAAAATCATTTGTAAACCCCAATGGTATCTGAATGCATAATTTAAAGAAAATGGGATGCATTATATCTCAGTAAAATACATTAAATAACATAATTATTATATTTTTATGATACAATTATTATTGCTGGCACTTTAAATGAAATTTAAATTATTGCAGAGGACTCTAATTTTCTCAATAGGAAGGAAGGGAAGATAATTGAAAGTTAATGAAAATAGAAAATATACACCTTCATGCAAAGTGTTTATAGCTATTGTTTGTCTGAGTGGTTATTTAGTAAATTAACTTAAGCTCTCATTTTAACAAATATTTCTTAGGCATGTACTACTATGTACCAGACCCTCAGGATATAAAAAAATGGATGCTCCCCACCATTAATAAATACATTATTCTGATATAACATGCTCTGTGTAAAGAATGAGATGTGTGAAAAATATTGTGGGAGCACCAGTGGAATTCAAGGATGCATTCTGATGGCATTAGCAGTGGCTTGAGGTATTTTTTGTAGAAAAAATATAGAGAAAAGGTGCCATTGAAGCTGAAGGATGAGCAGGAAGGTCAAACCTGATAAAAATGGAAAGAACATTCGATTTAGGTATTCTAAAGCCTGTATAAATATATATTTGACCCATAAGAATACTAACTCTTTTGACACACACACACACACACACACAGTATGTCCAGGGCACTCAAAATCAAAAGAATTATCTTACTACAAGATTTAGACATTTTTTGTCCTGGATCAATATATCTGTAATTTTCCTGATCTTCAGTGACTCATCAGGGAAGCAAACGAGTCTTTCCAGCTCAGTTCTCACATCAGCAGAAGGAAATGAGGGGTCTGGGGTATAAATATCTCTTTGGTTTTCTCTTTTTGTTATTGATGCTGTGGAAGTCAAATAAATTATTGCAGGTGATTACAGTTATCAGTTTACCATTCACTTTGGTTCAAGAGTCTGTTGCTGAATCATCCTTTTCGAGGCGAATACTTCCATGCGAGTGTCCATGGCTGGGAACCACTGTTGCATTTCCTTTTCCTTGTCACATCCATCTGCCCCTTGTGCTTACAGGGCAAGTCTTAGGATATAAGCTTGTGGCCGTACAATAGGTAACATAAAGGAAAGGCGGGGTGGGCTGGGTCAAACAGTGCGTCCACAATGCTGCCTGTTGAATGTGTTCCTATTTATTTGGATCTTTACAGCAGCAGAGAGAGGATGTTTTTCTCTAATAATCCTGAAGGGATTCTTAAATTGGAGATATAATGGAGATAAAATAATTATTTAAAACTGAAAACCTATACAATTAACTAAGATAAAGTGATATATGTATTTTATTTATTTTTTTCTTCTCATTTTTTTTATTGTCTGAAGTTTTACATATGTCTCCTTTTTTCCCATTGATACTCCACCCCCCCATCCCCAGCCATTCCCACCTCGGGCAAGCCCCCACCGCCCCAGGGTCTGTGTCCATTGGTTATGCTAATATGCATGCATACAAGTCCTCTGGTTGCTGTCTAATACCACCCCCCTGCCATTTGTCTCTGTATCTATTCTTGTTCATCAAATTATGTTGATCATTATATCCCGCATATGAGTGAGATCATGTGATATTTATCTTTCTCCGACTGGCTTATTTCGCTTAGCATAAAGCTCTCCAGTTCCATCCATGCTGTTGCAAATGGTAAAAGTTCCTTCTTTTTTATAGCAGCATTGTATTCCATTGTGTAGATGTACCACAGTTTTTTAATCCATTCATCTGCTGATGGGCACTTAAGCTGTTTCCGAATCTTAGCTATTGTAAATTATGCTACGATGAATATAGGGGTGCATATGTCCTTTCTCATTGGTGTTTCTGGTTTCTTGGGATATATTCCTAGAAGTGGGATCACTGGGTCAAATGGAAGTTCCATTTTTAGTTTTTTGAGGAAACTCCATACTGTTCTCCACAGTGGCTGCACCAGTCTGCATTCCCACCAGCAGTGCACGAGGGTTCCTTTTTCTGCGCATCCTCGCTAGCACTTGTCATTTGTTGTTTTGTTGATGATAGCCATTCTGACATATTTAACAAAAGAAAATAGATGTAGAAGTTTTAGGAGACTGTCCAGTATGATTCTGGTATAAGGATTCCTGGTTAGTTAAGAACCTGTGAAAAAATTGCTTCAAATGTGACTGCCATGGGTCTCAGTTCTGACCCAGGCTGGATTCTTGCTCCTGTGGCCTTGTCCTACATCCACTGATGCTGTCCTGTGCCCAATAGTAGTTCTACCCCACCCTTATCTAAAATGTGCTTTAAATATGTTCTATATTTTTCACTAACTATATCACATAAGCTTTCAAATAACTTGCTGGTGTTAATCATGAGCCCAGGAGCTAGTCGTCTTTCTCACTTTGCCTCTCTGTGACCTTTGACTCCAGTGTGTTGCCTGCAGTTCCATTTAGTAACATTCCATTGTGGTGAAAACTGACCATGGCTTGCCCCTCATCCTCTAACCAGAAGTTTTTACATCATGACACTTTGGTGTGTTTCACCACTGAGCATGCATCTGGTGTTAGAATCTTATGATTTCTACCCAGTTCATGCCCACTGTGTGTGAGCACCCAGGGAGTTCTGGAGCATTGGGCCTCCCCTTGCACTGTGATCGAGGGAAGAGCAAACCAGCAACCAGATCCCTGACAAACCTAAATGGAGAGTGTATTCACCAAAGTCTCATTATCAGCTATGTGTTCGTGTGCTTAATTTCCAAGTGTAGGAAAGAGACAGGCCTGGCAATACCGTTTGTACAAGAATCACGGTAGACACTTTGCTGGCCTGGTGACTTTCTCCTTTTTCATCCACCCTGGTTCCTTTCCCTATGATGATATGTATACTCAAACAGCTCATCCTAGTTATCATACCGTTTTCTTTCCTCGAAAAGTAGTACCTATTAGGGGTTTACATAATGTTATGTAAGAAATGTGTTTTTCTTGCTGTTACTGAGCTCAAGGAATTCATTGCTTGGAGTGCCCTATTTAAAAAATGAGACTTTGTTGTCACATGTATGGACGGTTATGGTGTAACTGTGCATGGGGTGGGGTGGAGAGCGATCAGTTAGCAGCCCAGGAGGGCCCCTTGGGGGCTCTTTTCTGTGGAGGAAGCCCAAGTAGGGGGCTCCCAGCAGTATCCTCACTTCCTGATGACAGAGCCCAACAGAATTTGGAACCGTGTAACCAGGCAGCCACATGCTAGAGAAGGCCTTGCCAGCTCACTTGAGATGCTGGAATGAATAGCATATCCTCCTGCTGCTTCCTGTGGTCCCAAGGCTGTGGCTTCAAAAAAATCACTCACTGAGAGCCCGTTCGAATGCTGCAGATGTTGGTAAGGTCTCACCCCAGACTCCTTTGGCACTTTTCTCTAGGGGACCCAAATCGAATACAGGAAGGCCAGGAGCAGTCCGGTTTAGGGTAGACCACCCCTCTGATCTCCCACGGGCAGCTCGATGTCCCCTGCCCGTGTGTGTGTAGGGGGTGGGCCTGTCCCAAGCAGGAGCAGGCTGAGAATGGGTCACAAGCTTAGTGGGCTGGTCATGTTCACACCTCAGGTCAAGGCCGGCTGGGTAGATGTGGAATATGGAGCAGGGCCCTTTTGCCTGAGTTTTATCCTGAGCCCTGGAAATGAATCTTATTTCACTTGAGTGGAGGTCTGTGCAGACACAGGTTCGCACCTGATCTGGAAGTAGAAGGTCCAGTGGGCAGAGGTGGCAGCAACTAAGGCCAAGCATGGCTGTGAAGCCTCCGGAAAGGCTGCCGGTCACTGTCTACAGAGCTCCACCCTGGGCATCAGTGAGAAACACCCACTCTATGTCCCTGAGTGACGGGAAGAAATGATGCGCCACCAAGTAAAGCCAGGGCAGCTTGGGGTGTAAGCACTGAGGGTTCCCCAGAACTAGGGCTCAGGTATGGCCAGGAAATGCCTCTTGTCCAGATGCTGCCCAAAGATCCAGCCCAGTATTAGCATGCAGCTCAGCATTTCAGTCTCCCACCTGGACCATTTCAGTCTCCCGCCTTCACCTGACTGGGCCAGAGGACCTGGATTCCACCCCTCTGAGGCTCCGGTACCAGCTCATAAGTATGAGCCGGCTCCAGCTGCAGTGCCTATACATTCTGAGAAGCATGGTGAGGTGCAGAAGCCAGTGCAGAAGGAAAGGCTGCTCTAGAACCTGAGGCGTTTCCACTGCCAACTGTCCTGCTAGCTCCAGAGGACACTCTAGAGCTGCAGCCAATACCAACACCAGTCCCATCTGCAGATGTGGAGCAGGTCCTGCAGGATCCCCTGAGCTGGAACAGGACCAGTCACCAAACCCAGAGAACAATTTCCTGCACCTGCACTGGGTCATGGCGAGAACTCAAAGATGGCACTGGAACCAGCAGCCCTGAAGGGAGAGCCATCACCTGCACCTGTATCAGCACAGGCTCCTGCAGAAACGCCGAGCTGGTCCTGGGTGCACTACTCCTGGAGTTGACCCCGCCCCCGCACCTACACTGGAACCTGCATTAGATCCTGAGCTTGTGCTGGTCTCACCACCCCTGACAGCTGAGTTTGCTCTGGAGCCCTACTCAATTCTAGCTGTGGTGCCTCTTCTTCATCCTGCTCCCCCACCACATCTTTCTTTTTGAACTCTCTCTACTTGTTTTCTTGTGAATTTTTGTTTTGTTTTGCATTTTATAGTTTTAAATAAAAAAAATAAATTTAAGGTTTTATTTCTTTTAGTGATGCTCCATGCTATGTGTCCACAGGGATATGCAAATTAGTACAATAAGGAGATGCCACTACACACTTATTAGAAAGGCCCAAAATCCACAACATTGACAAATCCAAATGCTGACGAGGATGCGGAGGAACAGGCGCTCTCATCATGGCCAGTGGGAATTCATAATGACACTGCCAGTTTGTCAGACAATTTACAAAACTAACAGACTCTTAAAATAAGTCCAGCAATTTACATAAAAGAGTTGAAAACCTGTGTCCACGAAAAACCTGTACACAGATGTTTATAACAGCTTTATTTAAAATCACTAAAACTTGAAAACAACCAAGAAGTGTTCAATAGGATAATGGACAAACTGTGGTACATTCATATAATAAAATATTACATATAACAAAACATTCAACATTAGAAATACATGTTATGAAGCCACGAAAATACATGGAGGAATCTGCAATGCATTTTACCAAGTGAGAGAAGCCAATCTGAAAAGGTTGCATGTCATATGATTCCAACCATATGAAATTCTAAAGGCAAAACTGTGGAGGATGTGAAAAAGATCATTCGTGGCCAAGGGGTATAGGGGCAATGGGGGTGTACATGGTTAGTATAGAGGGTTTTTAGAGCAGTGAAAATACTCTGCATAACACCCAATGATGGACACATGTCATCACAGTTTCCCAAACCCATAGAATGCACCACTTCATAAGTAAACCATAAGATAAACTATGAACTTTGGGTGATCATCATGCTTTAGTGTAGGATCATCAGCTGTAACACATGTATCACTCTGGTGAGGAATGTTGGTAATGGGAGAGGCTATGCAGCAGCGGGGGAAGGAGAGACATGAAAAATCTTTGTACCTTCTCCTCAATTTTGCTGTAAACCTAAGAAAAAAGGGGGTACAGAACAGACAGCATGTTCACAGTTACCAGGTGCACCCTTCAATGTATGGAGAAACTGAGTCTCAGACTAAATAATTTACCCAGTGCGCACATAATCTACTTGACCTTCAGACTCTGTCCTATGGCCAACCACACTGGTGAAAAGCTTAAAATAAGGACGACTGTGCCTCTCCCTTGATTTATGCATTTGCTGTGTCTCAGGAAAGCCTTGCATTAAGTGAAAATCTGAGTCAAAACCCCTATTTTTAGCATTATCTAAAATTGAAGCTGCATTTGGTACTAAAATAGGAGTTCTGGAAACAGCATGTTTAATACAGCGAAATGTGAAATTGATCTCGAGACAAAATTTTTATTTCTCCTTTCCTTTGTTCGGACTGTTCAGATGACTTAAAGAAAGGCTAAAAGGTTTTATGGTGAACCAATGCTACTTCAACCACAATCCCAGAGAACATTAATTGGGACAGAATTAAGATGAGCGTTTTAAATGCTCAGAGAGAGGGCCAGGTAAGGATGTGATTCCTCACAGGCTTCTTCATGAGGCACCTCCTGGGGTTCATGCAGGGTCATGGGCAGCCAAGCAAACCCCAACTGGCCCAGTCCTCTCAGCACTGACAGGTCACTGACAGCATGGTCACTCTTCATAAGTGCCCCTTTCCTGACTGCTCTTGATTTCCTGGGCCTCTGTGGTCTCTGGGGTTTATACCCTCATCCTTCAATAGGAGTACTTCTGCTGCTTTTGGTCCTGATTCTCAGAACATTGTCAAGGCCCACTGCGACCTTTGTATGGTGACCTGTGCAAAGAGCTCCCTTCCCTGCAGCTCTGCCCTAGTCCCTTCGCTCAGGTCTAAATTTTCACAGGGCGCTGCGTCATGGAACTGCTTTCACCCGATTTTCCATCACATAACTTTTTTTTTAAATACTTTGGAGCTGGTCTTTATTGGTGTGTTTCTTTCTCTCCCTGCCCTGAACATGCAGCCTGTATAGGATAAAGGTTGCATGTTCAGGCTGGGTCCTTGACCAGGTTGCCTTTAGCTAATTCACATACCTCTGAGTGTTGCCTGTATAGAAGAAGCCTGGTTATAGCCTTGGTAGGTCAGATCCTTTGTTTGTTTGTTTTTACATGTTTCTAGTATAAACATTCTAATGCAATATCTGCATGCACTACAAAGTATTCATCTCCAAAAGTCTAGTTACTAGCCATCAAAAAACAGGGAACACTTCACAAACTTGCGTGTCGTCCTTGTGCAAGGCCATGTTAATATCTGTATCTGTCCAGCTTTAGCATGCGCTGCTGAAGCCAGCACTGTCAGATACTTGTGACTGCCACTTCATGGAGAGCCTAGTCCTCCTAGGTCAGGGCCTATAGTAGCCATCTCACAACTTTTCATGTCAACAACTTCCTGTTATCACAGTGGCTTCTGAGGTGGCTTATAAAGATCTGAAAGAATGTACTTGTTTACAACAACGACAAAAAAGCCTGGAGTAAGAAAGCCTATGGCTGCAAAGTTAGCAGAAGGAAGGAAATAACAAAGATCAGAGCAGAAAAACAAACAAAAACATGATATAGAGATCAGAAAAAAAGAAGCAAAGATCATTGAAACTAAGAACTGTGTTTTAAAAAGATAAACAAAATTGACAAACCTTTATACTTAAGACAAAAAGAGAGAAGACTCAATAAAATCAGACAAACAGGAGATGTTACAACTGATATCCCAGAAATGAAAATCATACAAGGCTACCATGAACAATTATACATCAACAAATTGAATATCCTAGAAGAAATACATTTCTAGAAACATACAACCTACAAAGCCTGACTCTTGAAGAAATAGATAATCTAAATAGACCAATAACAAATAAGGAGATTGAATCAGAAATCAAAAATCTCCAGATATTCAACTCCTGTTAAAAATAAATAAATACAAATAAATCTCCCGCCAGGCCGGTGTGGCTAGTGGTTAAGCATCAACCTATGAACCAGGAGGTCATGGTTCGATTCCTGGTCATGATTTTCGGGTTTGATCCCCAGAGTGGGGCATGCTGATCAATGAATGATTCTCTCTCATCATTGATGTTTCTATTTCTCTCTCCCTCTCCCTTCCTTTCTGAAATCAAGAGAAATATATATATTTTAGAAATCTCCCAACAAAGAAAAGCCCAGCACCAGATGGTTTCCCTGGTGAATTCTACTAAACATTTAAAGACAAATTAATACCAATTCTCAAACTCTTCTAAAAAGTGAATAGCAGGGATACTCCAAAATGCATTTTATGAGGTCAGAATTACCCAGTACCGAAGGCAGTAAGGTCACAAGAAAAGAGAGTAGAATGGTAGTGGTTGCCTGGGGGCTGGGGGCAATAAGGAAGTGTTGGTCAAAGGGTACAAACTTCCAGCTATAAGATGAGTAAGCTCTGGGATCTAATGCACCACATGGCGATTGTAGTCGACACTGCAGTATTGTACTCTTGAAACTTGCTGAGAGAGTAGATCTTACATATTCTCACCACACAAAGGAAATGGTAATTATGTAAAGTGAGGGCGGTATTAACTAACACTACTATGATGTTCATTTCACAATATCTAAATGTGTCAAGTCAGTACATGGTACACATTAAACTTACAGTGTCATATGTCAATTATATCTCAAAAGAGCCAGGAAAAAATAAAGTAAATTACCATTTTAAAAAAGCCCAGGGTATTTTTAAATTTATCCTTCTACTGAATATTCATTAATCTGTCTGTCATTCTTGCCCCAATACTATGCTGCTGGTTATCAATCCAATGTATGACCTGTCATTGTACACATCTTTTCCTTAAAAAATGAAGTTTACATTCATGTATTTGCAAAGCAAAAATTCCAAACAGTATATAATTATACAAAACAAAACATTCTGTTTTCCCTTCACTTCCTCTCTAGCTCTCACCTCCCTTCACAGAACTAACCATTTCAACAGTTTGGAATAAATTTTCCAAGCATCTTCCTGTGTATTTACATATATACATATGTATGCCAGATGGAATAGATACAAATATATTAATTTACATAAACATATGTATTGTTCAATGATGTACTTTAATCATTTAGCCATATGCCTGATAGGCGATTATGTGATAAAACATAAATTTTTACCTCACTCTTTTTAAGAACTTCAAAGTATTCCATAATAGAAACCATGCCATTTTTTTAAACCAGTTTCCTACCATTAGATCTTTATTTGGTTCATATTTTTTCCATTCAAATGTAAAGCAATGAACATTATTGTTGCCATACATTGGTATTAGATCATATAATATAAAATTATATGACATAAAGTTAAGGTATAATGTAAGAATTATATGATAATTTTTCAAGATTAAAGTCCTACAATTGGAATTGCTGTATCAAAGAAATATTCTACACTTCTAATTTTGATAGACATTGACAATTGCCTTCCAAATGGACTTTACCAATTTATACAACAAACACTGGTTTCAACATTTGCTATTATTAATCTAATTAACTAATCTAAGGTTTTGTCAGGCCTATGAATGCAAATTTATATCTTTACATTTTAATTTGCATTTTTCTTATTGTTACCGAAGTTGAGTTTTTCTCATCTGTTTTTGTACACTTGATTTATTGGGCTATGAGTTTCCTGTTAATACTTGATGTACATGTTTCTTCTATTGAGTTGTTTGTTTTACTAATTTAATAAAACAGTTAACCTATTACAGATATTCATAATTTGCATATATCACTAATTTAGTGGTGGCACTCAGTGTTAAACAGTATATATCTATTGCTTATTTTTATATTTCTTCTTTATACATTTAGACACTAAACTCCATTAGTTTAGCATCCTTGTTATATATCTGTTCTATCATTTTTAGTATACTCTGTAGACATAATATATATTCACTTAATATTGATTGTTCATTGATAATGGAGATTACAATGGCCAAAATGATGACAAGGGTCACCAGAAATGTGCTGCTGGGTCAATGCCAAGAGTGACACAGTCCTCTCTGGGTCAGCTGTGAGTTCTCGGGTAAATTATCAGTCCTGAATTTATAAAACCAGAAAATGAAAGAAGCCTGTATATCCAGAGATAGAACCAATCATTTTTGGTCTGGTCAGTCAATTCACTTATGGATTCATTATTTTATACACTCACTTATCCAATGATGTGTTTATCTTCACTAATTTTGTTTTGCTCCTTCCATCATATTTCACATGGAAAGGTATGTTAAACCAGAATATTTATAAAATAAACTGTCAGGAAGTCATGTCTGAAAATGTTATTCCATACACTGCATGCAAAAGCCAAATAAAACATTTGGACACATCCCAATGGTCAAATCATACGTTTGGTATAGTTTTTAAAAAATTTTAATTTTATTTTATTTAGTAAAACTTTTTTCACATACATATTTATAAGCAAGGAAATTATGCAGAGTTTGTGTTTAGATGTAAACATTTTTAAGTGAACAGAGTACTAGTTTTCTTAGAAATAAAGACTATATTCAAGATTCACAGTAGCCCCCTTTTTCATATTTCAACATTTCTCTCTCTTCCAGTTAGCATATACACTTCACTTCTAAAAGCCTTTATTCACTTATTTGCCAGATTTTGAGGTAACACCCAATGTGTTCCATTCTTAGTCATGTATGTTTGTGATTTGGAAAAATATGGTTGTCTCTAAATGATGTCTCATCCATCCTGTATATAGAGCAGAACATTTGAATTTATTTCCCCTTTTATTTTGGGGGGGTGGCGAGTTGAGGGGTTGAGAGATGAATGAAAGTAAATGTTTCTCTCAGAGCTACCCTTGGTGGTATGTGTGTGTGTTTCTGGTTTCAGCTAGAGAGCTAAATATCTGTCATACAATCAAGTTAAAAGTTGATTCCTCTTAAATTATAATATAATTTAGAGATATTTACAAATATCAAGATACTAAAATGGTCATTTTACAATAATAATGAATAGAGAAATAATATTTTTACATACCTTTATTTAATGGGAAATATTATCAACAGAAAAAAAAATCATTGGTCCAACCAAACTTCTGGAGGTTAGTCTTAATTGAAATGGTCTACTCCAGTCATACTACTAAAAGTCTGTTAAATTTCTAAATAAATAAACAATTTATGAATTTAATCTAAATATGGGAAGAATCTTAGTTTTATATATGATAGTAAAACTGTAATTTATATATTGCATATACACTCAATTTAATATTTATCATGTATAATTAATGTCAACCATAATGTTGAAATATTAGGTTGTGATTAAGAAACCTTCCGTTTTAGTGCCTAGTTCTACAAGCTACTTTGGAAAACTGATAGATTGTCACACATCTTTTCTAGAGAAATTATTTTTTCCCCCCATCCATAAAATAAGGGGCTTAAATTCAGCAATATTCTAAATTCCCTTCTAGCTGCTAAATTCTACAAAGGAGTGTAATTTCACTATTTTAAATTATTACAAAGGTTTATAGTTTCTATAGCTTTGCTTTTATGACATCTTATTGGTTATACCTATGATTTATTCAGTGCAAAGTCCTGCTCAGGAATACAGCTCCCCAATTATGACATTGTTTCTATGAAGAGAGAACAATATGTTTTAGGATGAGCCTTTTTTGATAGAATTTATATGAGCACATTATATCAGAAATTGGGACTGCTATGTGTATTTCAGTTTCCTTCAGAGCTAATTCTTGCAATAGGGTTATTTGTTTTCTGAATTCTCTTTAAAGTGTATTGCTCTGTGGGAAATAATTACTCATCTTTAATGAAATTAACCCAAGTTCTAAAGTTAGTCTATTTGGGATCAAGATACAGGAACTTACGTTTTTGGGGCCCTTTTCAATTTCCTTCTTGACATAAATGTTTAAATGGCACAGTATATAACATGAGTTCTATATTACTTTCTGCTATGCTAATTCAAGAACTTTAGCACATGTGGCTAATTTTACTTTAGATTGCTTAATTTTTATAGTCTTGTTTCCTCATAATTTCAGGAACCCTTTAATGTAGCCTGAGCGTGCATGTGAATATTCATAAAATAAGTAAATGTTTGATGGGTACAGAATTTCTGTTTGGGATGATGAGAATTTTCTGGAAATGGATAGTGGTGATTGTTGTACAACACTGTGAATGTATGCCTGATGCAACTAAATTATATATTTAACAGTGGTAAATTTTATGTTAGTGTATTTTACTAAGATTAAAAAAAATCAGTATAGCAAGACCATTACATTCATTATTTCTGGAATTAGATTTGTAAATTCAAAGGAAAACACTTCCCTGGAAGAAAAGGAATCAGGAAATACTTCACATTTAATATTTGAGCCTTACTTTTTTATGCTGGATTCTAGATACCTAACTATCCCCAAGCAAGTCTGCTGTAATAATTTGAAAGTAATATCTGTTTCAAGGGTACGATGACCTCTGTGGGTCTGTTAATTCCATATCCATATACATGTTTATAGTTCTTTCCTTAAAACCAGAATATTCACCTCTGTAATTTGATAGTCTGGATGTGAATGGAATACACAATTAGGGTCACTAGAGTAAGAACAGACCAACTCAGCGAGAATACGGGCATCCCCACAAGTTTGCAGAGCTTTCTCCATTGAGTTATGTATTATGCAATTTCCCTGTGTTTGTCAGAGGCTAATTATCACCTTATTCTCATGAGTGACGAAAGCAATATATAAATGAAGGGGTACAGAGAAATATGCAAAATTCTGTTCATGTGGAAAATTCTAAATTTGAAGATGAAAGTCAATTTGATATGGGGGAAATGTCAAAATCATAAACAAATGTGATCCTCATTAAATCCAGAACATCCTTAGAAGTTAGTAGTTTAGGCTATGGTCTTCCTTTAGCACAGTGTGGTGCCCTCCAAGAGAAGAGGCTTTCGTTTAATTCCTGCAACACTTAACGCAATACAGTCTCACTGTACGACTGTCTTTAAATGCTTTGCTGTGTATCAACTTTGAGCAACATTGATCAACTTTATGTCATGTTTGACTGCTGTCTTTCTAGCTTCATTTAGTCTTCACCCTGCATTAAATGCCTAATTCTGTTTGGTGTTAGATTCAATAAAAAAAAACAATTGAAAAATATTCAGACTCTCCCTACTCTCAAGCAGCTTTTTTTGTAATTGGAAAAGCAGCTTTTTTGTGTGTTTTAAATAAGACTTGGGGAATACTTTTAAATTAAATGTGTGTTTTTTGTATGAAAGATAGAAAAAAATATGGCACCGACAATTCACTTTAGTCTAAATTTCTTCAGGAAGTATGAAACAATAGAATGGAATAGGCTTAGGTAAAACCATAGTAACAGATTACAACGGGACATCCACAGTGGGAGAAGCTTCCAGAATAAATGCATGCATGCTAGACAGAGAGTAACAGGGAATAAAAAGATAATGACATAAGTCATATGTCTGAGTTGAGTGGTGGAGAATTGGAAATAATTGTTTTCTAATCATTAAATATTTTAAGTGCTATAAGTATTTATCGTTTATAAATGCCAGATAATTATTGTTTTTTTCTTTAATAAAAATTTAGAAAAATATTTGTACAATTTACCACAACATGCATAAAATTTGGTATTTGTATTTTTTATAGGTAATATTTTAAAAGTTATAAAATAGATAATCAAAATATATTAGTTACCATAAATGGAAAATAGAGTACTGTAATATAAATCTTAAAGAAGAAACAAAAAACTATAAAGATGGGCATAAAAGGCATAATGAGGAGAAACTTCAAAGAGATTGAAGAGTATTCCAAAGGGTGTTTGATAGTAAAGTTAATGTTAAGAGAAATGATGGATAATTCACAATATGATTGGAGGCATTGATTTCAATATCCCAGGACATGTTTTTTGACAGTACTTATTAACTAGTGGCTTTTTTGACTTTTATAGTGACAGTGTGATTTGCTATAGCTATTAGATTATATTTTATTTGATTAGTCTGGGTGGGACAGGGGATGGAGAGACATCTTTGCTAAATTAACATGAAAAAAACAAACAAAACTCCATAAAAGACTAAGTTCTTTTATGGAATTCAAATAGGAACTGGTAGTTCAAGGGGTAAGTTTTGAGTGTGCCAGTTGAAGTCAGTTAAAGAATCCACCATGAGGAATTCTGTCTGGGAGTTTGATTTCATCCCTGCAGCTTTGCTTAAGAGACTTCCCAGTCCTTTATGCCAGTGACTAAGTATTGCTTTCTCCAACAGTCTCATTCGTTTTGCCTTTGCCTTGAGCACTGAGGAAATCAATACAGTAGGCTCTCTATGTCCCGTCTTCAACACCTGTAGTTTTCTGTATGTGATAGTCTGAGACCCTGCAACTGCTTCTTAATCCCATAGCTATCCCGAGTCCCATTTGTCCAGTATAACATTTTCCACAGCAGCCGGGAACATTAAGCTACTGCTGTGGGTGGTAGACTATTGCCTTTTGTTAGCTACAGGGTGCAAGCGACCTTGGATGAGGTTATAATATCATTTTTGTTTTTGTGGGTGCTTTTTAGGATTGTATTGATCCAACTTATGAATGCCTTGACATGGGGTGGGATTGCTCTTCTCTCGTGCCGTTTTTTTCCTTAGCTTGTTAGTGACTTCCCTCTTGGTGGGAACAGAATTTAATCAGATAGCTGGCTGGGACTCCATTCTCTGAAAGGCTCATGTGAAGGATATGGATTGTCTATAGGATGAAAGAGAATTCGGCCATAGGCTCAGTTTGATATATTAACCTTAGATTCCATTTTCTCAGTTTGAAATCTTATTCTCAAAAATTGTTGTTTAAACAAACCCAAGTTACATTTAGAGTTAAATGCTACAAAAGATCAACCTCATAAGATTTGCAGAAGGTAGAAAGGATGGAGGCAGGGTATTTGAAACCTGTTTTCAGGACAAGAATATTTCTCAGAACACATCTTAAAGTAGAAACAACACTATGTATATGATTTCAAATCTTTTATATTTCATTCAGATATATATATATATATATATATATATATATATATATATATATATGAAAGGCTAAGAGACTGATTGGCCGACTGGCTGACCGGCCGGTAGCTATGACACTCACTGACCACCAGGGGACAGACACTCAACGCAGGAACTGCCGAGCTGCGGTGACTTGGCAGCTGCGGTTCTTGGGTGATGCACCCAGAACCAGAGAGGAGGGAGCCTGATTCTGGGGTGTGTCATCCAAGAACTGCCCTCTCGCAATCCGGGGCCCCTTGGGGGATGTCAGAGAGCCAATTTCAGTCCGATCCTCGCAGGCCAGGCTGAGGGACCCCACTGGTACACGAATCTGTGCACCAGGCCTCTAGTATTTATATAGTGTTCCCAGCGCTGACAATATAGCTGTGGTGGGGGATTTGTGCATTTATGGAGCAGACAGGATCCCTTACCTCAAAGGCTTACCTTAGAAAGTGAGATGGAACAGCTAATTTAAAGTATTATAAAAAAGTGCTGGCAGCCTCACCTAGTCTGGGGTAGAGGTCAGAGAAAGCTCCCTCTAAGAAATGATATTTTGATTAGAGGATGTGCAGATGGTAGGAGAATTTCAGGTAGCTTACATATTTAGTTCAGTGGTTTCTCACCATCTCTATCAAACCTAATCCCTCCCCACAAAGCTTTTTCTACTAGAAATGCTTTTGGTAAATGGAGGATAAAAATGACATACACATTAGGAAACTACTAATCTTACTTTTCCAATGTATTTTAAAAGTCATCGGTCATAGTAAAATTGAAAAAAAAATCAATAGCACTTTGAAATCTTGCTTAGTCTCCAACGGAGCATGTGACCTTTGGACATCATGTTTCTCATCTGCAAATGGTGACAATACCTATCTTTTGAATAGGTTGGCAAATTAAAGGAGATAGTGTATGTAACATCCTCATGAAATACTTATCTATAATAGACAATTTTTATAGCTTTTCCCCTCCTTCCTCCACTGTATAACCTTGCTTGGGGACTGAGGGACACTTATTTCACTTTGTTCACATGTTTATTGTCTTAAAAGCCATTTTCTGAAATTCAGTGGGCCCTCTCGCAATCCCGGGCCCCTTGGAGGATGTCGGAGAGCCCAGCAGAAGACTTCTGTTAAAAGCATCAGTTCTTCCAACAAAAAATCTCTCTCCTTAAATCCTAATTATCCCACACTCAATAGTAAGGAAGTGAGTGTGGTTTATTTTGTAGTTAGCAACAAGGAGATGGAGAGAAATACTAAGCTCAAGAAGCATGATAATAACTTTTCTGACACTTACGTCCTTTCTGAATCCAATATAATGTTTATCTTTATCTCCATTGATCTGCCCAATCAAGCAAGTCTGCAAGTTATAATGTCCTCAAATTCTAGTTCCTGTTCAAGAGACCCTTGTCGCTCTTCTCTCCCAGTCACACACTGTGGGCTACCTCTGAACTTTCAAAATACATTATAATGTTGTCATAGTACATTATAATGTATTTTTAAATAGAAATTATTTTAGAGCAGTTTTAGGTTTACAACAAAATTAGGAGGAAGACACAGAGAGTTCACATATTTCTTTTTAACATTGGATTACAGTCCGTTATCTAGATGTACTAGGTTTATTTATCCGTTCACTTACTAAAGGGCATCTCGGCTGCCTCAAAATTTTATGTTTATGAATTAAGCTGCTATAAACCACTGTATGCAAGTGTTTGTGTGGACCCGAGTTTCAACTCATTTGGCTTAATACCACGGAGAGTGATTGCTGGATCATCTGGTAAAAGGATGTTTAATTTTGTAAGAAATTGCCAAACTGTCCTTTAAAGTTTCTGTACCATTTTGTATTCCTGCCATCAACGAATGAGAGTTTTGAGGACAGCTCCATATCCTTAAATGCATTTGGTATTGCCAATGTTTTGGACTTGAGCCATTCTAATAGGTGCCCTATGGTATCTCATTGTTGTTGTAATCTGCAATTCCCCATTGATATATGGTGTTTAACAATTCCCTAATGTCATATGATTATTTACTATTTATATATTTTATTTGGTGAGGTGTCTGTTCAGGTGTCTTGCCCATTTTTTAAAGAGGTTGTCTGTTTTCTTAATTTGGGTTTTAACAGTTCTTTTATATACTGTACTAGTATAACAGTCTTTTATCAAATGTATCCTTTGGAACTGTTTTCTCTGAGTCTATGGCTTATCTTTTCGTTCTCTTGATATCCTTCACAGAATAATTTTTAAAAATTTAATGAAATATAGCATACCGGTTATTTATTTCATGGACCATGGTGTTGTATTTACAATGTTATTGTCATACCTAAGGTAATCTAGATTTTCTCCTATGTTGTATCCTAGGAGTTTTAATATTTTGCATTTTACATTTAGGTCTGTGATCCATTTTTAGTTAATTTTTGTGATGAATATAAAGTTCAGATATAGATTATATTTTTGCATGTGGATACCAGTTTTTCCAGCATCATTTGTTGAAAAGATTATAATTGTTCCATTGTATTGTCTTTGCTCTATTTATCAATTATCAGTTGATTGTATTTATGTAGATCTATTTCTGGACTCTAATTTATTTTTAGATGTTTGTTTCCTCATGTGTTGTGAGATTTATAAAGACCTCTACCATGTGTTAAACCTCTGCATGCCTAAGACCCAAATATACGAACTGGATAAATATTTGCAATGTGAATCTCTCTATAAAATTAGAGAGAATATTCCTGGCCAGTGTGGTTCAGTTGGTTGGGTGTTGTCCCATGCACTGAGAGGTTGCCAGTTTGGTTCAGGTAAGTCAGGGCACATGCCCAGGTTGCAAGCTAGACCCCTTGTGGGGGCAGTGGGAGGCAGCCAATTGATGTTCTCTCTCATCAATATTTATCTCCCTCTCCTTTTCCCTTCTTCTCTAAAAATCAATTCAATATCTTTGGAAAAAATAGAGAATTAATTATTAATTACTCCATAGAAAATAAAGACAATATAAAGTTAAGTTAAATATTTTTTCTTAATGACCTTGAAATTTGCCATGTAAATATGGGATTCTGTAGATCATTCCAAATTACCTGATCTCCCAGGGCACTTTTAATCTTATCTTTTCCCAGTCAAGATCCAAATTTCTTCAAGGAAGGATCTTTGGAATCTGTATTTTTAGTAAAAATTCCAGGTGATTTTTATGTTCAGCTACAATTAGGTAACATTCATGTATGTAAAAAGTAATTTCAAAGTTTGTGATCTCTAACATTGAATATAAATGCATACTACATTTATTGTTTTTTTATTCATTTACTTAGCGAACATGTACTGAGCTCTGAGCAGATTGGATACTATGCCTGGGAAGAAAAGGTAAATTATAGTACAACTGGAGGCCAGGTGCATGACATTTGTGCACTGAGGGAGGTCCCTCAGCCCGGCCTGCACCCTCTCATAGTCCGGGACTCCTTGGGGGATGTCCGCCTGCCGGCTTAGGCCCACTACCCCTGGGGAGCGGGCCTAAGCTGGCAGGCGGACATCCCCCGAGGAGTCCTTAGTGCTGCCATGGAGGCAGGAGAGGCTCCCACCACCACTGCTGCATTTGCCAGCCATGAGCCCAAGCTACTGGCTGAGTGGTGCTCCCCCTGTGGGAGCACACTGACCACCAGGGGGCAACTCCTAGTTGAGCGTCTGCCTCATGGCAGTCAGTGTGTGTCATAGGGACCGGTCATTCTGCCTTTTGGTCGATTTGCATATTAGGGTTTTATTATATAGGATATTAAAATAAGTGGGCAAAATAGAAGCATAAAGAAAAGTGTTTGGAAATATTAGGAAAGACTTAAAGAGTAGATAATATTTTATAATAACCTTAGTATGTTTTTCATCTGACTTTCTTCTGACTTTTCCTTAGCCTTAATTAGAATGAATAGATGATCCAGTATTATTTTGTTAAAATCCATTATCTCTGGCAATTGAAATTTTCTGTCAATGAGTATAACATTAATTACATCACTCAAGGTAACATTCTAGGCTTGAATAATTACATGCATTTCTGCTGAATCATATTGGCGTTGTGTTGGTGACTTGTTGAAGATTTTTTTCAGTTGAATAAATTATTTTATTTCAAAAGGAAGGGAAAGTGCAACAAACAGCATTTTAATTTGAATTACAATAAAAAGGGTTAGAAAAATGTTATTAGGAGGAGAAGACGTTTTGCTTAATTTTGCCCCTTTAATGAGTTACATTTTAAAAATGAGCTAGGGAGAATAAACAATTTTAAAATAACATTTTAAAATTTATTTTCCCCATCACCATTTATCTCCCCTATGCCCTCCTCTACCTCCACCTCCCCCTTCACTCACCACACTGTTGGTTTTGAAAATGGTACTTATTATTTATGATATATATTTATCTATATCTATATCTATCTATCTATGCATAACCACATATACATCCATACAAGGAGAGATATTTACCAACAATATTTTTAATATTGTTCCATTTCATAGGCAAGAATATTCTAAATAGATATAAAAAGCATACATTAGCTATTTCAAATGAAAACAAACCATGGTTTTGTGAAAAGAACATAACATCAGTAGCCTAGTGCTTTTTATTAAACTAGATGTTGATACTTTTAGATGTGTTACTTAACCTCCCTGGGCATCATTCTCCTCATATAGAAAATGCTGGCTGATTGCTGACATTTCCCCTGCTTAAAAGTTCTGTGATATAAGATCTATTCAGTATGCGTAGCATTATGCCTACTTCTGGTCTTCAATAAGAATTTGGTTTGAGTGAATCAAAAACAACTAATACCCTACTAGCTGACTTTAAGGTTTCTCAAATGAAGATTTACTTACTGTTTGGATAGCTTCCTGTAGACTATATACATATATATAATATACTAATTTTATTTCTTGCAGTCTGTATATATAATGTACTAATCTTTTATCTGTATGCATTAGAAATCATAACATGTTTCTACATAGCCCTGTTGAAGAGGGAATGAGAACTGTGGTATAATTTTGTTCTGAATACTGAGTGGGGAAGTCTAAGGTCAACTGTTATATATTTTTAGGTAAAATTGAGGTGTTTCTTTTTTTTTAACCTGTGTGTAACATTCTAGGCTTAGAATGTACATAAATGTACATTCTAGGCTGTGTGTACATAAAACCAAGTTGCAAAAGTCTGTATTGTGAGAAGAGGGGGGATTACTGCCACTAATCTAGAAAAGGTAAAACAGGCAATATTTTGGCAGTGAGAAGGTGATGAAGATGTGTGTAAATTTGGGGGAAATATCTTCCTCTGGAATTCCCCTTATTCTGAATAATAAGAAAGGATGTCTTACTATTTCTTTATATTTGACAAATAATACCTTATTTTTACTATCTTCAAATCTTCATATCAACCATACAATTTATTAGGTCCATTTTAGAAGAATGTGGCTGCTTTATTTATTCCAAATTTATTTGGACATGGTCCATGTGAATTAATACTAATGTTTTCTTCCATATGCGTGCCCAAAGCTTTGAAAACAGATGTGAAAATGAACCTCGTTAGTTGTTTGCTAAAGTATCTTTAGAAAATGTGTACTTTAGCTTACCATTGCCTTTTTGAGTAAACTTAGCCAATTCCAGCTGGACTTGTAATGATCTTCAAGGACAAGTTGATGTCATGCTTTACTGTATGTGTTATGCTGATAATCAGCATCATTGGACCTGAAACTCTGCCATTTTTCTTTAGTCTGATTGACCTTGTTATTTTAAAGGTGGAGGCATGGGGGGAGGAATTTGGCACAGTACCGGAAATCAGAACACTTCATAGCTCAGCAGTTCATTCTAGACATTAAGGTCAGACCAGGTGCCAAATAACCTGACAAATTTGGAATGAACAGCAGGACAACTACCTAAAGAACATCAGAAGTTCACAATGTTACCACAGCAGCACAAAAATAGGACAGCTACTAGCGAGCTTTCCTGTTATTTGGCTAATATTACTTGCAGGGACAATGACTCTTCCCCTTTACTTTCCAAAGAGACTGTATGGACACATAGCATGTCAATAAAAATGGATTCTTACATAGCCCTGGAATAGTTAATGTGGCTGTTTGTAATGTGAATCACTTTACTGATGTGACGGCAAGAAGTTGAAGTTCAAAGGGCAGATTTTAAGTAGATATATTGAAAGATATGTAGCAGAACCCTGTACTGCCTGCTGACATGCAAGGTCCAGCAAGGAAATTAAGTACAGTAATTGACATGAAAGTCACATAATTAAAAAATAATCCATTTTATGTTTATTCAACTTTTTAAAATATGTACCATTTGAGGTCTATATAGGAATTTAAAATTGGATACTTAGCTGTGGTATTCATAGATGAGCAATACAAACATATAATGTACAATTTTTTAATTTCACACATTTTCCTCAAATATAAACAGATACTGGAATTATCCATTAATTAGTTAAGTGCCTTGGTATGAAATGAGAGAGATACATTTTTTGTACATTTTGCTCCTCCCCCATCTTTTTTCTTCTTTTCCACTCCCCTAATTTTTTTTCACATCAAACCCACAAACTCAAAATTGGGAGAAGAACACCTCTCATAAAATTGTCAGAAGAACTATTCATTTCTACCCTACCTCAGTATGACATTTTGACTAAGTCTCAATATTTCAATTTAGTAAAGTTTTGCCTAGTTTAAGAACATTTTGAGATGTCTTAATTTTTGTCCAAATAACCCTTAATTTTGACATATCTGAAGCAGCGTGTGATTAGTTAAATTCAACTTCCCGTTTTAGAAAATCTGTCATAAGATTGTCAACTATTGGAAAATTCACTTCAAGAGATAAGCCTTTTCATATCAGTGATGATAAAAATTTTGCCTAAAGTCATCTGATTCTTTAATCTGATTCTAACTTAGCTGTTCTGATATGTTCTACCTTGTCAGCTCATTTATCACAAGTACAGTAGGAAATGGTTAAAATTGAACATTATTTATGTTAATTTTGTAATAAAATAATTTAAATTATTTCAAACACAAAAATGTTTGTTTCTCTTCACTCATCTACAAATGGGCACTTGGGCTGCTTCCAAATCCTGGCTATTGTAAATAACATTGCAGTGACCATAGGGGTGCATATATTCTTTCAAATTCGTGTTTTGGGTTTCTTTGGATATATTCCCAGATTGAATTGCTGGGTGATAAGGATGTTTTATTTTTAATTTTTTGAGGTGACTCCATACTGCTTTCCACAGTGGCTGTACCAATCTGCATTCCCACCAAAGGTGCACTAGGATTCCCTTTTCTCCACATCCTAGCCAATACTTGTTGTTTGTTGATCAATTGATGAGAGACATTCTGTCAGGTGCGAGGTGATATCGCATTGTGGTTTTAATTTGCATTTACTGATGGTTAATGACATTGAGCATCCTTTCATATGTCTCTTGGCCATCTGTACGTCCTCTTTAGAGAAGTGTCTATTCAGGTAATTTGCCCATTTCTTAATTGAATTGTTTGGTTGTTTTTTGTTTTTGGTGGATTTTTTTTTGTGTGTGTGTTGAGTTTTACAAGTTCCTTATAAACTTTGGATATTAGGCCCTTATCAGATGTGTCAGCAAATATGTACTCCCATTCAGTGGGTTGTCTTTTCATTTTGTTGAATGGAATATTACTCAGTTATAAAAAATAAGGAAATCTTACTTTTGAGAGAGCATGGGTGGACCTGGAGGGTATTAGTAAGAGAAAAACAACTACCATATGATTTCACTTGTATGTGGAGTCTACTGAAGAAAATAAAATTACAAAGTGGAGACAGACCCTTAGATACAGAGAACAGTGTGGCAGCTGTGAGGGGAGGGGCTGGGGGCTGGGTGAGAAGAGTGAAGGGGTTGAGCAAAGAAAAGAAGAAAGTCTCATGACACAGACAACAGTATGGTGATCTAAATATGGTGAAACCTATATATTTTATTAACCAATGTCACCCCATTAAATTCAATTAAAAATGGTTGTTTCTCTTCTTTCACTTAATCTTTACTTGTCATTTGAGAAAGAACCTCAAAACATTGTATTGACTCACTGGCATTATTATAAGCACTGAAAATCATCATAGCATGTAGTAAACATATATACTTTAACGTGTGTACTCTGTATGTAAAAGTATGAAGGATACAGCTATTCATTTATTGACTGTAGAACATTCTACTTATTTCAAATATAAACCCTGATGTAAATAAAAAGTATAGTGCTATGGTCTGGCTGTTTTATTCCCCTGGAATACATGGCCTGAGAGTTGAACAAATGAGAAATACACTTGAGTTTTAAACTAAAAGGTTAATGAAATCCTTCCTGACTTTTTTGGAGGAAAGTTCAGTTTGGGTTTTTGCCAAAGTCTGGACATTTTCCCCGTATGTCCAACTAGCTTGATACAAGCCACTATAAAAATCAATACTATAACAAAGACTTCAACTGAGTAGGTTCTCAAAGAGTGTCATTATTTAAATGTATCCAAAAGAAGTGTAAAACATGGGGGAAGGGGGAGAAAGGGAGAGGTATCAATTATGACTACAATGAAAATTATAAGGTTTGATATATCTAATGGTTAAGTATATTTGAATTCTGTGACAGTATTATTGTACCATGAATGGTTTAAACAGAAAATAATTCTATAAAATATGTATTAATGTGTTCAATGTAATTATACATGAAACATCATAAAATTATTTTTAACTCATTACAATAACAAGGCAAAATGCATATAACTGTATCATTTCCTTCTAGAAGCTAATGTGTCTGGAATGAACTTCAAGAAAGAAAAAAATCTTTATTGCTTCTCCCACATCCCATTTCTATTAGTTTCATGGTTTAGGGGAATTAAAATGATCATCTTTAAGAGATGTAGTCAGTCATGCCTTTATCAATTAGGCTGCTAGAATAATCAATGCTATGTAACAGCTGTTTAAAAGGCTGCTCCTGAGAAGGAATGGTAGATTTCACAAATTACTCCTTAGCTCATCTTTGTTGCAGTCCTTCCATAGCTACACAAAGTATGTTAACTTGTAATAATTGCCATTTATAAGTAGCATGAAATAATTATATTACGAAAGCATTAACGTCAGCCCCTTAACCTGCTAATAAGCCTGCTAACAGGTCATTTTAGTGTGAGCAGTCTCTTGTTCTCGGTTTCGGGTACTTCCTGGAGGTTTGCTTCCCTAAAAGAAAAAGAAAAATTGCAACTCTTGGTTCTGCCAATTTAATCTCATGTCACAAAGGAATCCAAGTATCCATCCTCTAATCTCATATGGTATTTGTGGAGAGAAATTGCTGTTTTGCCACTCTTGTAGAACTAAGCTCCAGAGAACTTGAATTCCTTAATTCACAAATCCTTTCAGGTTTTTAATAACTCATATTTTTAATATGTTGTTGATTATTATACCTTTTAAAAAGCAGGAGATTCCCTAGCATAAATTTAAGTGAAACCAATCAAATAGATTATAATGCAAATTAACTGAACAGCAGACTCAATTTTGGCTTTTCTTCTCTTTATTCAATCAAATGTTATTTCCCTTAGATTCTATCTCCCCAGTATCTCTCCTAGTCATTATTTATTTAGTATTTAACAAAGAGTTAGGAAGCCCTATGAAACTAGGACTAATTACCGATTAGTTCTTGTTTTTCTGTTTATTTATTTGCTTCTGCTTTTCTCTAAGAATGATTAGGATAGGACGCTAAAACACTAGTAATTGTTGAAGCTGATTGTCAGGAGTTCTATGTACTACTCTCTCAACAGTGGTCAGTGTTTAAAATTTTACATTAGATAAATAAACTAAGAAAAAATGGCATAACATAAACATGATAATTACATTTTATATGTACTTCCTTTATCTTGCTAATCCATCCATTTAGTAGAAATATTTGCATTGAGCTCTTTTTCTTGGGTAACTCCATTTGTATTAACTGATGAGAAAAACTCATATTCTCTTACCATAATCTTATGAGAAAAAACTAAGAAGAAGCTAACTAAGAAGCAAAGTATTGATAAATGTGATAAATCCGGGGACATTTATATAGAAATAAAAATAGCCACATTGATCTCTGAAAATTACTCTAAAGTCTGATAGGCAGAGTCCCATTCTGTAATCCAGCCAAATGATATCTCACCATATTAAATAGATCCCCCAAATTGCACCAAGAATAAAGATGGTTATAATATTTTCCATAATACTTTGATTTAGTATAGGAATAGCACACATAGCTATTGACTTGACTTTTCTTCTGCCCCTAAACAACTCTTTTTTATATGTTTGTTCAATAAGTACATATTGAGGCTCTTAGTTATTTCAGGTACTTATCTAAATACTAGAGATACAAGTATAAAACACGTACAGTTCTTATCTTGGGAGAGCACACAATCTCATACAGGAAGCAGATCGCCAAACATAATTACAATACAATAAGTAATTTTAATATCCCTCAAATGCTTAAATAAAGATATAATAAAGGAGGGAGTGAATAACTCTGCCTGCAGGAGTTGGGGAAGATATAGCAGATGTATGAATGTTTGTGCAGGAACCTGAAGAATGAGTCTGATTGCCCAAGGATAAAACTGGGAATAGACAACCTTGGGAATACAATTTAGATATGATGAGGAATAGGGGGAAAAGGCAGAGAGATTAGAGAGTGACAACTTAGAGGCTTAATAAAAGAGTACATGCAAGTGGTGGTGAGGCAGCAAAACAGGATCACAAAGAGTGGATGTATACAAGAGATATGTGAAGAGATGAATTTGAACAATGTTAGTAACGCGTGAAATTGAAAGCAACAGATGGATGATTGAAGGCACGTGTATGCAGTAAACAAAACAAATTAACTGTTTATAGATAGAAGAAATGTAAAGAAATATTTCTAAATATGTCTTTTTATATTAATTAAAATTATAACAATTTTTAGTCCTTTTACATCTTTTTTTTACATCTACAAAGTATCTTTCTAAATAGTATACTGAAAGATCTCTATTGCTGGAAAATTGGATATATGAATATATAACAATAAAAAAGAAAACTTTTAACTAATTGATACCAGAGTATCAGCTATTCTTAAAAGAAAAGGCATGTCCATGTATGAAAGCTACTGAGAAAAGAATGGGAGTAGGCAAATCAATTTGATTATTGTTTTCATTGCCTAACATATTGTATTGTTCATATAAAGTCTATATCATTTCATGTAGCATTTTTAAACAATAGGTGTTAAAGGTGGCAGTTAGATTTACTTAAAAATACAGTCATCATTTTTATGCTGTCATGTACTCTATGGAGGCTTGGATCTTTATTTGCTATTACTGTTTCTTTTAATTGAATTTATTGAGGTGACATTGGTTAATAAAATTATATAGGTTTCAGGTGTACAATTCTATAAAAATCATCTGTATATTATATTGTGTGTTCACCACCCCAACTCAAGTCTCCTTCCATCATTTACTCCCCCCTTGCCCACTGGTAGTCACCACCATTTTCTGTCTATGAGGTTTGGTTTGTTTGTTTGTTTGTTTTCTGCTGTTACTGTTTACTGGATTTATGCTATTAAAGTCTACCCAGCTGTTACTAAAGAATAAAATGCTAAGACCTTGAGAACCCATTTTATATATGGCTTGAAATTTGCATTTCCATGAAATAAAAAGGTTTTTTTTGAAACTCCTTAATTGTTCTTCTTCAAAGAAGTTACCTTAGCATCCCTGCTTTGAATTCTATCATTACGAACAATGTACTTATAGTCATATAAATTGTTTTCATTTGGAGTTGAAGTAATTTTATTTTTCCAATTACAAAAATACTATAAGAAGTATGAATCTTTTATAAACCTTTTTGAAAATTAGGCATCAAACCTGATGTGCCTAATTTGAGAATTTCAGCTCCGTGCATTAGTTTTATTCTTTGCACATCTGGGCAGTTGGGGAATATCAGTGAACAGAACAGACTAGGATATCTGGCCTTGTGGGGTTACATTATAGTGGAGGGCAAAGATATACAACAAATAATAAATATGGTATATGAGACTTTTTTGAGTCAGGCTTGAGGCAGAATTCCTCATTCAGTGTCTCTCCTTGCTCTCACATTTACTGCAAGCAGAAAGGAAAAACTAGGTTGTGCATTCCACACTTTACTTTGCAACCTCCTCCGCTAAATATCTGTTTATCATTTACAAGTTCTACTTGGCTCCGAACAGTAGAAATAATTCATTCGAGTTCTCTGCTACTAGATGACAAGGATAGCCATTCTTTCACTTTCCAATACGTTCCTCATTCTGAAACCTCACCAAAAGCATGTTTCACATCCATATTTCTACCAACAGTCTCTTCAAGGCTATCTAGGTTCTTTCTATTAACTGCCATAAAACGCTTTCAAGCCTCTACCCATTACTCAATTCCAAAACCACGTTTTGGATATGTCATTAAAACAGCCCACTTCTGAGTAGCAAACCCTCTATCCATTTCCTAGGGTGCCATAACAAAATGCTACAACCTGGGTGGCTTGGAACAACTGAAATGGATTTTCTTAGTCCTAGAGCAGTGATGGCGAACCTTTTGAGCTCGGCGTGTCAGCATTTTGCAAAACCCTAACTTAACTCTGGTGCCGTGTCACATATAGACATTTTTTTATATTTGCAACCATAGTAAAACAAAGACTTATATTTTTGACATTTATTTTATATATTTAAATGCGACTTAACAAAGAAAATCAACCAAAAATATGAGTTCGCGTGTCACCTCTGACACGCGTGTCATAGGTTCGCCATCACTGGCCTAGAGGCTAGGAGTTCTATCCAGGGTTCAGCAGTGTTGACTCCTGAGGATAAACCTGTTCCCTGCATCTCCAAGCTTCTGGTGAGAGCCATCCATCCTTGGCATTCCTTATAGACACATCACTTCAATCTCTTGCTCCCAGCTTCAACTGTGTCTGTCTGTTGTCTCTGTATGTTTCTATCTCTATATCCCAGTTTCCCTCTTCTTACAAGGACATCAGTCATATTGGACTAGGGCCACCCTAATGACTCCATCTTAACTCAAGTACATCTGTAAAGACCCTGTTTCAAAAAAAAGGTCACATTCACAAATACCAGGGTAAGGACTTTATATTTTTTTAGGGGACACAATTCAACCCATCACACATGATATATTAGTAAATTTATTAGCATACTAGAAGGTAGTGAGTACTCTCTTTTCATATACATACTGTCTTTTCTCCTCAATAAAGGCAGGTCACACATTGATTTTTTTTTAAAATTTAATTTAATTATATTTTTTTCCAGCACATTTTATCTCCTCTATGCTCTCTACCACCTCCACCTCAGTAATCATCACCTTATTGACCATGTGCATGAGTTTTCTGTCTTTTTCACCAGAAAACTCATAATGAAGTAGAATTTCCCAAAATGTGTTCTGTGAAGAGTTTGTCTGTCAAAATGATAGATAAGAAAAAGATTCCATAATCAATTAAATTTGTTTTATGTAGCTTTCTGTTTCCCCTCTCAGTGCTTCACAGTACTCATTAATTTATTAAGGATTCTGAGAATTCCTACAATAAAGAAAATGAATAAACTTGTCAATTTCCAAATGACTTTGACCATGGGACTCATTTAATCTTAGCAGTGCCCTTGAAACTGTTCCATTACTTGGAAAATACTCGTTGGAAACACTGCAATACAAGCACAGGTTTGCCCCCCCGCCTCCCCGCCAACTCTGCTTCCCATATTTAAGAAAGTTAACCAAATTGGAAAGAAAGGTGAACTCCAATATAAAATTCCCAAGTTGATTTCTTATTATTAATAGGTAGTCAATAGGAGTATAGATATAATTTGGTATAGAGCTACCAGAGTTTGAGTCCAGAATTATCAAAATCTCTATCTTAAATCCATTTAGATGAATAATTAAAATTTAATAAACAGGCAATCAAACTGTAAAAGTATATGTGGCAGTGTGAAAATACAGACTCATTAAGAGGCAGGATTATTATAGGCTTTTTTTCTTAAAAAGTACAATTTTTGGTCACTTCACATTCACTTTCCGGAGGTTAGAGCAATATGGACTTTAGTGTTAAGGAATGCAGGACCCAAAAGAGCTGTAATGTCCCCCTACATGCTGAGAGGGAAAAGACAATAAGCAGGCAGGGAAAATATAAAAATATTGATAAATTTCCTGGATTATTGTCACCAAAAGGGAGAAGAAGGACGGAATGTCAGGAAGGTGCCCTAATATGGGGTGAAGACACCTTCCATCCTTCCCCCTGTTATCTGAGAGAAGCTGAGTAAAGTGAAGGAGATTTAGGGGGTTGTACCTATACTACCTGCTGATCTGATATCCAGTGCTTACCAGCTACTCCATCTGAAGAATATTTCAGGAAATGTAAACTCTTTATCTCTCCTATCTTCCAGACACCACTAGCATAAAATAGCCCGAATTGTTGATAATTAGTCTAGAGTACCATTCTTCTGAGTTTTAATCTCAAGTAGTCTAGATTATAAATATTTATTTTGTGCACATCTCTGCCTTCAGCTTTTGCTATGCCCACAAATTCATCCTATGCAATTTAATTTTAAAGCGATAATAAGAAAAATGCCTAGGGGAATAACTGGTAAGGGTTTTTTATACCTAAGTTTGCTTTGAGGGCAGGAACAAGGTCCTGAAATGTAGCCCACTTTGTAGAGGCTCTTCTAGTGTCAGGACAATTAATAACATGGTCCCAGCTAAAACTGTCTTAACACGGAGTTTTATCTTTATGGACAGCTAATTCTAAAGCAGTCTTTGTGGGTGTGTGTGTGTGTGGTAGGCATTTAGACCGTGAGCAGAGCAAGGACAAGGACCAGGGGCCAGGTACAGAAGGTCACCATGGTGGACAGCCCTGAGTGCCTAGCGATGGACAATTGTAGGGTGGGACCTCATCCCCAGGGTCATGCAGTTTGGACCCCTTGACCTTTCCTGCCTAAACATAACATCTAGGCCTCAGTTTTATGTCAATTCCAGGCCCAGAAAAGCAGCAAAACCAGGCAAGCAATGCCACCAGCTGACCTCAGGACCAGCTGCACTGGATAATGACCCCCTGCCCTGGCGCTGACCAATCAGTCAGTGGAAACCTAGACCCTGAAAGGACACAAAAACCTTTAGGACTAAGGACCCAGTGCTTTTCCTCTGGGGGGCACCCTCACCCTCACCTTTGCCGTCCTCATTAAGCTCTAAGGGCCCTTTCTTTACCTCTATTGTTATAGAATTTACCAGGCAACAGGAGAATACACAGGAGTACTTGGAGATACAGGAAAAACCCACTTATTTTCAGATGTTTTGTGTGTACTAGTACAGTGACTCAGGGGAGACTGTTTCCAAATTCTGAGCCCCCCAATATGGAGGAAGCTCTCCCTTTACAGTATACCCTTTGGTTTCTTTGTCCCCCAAATATGGATGGGACTTCCAGACCTTTCCCGGGCTTTGCATAAAGCCCCGTGTGTTGGGATGTGGGCCGTGAGACCACACCTAAAGGCCTAGCCTGGTGCCAGTTTTGATAACCCTCTCTGGGGGTTGTGTATTGTTCATGGTTTATGGCCTCTGTAAAATGGGAGTACTTAGGTAAACAGGTCTGCAAGACCAGATTGTGGAGAAAGGGGCGGTGACTTAATTATAGGCTATCAAGAATGTCCATTAGGTTACTGGCACCAATTCAAATTGCTAGCCCCCCCAAAATGTATTATTTTCCCCATCACTATAACTTATTTCCTAAGCCCATTTCTTCTATGAGTTACTTCTTCTACCTCTGTGTTTTACCAAATAAATGTTCTCTTATGGTTTGAGTCTTGCCTCTGAATTCTTTCCTAGCCAGAACTCAAGTACCGAGGTTGTTGAACCAGTTCCAGTCAGACACCCGCCCCCCCCCCCAAACACCTCCCAACCCCCGGTCAGGTCAGACATGCAGTGCCTTTCCCACTGCTGCCAACAATTTGATGAAGCCCTAGTTCAGGAGTAATAGAAAACTTATTTGTGTCTTAAAACCCAACTTCCTGTTCAAGCAGACAGTTAAAGCAACACATAATAATAAAATGCAACCATTCTAGTTTCATACTTTCCTCACCCCTTTTCCCCAGATAAACTAGGGTATGAACTACATCTTGAAAAGAAGAAATCATTAAAATGGCTGACAATTATCCATAAGCTTACCAGTTTTACCAGTCTCTGAAGAAAATCCCGTTAAATCAGCCTGTTTCCCCAAATACAATAATACCGTACAGCACAGCATATCAGAGCTTATCATTTTGTGGCCATTAATTAAGCAGATTCTAGTCCTGGTAAAAATGTTTCCCAGAAATCTCTCTTGGATTGACATTTACTTTTCGTTAACCACTCTGCCTGGCTTGGCCTCACATCACATCTAGAGGCCATTTAAACAATATTAGGAGAATAACATTAATTCGCTGTTCTTCTGTTAATCATCTAGAAGCAGATCAGCTTGTTATAAATAATGACCTTTCCTTGCCTGAAGCTCAACTGTTAGCACTTGTTCTAATGCAGATCCCTGTGCTTTTGTGCTAGCTGCAAAGTAATAGCGTTGAAAACTGGTCCGTTCTTTTCTTGGGTTTTAATACTGTGAAGGGGAAGTGGCTTCAGTTTTAAACACGAATAGGGTTGCCTTCCAGAAGGATGGGGGAGGAGGACACAACCCTTTTTGACTTGCTTTGATCCAAGGCATCTCTTTTCAGGAGATGATTACTGGAAATGAGGCTCAAATTAGGCAGTGTGTCTGACAGATGCTGTAATGTGTCATAACTTTGCCTTATAAGCAAACTAAGTATATTGGGTTGAAAAGTCAGGAAGTTTTGTCAAGATTTCATTTATTTTTCACACATGGCTCGCATTCACTACTGAGGAGAGGTAGCTACTCTGTTCCAACTCTGGCATTATCTTGTGTGGAGTGTTCGAATGTCTGAAGCCGATGGAATGAAGCAAGCAAATGCACAATTGGATTCTAGTGACTAGAGCTCCTTCTTTGCTCGCGTGTTTAATTAGGCACGGCTGGCTTTTTCACAGCTCTCTGTGTCCAGGAGGCCTTCAGGAATGTGGGAGAGGGAGTTCCAGTAACCTGCTGCAGAGGAGTGGCCCATCCAATCAGATCCAGTGAAGTACCATGTATCCTGTTTTTAAAAAACTTCAAAATTATGCAGTTCTAACCTGAGAGAGAAACAAATGGGAAGCATGTTCATAACCCCAGTGCTCTAGCTTCTCTTAGAATCATCGGCATTGCATCCAACCAGCATTTGCCCACTGCCAACAAACTGCCAGGCATCATTCTGGGTGGCGGAGAATACTGATGAGCAAGGCACACTTGCCTCCCCACCCTCACCCTCTCAGCAGAATTCCCAGGCAGTTGGTGTAGAAAAGGGATAAGATCAAATGAGACAAGTGTCCCTGCAAAGGTAAGCATGGGAAGCTGTGGAGTCCTATGAGGGGCTTACTCCAGAAGGGTAGGGAACTTTTCTCAGGGAAAGTGACAGCTCACCTGGAATAGGAAGATCTGAAGGCAACCACAGGGAGTGAGGATAGAGAGTGGGAGGGTGCTCTAAGTAGTGAGAACTTCTTCAGTAGACACCTGCAGGCTAAAGGGAGCATGGCATTCTTAGGAAAATGTGTTTCACAATAGCTAGACCACAGAGAGAAAGAGTCATGGTGAAAATAGAAGTTTTAGCATCAATTAAAAGGTTAATTACTTAGTAGGACTGTTAATTCCAAACTTATAAGAGGACTGCAAATAGTTATACCAACTAGACCAGAACACACTCATTTCAAAAATATTTATATAAACTATAGTCTATAATTTGAAGTATCTACCCCCAGATATCTTTGTTCCGTGGTATACCATTAAACATTTAAATGCCACTATTAGAGATTAGTTTATTTGAATTTTCAATACTATACTCTTATTGAACAGGACATATATTGACTATTTTTAACCCACATATATACCATGTTAGTGTGAATTAGTTTATCATATTTTAAATGCTATAATATTAAGATAAGATTGTGGGAAGACTGAAAATCAGGTAGAAAGGAATATTTAGGAGAAATATTAGAAGAATTGCTCAAGGAAAACACAGAGCACCTGGGAGAAAATCATCATGAGAGAGAAAAGAGGTTTAAAAGAAAAAGTTGGCTGACGGAAGCAGTGAACTGGTATATCTGGATTATACCACTCATGAGAGCCAACTGTTTAAATTTTTATAACTTTTGAGAGCCAATTGTTAAACACAGTTATGGTTAAAAAATAAATAATACAAATTTGCAGTTAAATAAATTATAAAGAAAGGTAGTTCTCAGAAGTCATTACTTTCTAATTGCTTTATTACTTTTAATTATTTTTGCTCTTACAGTTATTTTAAGCCCACTGTAATTGCATGGTATAATAACTATACAAAAGTGTTCTCCTGTAAATCTTTTCCCAAATCCTTGCTCATTATGTTGGGAACTTGAAATTGACCATGATAGGGGATTTATACCGTGAAAATTACAAACAAAAGAAATCAGGGTTTGATTCATTGCTTTTGTTGATTGTCTACTATAGACTTAATAAAGTAATGGATAAAACATATTAAAATGTAGATTGAATTTAAAAGTGTCATGGCTGTATCTGCTACATTGTGAATAGCACAATAAATTGAAGAAATATTCTTCCAGCTCTCAAAAACTGATAATGAAACTATACTTCTTCATCCATTATATCCATGCATTGGTTTACAAGTACAAGAGTTTGGCAAAATCAATGGAAGCATTTTAGGTGAGTCAATTGGCTATAGAGAATTTACAGTAAAGAGTATTACATATTTTATTATTTGTTCTTTGGGTCCAATACATCCTTTATATCAGTAATATTTTTAACACTAAATACTTATTTTTTTCATAAAGTTATTTGTTAAACATTTATTGTCTGCACTGGGTGACAGTTCCCCAAATTGCTTTAATTTTTTCTGATGTCTGACCTTTGCCTGAGGGCTCTTATATATACTAGTATATTTCCTATAATCATTCTCACATATTTGGTGTTTTAACTTAATGTCCCTATAGAGTGATGGTCTGGGTCTCCTAGTACTACTCTGACTACCATGGCAGAGAGTGAAGACTGGAAAGAGAAGATGTACATGTGATAGCTCAGTAAGAGGAATCAATCATTTTACATGGAGTTGTGTGCCATGGCTCCAATCACCACCACCCATTCCTTGGACTTATGCATTTAGAGTATCCATATCTGCCTTAGGTTTAAAAATGCCCTTCTAGAGAAAATATGCCAAACACCACCCAAGCGATGGCAAAGGATTTTATCAAACAAAATACTTCTAATGGATCACTATGTCTCCTCCTCACCAAAACTTTGGGAAAATACGGTGATGCTAGAGGCAGCATTTTCAGATGTGAGGTTTGATTTACAGTGAAAGCAGGCTGGGGAGATGTGGGGAGGGGCTCTATAGAAATTAGAAATCCACCTTTAAAAATAGTGCCTGATTGCTATCTACTAGTGATTATCAACTTCTCTAATTATTGTTCAAGTGTACTGGAAGCTTAAGAACAGGTGCCACAAAGCTACCGGAGACAATTTGTTTTAGTTACAGCTGCCTTTGATACAATACTTTTCATCAAACTGCAAGTTTAGACTGTTCTTTTGTTATTGCAGGAATAATAAGCAACATGTTTCTATATTCTAGTAACTAACTGCGTGTGTGTGTGTGTGTGTGTGTGTGTGTGTGTGTGTGTGTGAGTGTGTTGGGCAATGTTGAAATGGGTTTTTCCATTATTTTTTTCTTAAATAATATACAATTAAAATCTACCAGATTAAATTTTGTAAAGACAAAAATCCACACTATGCATTTGCCTAGTGCTTAAATATTCATGAGGCTGGCCACACACTAAGCACTCAAAGAATCCTTTTTGGTATACAAACATAAGAAAGGAACTGGGAAAGGGAACAGGGAGGAAGGCCAGGGATAGGAGAAAGGAATGAGTTAAACACAGGGAGCATAACGTCATAAAACTCAGGCATGATTTAACCGACCAAATGTAATAACAATATTTTATTATGTTCCTTGTATTAGCTTGCTAGGGCTGCCATAATAAAATCCACAGATTGGGTGTCTTTCACAGCAGAAGTTTATTTTCTCATGGATCTGGAGGCTAGAAATCTAAGATTGATGAGTTGGCAGGTTTGTTTCTCCTGTGGCCTCTCTCCTTGGCCTGCAGGTACCTTCTCCCTGTGTCCTCATGTGGGCTTTCCATGTGGAGAGCCCCCGGTGTCTCTTTCTGTGTTTAAATTTTGTCCTCTTATGAGGGCACCAATCACATTGAATCAAGTTCCACCACATTACTTTCATTTTAACTCAATCCCCTATTTAAAGACCCTAAGTCCCAAAACAGCCACATTCTGAGTTACTGGGGTAAAGACGTCAACATATGCATTTGGGGTGGGGGTATAATTCTGCCCATAACATTTCTGTTAGTCTATCTTCGGTACTTTTCTTCATTGCATAGTTGAAATGTAATTTTTACACTTTATGTTCAGTTTCATGTTTTTATTTTATAAATTTACCATAGCAGTAAAGGCTTTGCAAACACTAAGGTGACAACTTAAATAATTGTTATTACTTGCATATATTAACCAATTCCTCCATTCCATCATACAAGTTGTTTTCAGTGTCAACTTATAAATAATAGTACAGTGTGTATTAGTCGTTGTTGAAACTTTATTTCTTTATTTAAGTTTCATGATGCTGGTGAGGGATTTTGAGGGTAGAAATGATGTAGTCAACTTTATTTCCTGTGGAAGAGTATCCTGATGTGCTTACTAGAGCTGAAATGTGGAAAGTGTCCCTCCCTAACCCGGATGTGTATAAAAGAAATAAATTGCTCCAAATGTGTACAAAGAGGCATTCAGAGGCTTTTGATGAAGTCATATCAGGCTGAGGGTTATTTATTTGGGCTCCCTGTTTTGTTTTGCTTTCTTTTTACACTTACCACACTAAAATTGGACTTGATTATTATTATAAAAATCAAAGCAGCTGAATGATGTCACAACTTTAAAAAAAAAAGAAGAAGAAGAAATATACACCATCTCCTGACATTGAACACAAATATACGAAGACAGGATATATATCCTGTTTGATGCTCAAAAACAAAAACACCACTTGTGAGCTTGTGGCTGAGGTGACCTTTCTTATGTCTTGCTTGGCATATAGGAAAGCGTATTTTCCTATTTAGCAGTAACAGCTGCTGGAAATGTGCTCCGCCTTTACCTGTGTGTTTATGGTGGCAGAACCCACTGGATCATGTAATGGGTTCAGTGTTCTGCCGCCAGACCTAGCGAGGCTTCCCTAGGCTATTCAGCTTAAGCAGTGGTTCTCAACCTTCTGGCCCTTTAAATACAGTTCCTCATGTTGTGACCCAACCATAAAATTATTTTCGTTGCTACTTCATAACTGTAATGTTGCTACTGTTATGAATCGTAATGTAAATATCTGATATGCAAGATGGTCTTAGGCGACCCTGTGAAAGGGTCGTTTGACCGCCAAAGGGGTCGTGACCCACAGGTTGAGAACCGCTGGCTTAAAGGGACCTGGCCCGAGGCCTAGAGTTCCAGGTGGTCTTACCTGGCTTAGCTAAAGAGATGTCAGGCCTTTATTGATCCCATGAACCTGAGAATGAAGAGGAAGCTCAAACAGAACTTATCTAATTCTCCCCCAAATTAAACCATAAAGAATTCATCCAAATAGGATCTGCTTTTTTTAAAAAAGCTTAAATTGTCAGCAATTTTTATTATTATTTTTTCTGAAAAGGGCTAGATAGTACATAGTCTCAAGAGTCATTAAAAAAAGGCCATGTGTTAGATTTGTCCTCCCAGTTGTACAAATAGGTATGGCAAATCTAAATGTGCTCTATAGTAGTACCTTAAAAAATCAAAAATAAATCCTTGTTTATATTTGCTAGATCCTGTCCTCTTTATACAAAGCTTGAATCACAGGCAGAGCAACTTAGAAAGCTAACTGGCATAACATTCCAGATGTTTTGAGATTATTGTGTCATATGTCTTGTCTGATCGACTGTTATAGACTAATTTGTATAATTTTACTATATAAAACTTTAATGCTATAGGAAAATGTCTTAATCCCCTTTTTAAAAATGATAGTTCCATGGAAAGCCAATATTAGCCTTTTATATTGTTGAGCAAACAAACAACAAAAAGCTTCACAGCTGAAAGTTTTTCTGAAAGAGTTACTAGGCCAAGTGCTAGCCAGAAAAGGACAAGGTCCTGGGACATGAAACTTAAACCACCAAAAGTATGGCTAAATACAAAAAAACAAGCAAGTCCAGCATCCTACAACTGATGGGGACTTTTATACATTATGTTTTGGAGACAAAATATATAAGTTGTTTTGAAAGAAACTATATCAGCTACAGTTAGGGGGTGGGGTGTGCAGCGGGGGCAGTTCTATGGTAGGTGCACAGTCTATAAGGAAGAATTATTTTCTACTTTTGAGTGATTACAAGCAACAGTTCTGTACATTATGCAGTAGTGTCTAATAGAGGGTCGATAGACTCCTAGAGGTTTATTCAAAGCTTCCACATACAGCCAGGAATGTCAGCCGTCTTTGGTTAGCTGGCCCACAGCTATTTACTGGTCTGTTTCTTTGTCTTATTCTCTGGTCTGCTGTAATTTCTTTTAGAACATCTCATAATTTTTTTCTTGTCCAAAATCAATCATCATCAGACTCCTTAAGGGCACTGACTATAGGGGAGTTGGGGTGATGAAAAATAACACTGAGACTGGCCAGGAGGCTGAGGCACAGAAACATTGTTTTTCCCAGGTCATGGTCTCCTATAGTGTGAGCCTTCTTCTTTCACGTGTCCAATGGCTTTTTTTTTAAACAATTTCCAGTTACCTGTCATCATCTATATACAGATATGCACACATAAGTTTTTGTTTGTTCACTTTTTAGTAGTGTTTCCTAATTAGCATACAAGGAAGAAAACTCTATTCATTTGAAATTTCTATGGAAAATTAGGAAGGTGTAATGCAATTACCTCACTGGAACCTAGCCAAACTCCTAAGGCAGTTTCCTTCTCCTTACAAAATTGGATCTTAGAGTCTAGCATTTGTTAGTTAGAACTGTCTTAGACCTCATCCCCAATAAAATAGCATTAATGGAAGTTATCCTCAAAGAGCTCTCTTTAAAATATGTGTTATAACTGTTCTTTTAGGTGTATTTTGAGAAGAGAAGGAATTTACTTGAATTAGATCTATAGAAAGATTTTTTTATAAATGAATATGGTATATGCAATTACAGATTTAAAGATACAGTCAAATGTTGACTCATGGTGTTTTATTTAAGAGCATCAGATATCATGAACTTTTGAGTAGAATGCATTACTTACTGATCAGTTATGATATTGTAACATGGATATATTAGCTATTAAGTATACTAGCCCAGGAGAAGATGTAATGAACTAAATTCTAAATGAATTCTAAATAAAGTATAATTTTTTGAGAGAAAAATTCCCTTCTATGTATCTTTTCTGATGTAAGATCTGGGAAGATGAAATTATGGAAATATGAATTGGCCCATCAAGTATACACCTTCAAGTAGAGAGAGCACCTTTATTATAGAATTTAGGATTGACTTAAAGATTAGTTACACACACACACACACACACACACACACACACATTCAACTGCACTTTTTGGGACTATTGAATTTTTTTTCAAAAGTTCAGTAACACAGGATTTTTAAAATAAAAGTATGAGAAGTACCTTACAGAAAACCTTGGATTGTATTCATTTAGTTTAATTGCTTGAGTCAGGTACTGTTCTAGTTTTAAGGTATCTAAAAGTGACACAACTGTACTTGACTTTAATGTGAACTAATTATAAACCATAGCATTCAACTTAGTTATTCGATGCCCTTTATTGGGAAAAGGTTCATTGCTTTCCTGGAATTTGTATAACAATTAGAAATCTCAATTTTACAATGTATTTCAAAATAATGTTAGGAATCAATAAGGTAATCTATATTCAGTATTTGGTACATGGAAGTGTCTTAACAAATATTTACTAACATTTGAATCTATGCTAAAATAGGTAACATATTAATATTAACCAGTTAGGTTTAGGACTATCAACCTCACTTTAATCTGTGAATGTGACACTTTAAACATGTTGATGTTTGTCATCTAGATCGGATGCAAGGACTGTCTTTTGAAAGTAAAAACCATTAATGTGAAAATGCATATAGGTTTAGGCTTTGTCCGTTCTTCTGTCAAACTTGGTTGTACTAGGTGAAAACAATGAATCCAGGAAAGTGAAGGAGAACTGGACAATAATCCAAATGAGTTATTTTGAAGAGAGAGACTGGAAGAGTATAAAGTGAGAGATACATATTTTAGGAACTACTTTAAGAAGATGAAGAAACAGATTTCAGGAATTTAAAAGTACATTATAAATAGGATTTCCCCTTATAACATTTTGAGAGGATGCTAAATTATAGCAGCTTCTGTAATAACATCTTTTTGTTTAACATTGTTTTGTCATAAAGTTGAAATACAGAGGAAACGTAACTCTTGTTTATATACATTGCTTTTGTTATATGTCATTTCGCTTATAGTCAAAGAACCTATTAATAGTGTTAAGTGAGGACTTGATGTACTTCTAAATACCTTCTCCTGTTTGACTTGACCAACATGGAAATATGAGGACCCTTGACTAACTATATGTGGGTTATGTTTTGGAATCCATGCCTTATCGTTCAATACTCAGCTGTACTTTGAGAAAGTCAATACCTCAAAGTATATTTTCATGATAGTTACAATCTTACTAGACTCATAATGCAAACGATAAAGATTTGTCCTACAAAATCTTAAGGATTTTTAGAATACTACTGCAGAGAGAAGCACTAGAGACCACTTTGAGACCCAATGGCCTCTCTTATGAAATTGAAAACAGAAGACGTGTTTGAAGCAGCCTCTGTGGACATAGACTTTCTTAAGTTGGAGTCCTTTGTGGATTATAGAAGTCATGGTAGCTATGTTTAGGCTAGTTCAAGTTTTTTCTGTGCTCCAGTGACAGAAGGTTCCCTGGGAAATTGGCTGCAGCTATGTCTTGTTTTTATTAGAACTGCTGACACTGGCTATGTGCTTTTAGTAACTTGAGAAATTTGTTGAAGTACCTTGCAGAAGCTGAGAAAATAGATCTTAGGATCTTAGGTATAGCTTGCTATTAAAATAGTCTAGAAATGGTATTAAAGGCAGACGAATACAGCCAGGTGAAGGTCAGCAGTTCAACATGAGGGATTATTGGTTGTCTGAAAGTAACCCAGCTCTTATTTGTATTGCAGCCTACTTCACTGGCCTAGAAACCTACAGATGGCAAGATGATTTGTCTGCATTCACAGGTTAAATACATATTTGCAAATTGACAATATATGGTACTTGCATGTAGAGAATGTAGGTATTTCAATAGTCATCTTCCAGGGAAGTTGTAGCACAGTTTGTAGAAATATTTGACATGGTTAGAGCCATTTTTGCATAGAGTCATGAAGATAGATATATAGAGAAGTAGATAGGTAGGTAGGTGAGATGGAGTATTTTTAAGATCTATTTTAAACCTAATGGCCATTTGAATCTTCACTATTGTGAAACTAATAAATTTTGAGTCAGAAAATGAGGAAAGCATTGAGGTCCTTCAGAAATAAAATGAATACCAAATACAGAACTCATATTTAAGCAGGAAGATAGACTCAAGGACCTATATATAAGTGTGCTTTTGACTCTTGATATTCAATTACAGACAAAAGAGATCCTAATTGGGGTGGGTAGATGGGCACCTCAACAGGTAACACAGTATTTGTTTGAGTGTTGTGCCAACTAAACTGCTTTTCTTTAACAGCCTTGAACAAAAGAGAGACTTATTGAATGCCTGGCCTTGTCTAAGTATTTTGTAGGCCTGAGTAGGGGTATGGATACCTCTGCATTTGCAAGAGGAAAATTTAGTTACAACCTGAATCCATTAAGAAAGGATTATGATGAATGAAAAACCTTTCTTATTTTAAGGCGGAGACCCTGAAATTAAGTGTTGTTATTGATAACATAGTTAACTGATGCTTTTCCTCCTTAGGATGCTAGTCAGAGACACAGGGCCTGACCCTGAGTCTAATGGTGGCTAAAGTTTGCAGGAGACCCAGATTACAGATTCTCCCGGAGCGCCCATCTTCTTTAAATCCTGGCACAACAGATGCTCATGACACTCACCACTCACTATTCACTCCTTTCCCTATTATTACTGATACTGTTGTAATTAGCTAGTTATTAATAACTAGAGGCCCGGTGCATGAAATTCATGCATGGTGGGTGGGTCCCTCAGCCCGACCTGTACCCTCTCCAATCTGGGAGCCCTCAGGGGAGCCCTCTCCAATCCAGGAGCCCTGACGGCTTAGGCCCACTCCCTGTGGTTCTCTGCTCTCTGTGCGGCCTGGCCACTCTGCACCCGCTGCCCAGAGGCTCTCCACAGCCCAGAGGCCCTCCACGGCTGGGGCGGGATGCTTGTCTCATCGCTGTGGTAACGAAGCAAGCGTCCTGCCCTGGTCGCTCCGTGCCCGCTGCCCAGAGGCCCTCCACGGCTGGGGTGGAACACTTGCCTCATTGCCGCAGCAACAAAGCAAGCATTCCACCAGGCCGCTCACGCTGCCTGCTCGGAGCGGCTGCCCCCCAACTGGGGGACTCTGGCAGGGCTGAGGGGACTGGGCACTGCCATCTTGTGGCTATGGGCGCCACCATCTTTGTGATGGAGTGATGGTTAATTTGCACATTACCCTTTTATTAGATAGGATAGAAAAGAAGCAAAGGGAAGGCCAGACATTGTAGGCATGTTATTTGGGCAGCTTCACTAGGAAGCTGCAAATTTGCACTCACTGCGTGGCGGGGAGGGGATTCCAACAAAGGAAAGATAGATGCATGCCCAGAAAAGCTGGCATAACCTAGTAAGGTACTTGCCTAACAATCACGCCTGGGGACAGAGATGATTGGCCAGAATGGGTATAGCCCCTGTAAGCATGGGCACCTTTAGGAATACATAATCCTCTAAACAAGAGAATTCACTCACTTGGGCTCTTGTCCCACTTGTCTCTTGGGACATGGGACTCTTGTTTTGCTGCTCCCGGTGTTTCCTCCCTAACGATATGGCAGATCCCACATGCAATTGACTGATAGACTGTAACAGGGAAACACAAGCTAAGCTAGCCTGATGCTGGGCTGGACCCAGCTCCAACTTGGGAAGGACACTCTGGACACTGGCTTTGATTTTAGCCCCAGTGAAGCCCCAGCTACACTTCTTCTATGACTGGACTAAGGGAAATGTGACTTTGGAAACCCAGGAATGTAATTTCACAAAAACAAAACTTTCTACCATATTGCATCCTCCCACGGGGAACTCCAGAAATGATTATTCCGGCTAAACTCCAAGGACCCCACTTCCACGAGCAACTGAAAGAGATGAGTCCCTCTCCTCTCCTGTAACTATTTCTCTATGATCAAGTCCTTTAGAAAAAAATGTGATGCCCTCCTTTGTGGAATATAAATCTCCCAACCAGTATTTTGCAACTTTGGTTGTGTATTAGATTCATTTGGAAAGGGTTTTTTTAAATTGTCTGGGCTCTCCTCAAAAAAGACTTAATTGGTCTGGTGAAGTGTTTGGGCACTGTATTTTTTTAAAAGGTATCCAGATGATTCCAAGGTACAAGAAATACTTCTCTAACCAAAGAACTTAAATGGGAAAGCGGTGGCATTGGGAAACTAGTTGATCATTGAGTGTTTACACCCTTTCTTCTGTCTACTTAGTTTTTGCTTTTTGTGTGATATTGCTCAGCATAGTGGGTGATTTAGAAAATTAGAGATATTAAAAAATGAAGATTGATTTATATTAGAATGAGAAGACTCCTATGGGAAAGCAATAATGAATAGTTTAAAAGATGGGTGAGGGATGGGAAAAGTAGAGAACGCCATTACCCTAGTGGTTCAAGTTAGAACGTTAGGGGAGTTTAGATAGAAAGAGAATTTGGGGACATCTCTGGGTATACAGATTACAAGGAAAGCAGGAAGTCCAATTTCAAGAGGATTTACTTTGTCTTACTAATAGAAGGTCTCTATGATGTTCTTTGAGAAACCAATAAGAATTTTAATTATTAATCTAGTGTTTCTTTAAATGTGACACAGACCTGCCATGGAACCATAATGTAGTCCACCTTACATAGTTTATGTCTTTGTAACATTTATCTCTGAGTCAGATTGTACATAGCATAAAATAGGAGGTTCAAATTAAAAGCTAAATAATCTTTCATCTGTTCAAGTGTTCTGATTATACTAGTTGCAAGTTCCAGCATAGTTACCCTAAACTAATTGTTTAAATGGTAATTTAATTGAAATATACATTAATGTTCAAGTTTAAAACTTCCTGCTGTGGCCATGGTTATGTTTTATTGCTCAGAAGGGAGCTTATGGATCTGGACCTCCTGAAATTTGTCTTATCGAGATAACCAACAGGAAAATCCTTTTCTGGGGCAAAATAAGCTATAGATCGGAAAGAAATGAAATAGATCATTAAAATGCTGAAGAGGAAAAAAATGCCAAGGAGAGAAATAGCATTTTGTTCTTATGCGCATTACTTCCAATGTTGTTTTTCAATATCTCAGGCCAATTTGGAAGTAACACAGTAGCTATGAACAAAAGTGATATGACTGCTTGAGTTGCTGATTGCAAAGTGGCAAAATGCAGCCCTCTGAGGAGTTGATCTGAAATAGTGACTTTCCAAAATTAGAGCACTTGAAAGAAGAGTTAGAGATAAGGGGGGTGAAATTGATTTTTTTTAAGAAGCAAGTTCTTTTCTATGGAGTTGCTTTCCCCTTGTATCTGAGAGGGGCACAGCTGGAAGGGCTATTACCAGTGTGGCTATCACATCTGATGTTGTCTAATTAGGAATCTTTTAGTTGAGTTTCTGCTTCTAGATGAGCCCCTACTCTTCACCTCCTGGGTTGCATGGTACTGTTGCTGCTTAAAAGCAATTGTGTCTTGGAGTGTTCTCTGGCTTCTGTACAGCCTTGTGTGGGCACAGTGTCTCCTTTCATCTTTATTACAATCAACCACGTTTAAATTGAGCTCAGTTTGCACTTGAATTAGACCACTATACTAGCTCAGTCTTTAAGTGCACGCTAAGTTGATTATTTTTTGTATTTTTTTTTTGTATTGGACTTGTCTCCATTGCTGAGACTTTTCTAGAAGCAGAACATCGAGCTAAGTTATCTTTTGCAAGATTAATACAAGACATCCAACTGTAATTCAGCAGATACCAAGATACATGCTATCATTATTGCCTTTAAGGAATTTTCTGTTTAGAAAGTGAAGTAAGGCAAGATGTGAAGAACTCTTTGAACTACATAGGCATTTCAAAGACATATTAGCTCTGTAATTAATTCCTAAAGTAGTCCACTTGTACTATTTTAAAAATTAGACCTAAAACATAGCTTGATCTCCATGATTGTTTCCATTTGAGATTTTATCATTGTTTAGAAACTTAACTATTTTTTATCCCAAGTAACAAAAATGTTTCAAGTGCCAAGTATGTGCAAGGTACTACTATGGAAACGGGGGCATTCAAAGCTGGAGTCCACACTGGATTATACTGCCCATTAAAGGAATGAAACAAAAATGCAGTAGTCTCCCTCCCCTTATCCACGGTTTCAGTGACACATGGCCAACCGTGATCTGAAAATATTATGGAAAATTCAAAAAATAAATAATTCATAATTTTTTAATTGCATGCCATTCTGAGCAGCGAGATGAAATCTCACCCCTTCCCACTCCATCCTGCCCAGGAGGTAAACCACGCCTTTGTCCCGAGTCTCCACATGGTATATGTTCCCACCCGTTTGTCACTTAAGAGCCATCTCAGTTGTCTGATAACCGTTGCAGTATTGCAGTGCCTATGTTCAAGTAACTCTTATTTTACCTAATAATGGCCCCAAAATGCAAGAGTAGTGATGCTGCCTATTCACATATGCCCATAGGAAGCTGTTAAGTGCTTCCTTTAAGTGTAAGCATAAATGTTCTCAATTTAATGAGGAAAGAAAAAAAATGTATGCTGAGTTGCTTAGATCTGTGACAAGAACAACACTTTAATCCATGAAATTGTGAAGAAGGAAAAATAAATGCGGGCTAGTTTTGCTGTAACATCTCAAAATGCAAAAGTTATGGTCACAGCATATGATCAGGGCTTAGTTAAGATGGAAAGACATTAAATTTGTGGGCGGAAGACATGAACCGAAAATGTGTTCTGACTAATGGCAACATGTTGTGTCAGAAAACATTGAGCCTACAGGAAGACTTCAGGAGGGCATTCCCTGAAACAAGTGACACCAAGCCATTTACTGTGAGAAAGGGATGGTTACAAGGATTCAGGAAAACAGTTTAGACTGAAAAATGTAAAAGTTACTGGAGAGGCTGCATCTCATTCTGCATGTGTTAACGGTTATGTATTTAGAAGTATTGAAATAACAGAGTTCACATAAAATATAATTAATATAGCCCCATAAATGTTATAACGCCATATGTAGTTTTTTTCTGATTACTAGCTTAATAAATATAGATCTTCCACAGTTAAGTTCACACAGTCTGAATTACTGCAGTTGATATTATCTTCAAAATGGATGTAAATAAATCTTGATTAACTTTCAGTGACTAGTTAAATCTTTAACTCTAATGCTCACCCTGCAATGTCAGATGTTCTTTTGATATGAACTAAGGTTTCTAACAGATGTATGGCACTGCAATAACATATTTTCATGAATTTGATGGTTTTCTAGCGCCGTGAAGGCAATGAGCGGCCACTTGTGACTTCTGCTTACCCGTATGCCCTTAAGTAGCAGATGCTTAGAAAAATTGATGCAAGGTATAAGTCATATTATCTACAGAATTTTTTTTTCAATTTTCCCCCAGTTTGTCAAAACATTATATAAAAAAATGATAGTTTATGAGTAACAAAAATAATTCTACATTTCAAGAGTCTGCCACATTTTTGTGCTTAGTATAGTGTTTCTTTACTGCCAAAGGTTGTTAACACAAATTAAAAAGCTGATAGTGTGTTGTCTTAATATTTACAAGTTTCTAATATATGAAGCCAACTTGGTTATTTCCCATCTCAGTATAGTATTTCGTGTAAACAAGTCTAGAAACCAGCATCTTGAAAGTATGTGACATTGTAATGTTATTAAACTGCCTCTTAAACTTTGCTTGTGACCTTCAGTAAGAAATATGTTTTACATCTTGGCCTAGTCAATACATGTCTATATTTTCAATAGATAACTGGTAACTAAAAATTTCACAAAGCAATATTTAACCATACTAATGTATGCTAATACTTTGTGTTGCAATTTTATTTTTAAAAATATTTGTAATTCTATACTATGTGTAAAATGTAATCAAATTAATAAATAAGTATATGTTTCTTTGTTAGCTTTTCTTAAAAAAGCAATGTTTGGCATAAATAATTTGTTTACACTATTATGTCTTCCAAGTATTAGAATTTTAAAAATAACTATATTATAAGAGGACACAAAATATTTAAATGTTTTTATTACTATGGATTTTAATGAACATAATTCATTATTATGAGGTAAAACTATTTCTTTATCACACAGACTTCAGTAATTTCATAAACAGCTGTTCAACTCTAAGCATATCCTCGACAATAGGATGATACACATTTTTTGTGCATGTTTAAGGCTAAGTGCTGCTTATGTAATATCAACATGATAAACAATCTAGAAATTAATTTAAATATTTACTTTTTTTCTTTTTTGGCCACTATTGGATTAAAATAAGGTAGCTTTTATTTACATTTCTAAAGAAAGAAATTGACATGACTGGTTATCTGATCAGTATAGTCAATCAGAGACAAGTATGGTAAATTGAAAATCACTCTGTTCTCCCAAATATCACTTTGTAATTTAATTTGTTAAATTAGGCATCTATAACTCAGGTTAGTCTGATCATAAATCTCTAGGCTGGTTAGACACAAAGCCAGGAGAAAACTACAATTCCTTTTCTGATTAGCACTCTAAGTTTTAAGTAACTGCTAAACTTAAAGAATCTTTGGGACACCCTAGAAAATTCAACTCTGTCTCAACCAAAACTTTCATACTGTCAATGTTTTGTTCAGTACTTCTGATTTACTAGTCAGGTTACTCTGTATGGTTACTAAGGTTTACTATCCTCAATCATTCCCCATCCCCTATCCCAAATGACTTTTTTGTTTTCTTTCTGTGTTTAAGAAAACTAGATGTGTTGCTTCAGAAAAAAACATATTCAGAATATCTCATTTGGGACAGGAATTTTGAAATTCTGGAAGAATAAACACATTTTTTATCAGGAAAAAATCTATATTTCTGTCATCTATGTCTTTATCTATCTATAGCATATGAATAATGTAAGGAAATATCCTGCTGACAGTAATACACTGAGGGCTGTTTATCTTTCACCATTTCAGGTTTCATCTGTACTTTTTCCACTTGTAAATGCTCTTAAAGGTTTCATGGATTCCCTGGAATGTAAAATTTCCATCACCATTTGAAATCCCTAATAATATCTATTTTCAGAAATATCATTGTCTGGTTCTGTCATGCTGTCTGTTCTCAAGAGTTTTGTTTGTATAACAGGCAAATTTTCTTACTTTATATATTTTGGCAGAAGCCAACTCCAGAAAACTTATCCTGAATTGACTTTGTAGCATTCTCTATACTAGTAACACTCCAATTATAGAAATCAAGGAGATTCTATTATGAGGGTTTCAAATGATTTTCCTATTATACACTTTGAAAATAAAATGACCTGGTGCATCAGACAAGTTGCTTGATTTAAATAGATTTTTTAACACTATGTTATACTCCAAAGCAGCAGGAATTCTTTCTACTCAAATATTTTCTAATTATGTGAATAAAACATAATATAGACTCTCAAATGTAGAGGAATAAAGGAATTTCATAAAGCAGCATTAAAAGTACAGTATCTTCATTTTTAATGTTTTTCCTCCACAATTTATTTGATGGAAATCCTAAAGCACAATATTGATTACTAGAGGCCCGGTGCTTGGGTTTGTTCACATTGGAAGGAAATTAATTAGAAGGTGGCTGGTGGGGCAGAACTGGGCAAGATGGGCCGGACACGCCCTGGAGCCAACCTCCCGTGGTCCCGTCCTGGCCAGCCACACCTGGGACAGCGCCGGGGCTTAAATGGCATCTCTGGAGTGAGCGGAGTCCCTCCAGCAGGTGGGGTCTCTTGGCCTGACCTGTAGGGATCAGGCAGAAACCAGCTCTCTGACATCCCCCAAGGGGTCCTGGAGTGCCAGAGGGCACTCTGCAGAGTTGCTGTTGCTCAGCAGCTTCTGCATTGAGCATCTGCCCCCTGGTGATCCATGTGCTTCATAGCTACTGCCTTTTATATAGAGAGACTAGAGGCCCAGTGCATGAAAATTTGTACACTTAGGGGGGTCCCTCAGCTTGGCCTGCACCCTCTCATAGTCTGGGACCCCTCGGGGGATGTCCTGCCATCTTAGGCCTGCTCCTCAGGGGACTGGGCCTAAGTTGGCAGTCAGACATCCTTCTGGCAGCCCAAGAGCCCTCAAGGGATGTCCTGGGGAGCGGGCCTAAGCCACAGTTGGACATCCTTAGTGCTGCCAAGGAGGTGGGAGAGGCTCCCACGACTGCCACTGTGCTCACAGCCATCAGCCTGGCTTGTGGCTGAGTGGAGCTCCCCCTGTGGGAGCACACTGACCACCAGGGGGCAGCTCCTGCATTGAGCGTCTGCCCCCTGGTGGTCAGTGTGCATCATAGCCACCCGTCATTCCGCCATTAGGGTCAATTTGCATATTACCCTTTTACTATATAGGATATGCACACAAAAACACATACATACATATAAAATGTACTATATATATCTGGCAGTGCTTTAAGATGAATTAAATAGAACTGCTCTCCTCAGGAAGCCTACAAAAAAGATGCAAGAAAGCCACATAAACTGATAAGGATGAGACAAATGAATGGGTGTTTGGGAGAACAGAGAACCATATCCAGTGTTGGTGGGGAGAAGATAGGAAGTGAGATTGCGGTTAGTAGGTGGACATTAAAGAAGTCTTTCATGAGGGAGTTGTGGCTCTGGCTGGTGTGGCTCAGTTGGTTGGGCATTGTCTCGTGCACCCAAAGGTTGCTGGTTCAATTCTTGGTCAGAGCACATGTCAGGGAGGGAACCGATAAATGTTTCCCTCTCACATCAATATTTCTCTCTCTCCTTCTCCCTTCCTGTCTTTCTAAAAGTTAATAAAATCTTTTTTTAATTTAAATTCTTTATTGTTTAAAGTATTACATATGTCTCTGTTTTCCCCCATTGATCTCTCCCTGGCCACTCCCACCCCCCAGAACAGGCCCTCACTCCCCTACTGTCTGTGCCCATTGGTGATGTTTATATGCATGCATACAAGTCCTTTGGCTGAACTCTCCCCTGCCCCCAACCTCCCCTTCCTTCCCTCTGAGGTTTGACATAGGATCATTAAACAGACCTTTGTTTTCTTTTTATTCTTTTTTTTTCTTTTTTAAGAGGGAGTTGTGTGACTGAGTTACTATTTAGGGATGGAATTTCAGGTCATGCAACTTGGAAGTGAGAAATTTTCATAAGTCTTCATAGGCCCTGAAAAGTTAGGTCACTTAAAGATTCTGGACTTTGTATTTATTTTCAAACTTTTTTTTTGCCATCAATACTAGTATTGGTATAAACCTAGCTAAACAATAGATGCCTATTATCTCTCAAATACTCTTATGGGAAATTTACAAAGAATGGACGATTTAAACTGCATGATCAATATTTTTTATGAGATTTATCATTCACATAAGACATTTATGCTGTATGAATTGAGAACTGCATTTAGGTCTCTCTGCCTAATTGCTTCATATCAACTACTCCACACAAACACACATGGGGAAACACACACACACACACACACACACACACACACATAAACACATACACTACTCTGCAGTGGGCTGCCAATGCCATTACAATTTCCTCCCTGATCAAATCCTTAATTAAAATATTGTCCCAGTTGAAGCACATCTGTATTACTTGATAGCTGTGACTAAAATATTAATTTTTTCGTTAATACATAATTATTTATTGATGATTTTCTATTTTGTGGCCAGCACTTGGCCCATTCACAAGCCTGAAGGAATGAGAACCAAAACCACATTTTGATCGAAGGTAGTATTTTAAGGCATTTTAATCTTGCTGAATGAGAGAAGCCCAGGCGGAATGGTGTGTTTAGGTGTGTGGTGAAAGCATGAGACTATATGAAGATTTGGAGTAATTGGAAAGCATGAGACAGGGGTGCAAAAATGAGCAAAGGGCATCAGAAGAAACTAAAGCCATACTTCTTGGCACTGCCTCAGGTTAATCCTTTATATTCTTGGTTTACGAGAATCACTACTAAATTATGACATACATGGGGCCAGAGGTGGAAGGTGAGTAAAGCTGTAGGCTATTTACTGTGGCCCAGGCTTCATAAACAGCCAGGCAGGCAAAGAAAGGAGAAACAGTGTCAAAGACATTTTAAAAGGATATGTTTGTGGAAGGACACGGGGTGTGAATAGAGAGGCAAGAGGTGCAGGAACATGGAGAAGGACTTCGGTAACATTTACTGGGTGTCCTTGACTGATGAGTTGGAGAAGTGCAGCCCCGGGCAGTCACTGTCATGTGGCAATGATTTTACATCAACAGCAGACATATCTGGTAGCAGCAGGAGGGAAAAGGAAAATATCTCCTCTGATTGAAATTCTTAGGGGATTCACGGGAGAGAAGCACAAGGGCCCGAATTGGAAGGAGGCAGCATCATCACTGAAATCTGTTCTCTTTAAGGAGAAAAAATCCTCTGATGAGTGCAAGTGACTGGAGTCTTGCTTCCCTCTTTTATAGTTCATTTTAGAAATGATACCCTTGCCTGCCTATAAAAAAATGTTTGAGACTTAATTCAGAATGACATCTTCATTTAGGCCATAAATGTTTGAAGCTTAAACTTAAAATCAAAATCGTTTTCCGACTCTCTGCAACATGAGCAACCCCTAGGGCACTCCAAGTATTTTTATATGTATAAATTGCTTTTGCTGTACAAAAGTTTTTAGAATTCAGCCTTTGTGTCACAAAGGAAGGCTCAAAGGGTTTAAAAGGGTAGTAATCTCAGACAGAGCTTTAAATTCAGCTATCCGGCAAACACAATTTAGTTCATATGTGTCATGAATCTAAGTCTCTTTAAAAAGAAAAAGAAAAGAAAAAGAAAACATTATGCCCATGGAAAGCAATTTATAATGAGGCCATCACCAATAATTGTTTGTTTTAGCTGTCAAGTGGTGGAGCCCTTTCCTGCCTGGATGGAATCAACTAAAAATAGCCATGTTTTTATTTTTTCTACATTTACAAACAGGATAGGTTGCAGTGAATAAGATGCCAATGTAAGCCATTCCATGCCAAAGCAGATTTTTAGATGAAGTAAGAATAACACAAAATATGGCACTATTTTTCGAGTTTAACAACTTGTGCAGTTTAGTGACTTTTAACCTTAAATTTCAAAGAATACTATTTATTTTAATAATGCTGTTTACCTTTGAATAGCTATGTTTGCCTTTCTCCAGATGTGCACCCTAACATTTCCAGACATGACCTAACTCGTCTGCCTAGGAACCTGATACAGATGTGGCACAGTCTGTCTACAGAACTTAATTAAGAGTAACACGCCTCCTCTCAGGATTCCGCTATATGGTGGCCTACCTTTCGTGACAGAGCTGAGAAGCAAGATTTAAACAATGAAACATGCACAATCAAACCTGCAACCACAAAGTCCATGCAACAGAGCAAATGCATTTTTTCTCTTATGAACGTTCTCTTAGAATTTACAAAATCTTATTTTACTGACAGTTTTAACAAGCTTAGCTCTCTGGTTGCCAAGCCCACTGCCTATTAGGAAGCAGCAATTAGAAAAGGGAGTGGGGCTGTTAGGACTAGCACAATTGCAGCAGGGAATAGTGACAATAAGGGTGTTGACAGAAAATCTATTAAAAAAATACAGAAACTCAAAAAGCACAGGAACAGAACTATTTAATAAGGAAGAGTAAACAGAACTACAAACTTTTATAACCCCTGAGGGCATCATCATACAATAACTCGTATTCCTAATGATGGCCAAAAGACATTAGGGAATGTTACGTTAGGTTCAATAGTTTGAACACCGTTAAGAAAACAAAACAAATAAAAGTATACAATTCATAATTTATTTTGGACAGATTTTCATCCGGAATAGTCATCTTTAAAAAAAAAGAAATGAAGGAGGTTTGGAGGACTAAACTTTTAGCTTAACTGTCATGTTGCTTTTTGCTCATTATCCAACATGATGAGTCCCACTTATGAATTTAAACAACTACCATACAATATATGTATTGGATAATGAGACTGTCCACACTTTTTTAGAATCTACCCAGCTTCAAAATCATAATTTAAAATGTAGTCAGTGAAATTTTAATATGGCTACTATGTCTAGGTGGCTTAATATACAGCCACATTTTTCTGGTCTGACTAAAGTTTCAGGTTCAATATCCATATGGGCCTATTTTCTTTGTCTTGTGCTTCCATTTATCTCCCAAAATGGCACAAAAATAAATTCCTTTCTCCTCCCAGAAAAATAACCTCATCATTAATTGGAATAACATCGTATTATCTATGTATTTAAAATAGAACTTTAAAAAATAAAAAATAACTTAAAAAAATTTTGTTCACTGAGTTATTTTGTTTTGTTTTGTTTTTCACAATGGAGCGAGAACTAGCCCACATTATGCGCCTACAGTGGCAAGCACCATGTTCCTGTTACACTGACATTATCTTGCAATAACCCTAGAAGCTTAATTTTCAGAGGAAGAAACTGAAATTCATAGAAGGAGCCTATATATCAAATACAGGATATTCTCATTACCTTTAACCCACAGCTAGGGAGGAGCTAAAACAACCTCTATAAGTATAGGCTAGTTGTTAACATTAATGGTACAAGTGAGCTTGACTGAGTTTCATTATGGTATTCTGTTCCCTGTTCAATTCATCTGGCAACTGAAACACTGAAATAAACTGCAAAAGGACATAGTCATAGTTTCAGTCTTAGCTCTGATGTGTTGTGTTGGACACGTGTTATGTTTCCTAGGCCTTGGTATCCTATTTTTTTAAAAAGCGAAGAGGAGCCTTCAGCTATATCTACCTAGAAACCAACACATTGTCACCTTATAAACAGTGAGCATAATTATATGTTTAACAATTAAGTTCCATAATACCATCCATAATTATTAGGTTGTGTCTGCAACGCTGAATTGAGTTAAAATGAAGTAAAACACTTTTTTAAAACATATAATACTTTTATACTTGCTTCTATGTCTCTGGGAAAGAAGCTGACAGTTCTATGGAAAGGGTTAACCAATGCACATTTTGACAACTGTTCCTTAAGATATGGTGGATACATTTGGACAAAAATAGGAATTGTCAGTGTGTGAACAAGAATGTCCATCTTGAGAGAAATTATATTTTTCATTTTTCATAAAGAAAGAAAGGCATACTATGCAAAATAGATTTATCAGATAACTATATAGTCAAATTCCAAGATAAGCCCAACTTAATGAAGAGTGTAATTTAAAACACATATTTTGGTTTAGCGAGGTATTAGCATTTAGAGGACCAATTTGAATTTCTTACATTTTGGAAACAACTAAGCATCCAGAAAGGAAAGAAATCCTAGTGTATATATTTATTGTTTTATCACTTAAATTTTCTTATCAAATAGTATTGGTTATCTAGTTTATAATAGTGATAACCTAGTGTATCACTTGCATTGTTTTCATCAATTGCTTTTCCTTCACTGTTTTTGTTGTTTTGTCATTTCAATCACAGCATTTAGTATTTCACATGTTTTTAACTATTCAAGTGATTATAGACCATTAATCTCAATGGTAATTATGTTTTTAAATTCCAATAGTTGCCACTAGGTTTTCAGAAATAAATTATCCTGAAAGGAGGAGAAGATTGTATAGACATTTTAGTGTGCATTTTGTTATGCTGTGTTTAAAGGGAAATAAATTTCACATATTAGTCACAGAATAACCTAATTAGAGTGGAGAAAGGGATATTAATATTTATGGAGAAACTAATATACACCAGACATTCTCTAGTTGATTTATAGATACTGTTTAATGTTTTCATCATAACAGTTCTTTGAGATAGACATTATCCTGTTTAAATAAAAAGGTTCAGAAACTCTATTTATAGAAAATAGTACACTTAAAATATAAGGCCATGTCAGTCCCCAAAGCAGGCCCTTTTTCAAGGATATGATGCTGTCTTCTGGCAATACCCTGTAATTGTTAATTTTCCTATGTGGTGGACTATTGACTAGCAGAATATAAATAATTCAGTATCTCTAAGTCTGCTAGAAACAAGGAAAGGGGTTAGGTGACGCATAGATACTTTTGCTGAGAAGGCAAAATAACCAGGTTTATAGTCCATGTTCTTAGCATATTTGTTGCTAATTATACATTTATTTGCAATGTACAAACATTTGCAGGTGTGTGATGCTAGAATCAGTTTCTTTACCAGCTCTTTTCGCAAATAGTGAGTTTTTTACTTAGAATCTGCACAAACTACTATTTCCCCTCTCTCTCTCTTTAATGTGTACTGGAATTTGTCGATGACATTTAAGCATGTGTGTTTGTGGAGTGCAAATATAAATATCATCATATAGCAAAATTCTCAATCACTTTATTTGTTCTAGAATGTACTAAACTGTGATTTAATGGGAAATAAACTGCTTTTTTGCTGGTTTAACCATAAAATGGTTTTGATTTTATTTTAAGGCACAGCTTGTATTAGACCAAAGCTATCTCTGGTCTAATGGAGTCCAGCCTTTTATTTTCATAATTGCTTCACAGTTATACAAAATAATAAAAATAACTTAATTAAGACTGTAAAATATATGGATATCTCAGTAAGACCACAGTTGATGTTAAAAATCTATACAAAAAATGTTTAGCAAATATTGGTTTTGAAGGTTTTCAACTGTTTATTCTGTATAGTTTAGATATGTTTGCAAGGCAAAAATAAAAGAATTTTGAAAAGTTAAAGGAGGTATGCCATATATTCACATCCAACATCTCATTACAAATAAGAAAAGAACAAGTATACTATAAGGTTTAATGATTTAACCAGACTATTCAGTTTCCAGGATATGAGTACTTGACCAGATATATTTTATATCAAAGCCCATTATAAAGTTATTTGTTCCAAATATTGCTCTTAAAATATCTTGATGATTATTTGCTTTTTTTGAAAGAAATTTCTGATGTATTTATTAAATCACTTTATCTTAACTTCAGAACTACTGGTTAAGAATAGCTTCACTAGGCCATCCAAAGAGGACACACACACACACACACACACACACACACACACACTTTTAGAAGGTAAACTCATTAATAGTTAGCATGCCTTCAAGTCCTAATCACTACAGAAGTAGGTTGTCTAACTTCAACGCTTTTCTCCTCTAAGTAACTGATCACTCCCTTCTTCCAGCACCACTCCATCAGGCACACATGCTCAGTTCTGTGAGATACAGCACGTTGTCAATCCACATGAGTTATTTTGCATTGGGTAAGGGTTTCTTCTGACATCATTTGTGACAGGCTTATTCAATGAAAAGGAAGGATATTTAGAATTTATTTTAGGACAAATAGTACAGGAAACTATTTCAGAATAAATACCTCAGGAAAAATCATTGGCTTATCAGTTCATAGGAGAGTTGTCCTCAAGGCGGAGAGGTTTTGCAGAGGAATAGTGGAGAGAGATTTATCCCAGGGACATTCCAGAGGAAGAGCAGAGACTGGATGGAACCAGAAAGGCTGAGAAAAGGATAAATCAGGGGGTTGGGGATCTAGTGTGTCTAATGCAGGGAACTGCAGAGGTTGTGGGTGGCAAAGAAAGAAGACACTGCTAAGACATTTCACTAATATTACAATTTTGCCCACTTTTTAGCTCTTTAAAAACTTTTTTAACTTTTTTAAAAAGCACATCTTAACTTCAAGTGTACAGTTCAGTGGCAAGTATATTCACATTGTCGTGAAACAAATCTCCAGAAATTTTCTTCTTGCAAAACTTAAATTCTAAGCCAATGAAATGACAGTTCTCCTTTTCCTCCTCTCTTCTCCTCCCTCCCACCCCAACCCCTGGTGACAACTGTTCTACTTTCTGTGAATTTGACTCTTTTAGCTACCTCATATAAGTGGACTCATGCAGTATTTGTCGTTTTGAATCTGGCTTATTTCACTTAGTATAATGCCCTTAAGATTTATCCATGTTGTAGAATGTTGCCTAATATAATATTACCTATACTTAGACTTAACTTATATCTTGTTACACATTCTGTAGCATTTGTGTGTGTCTGTATGTGTGTTCAGCTATTGGTAATTTGGGTTATAAAACTTTCCATGAAAAACAATATACTTATATCATAATGTTAAAAGTTGTAAACACTTGACAGACTTCCCCCCTCTAAATTCTGAAGTATTTCTTGTGAATAAAGTAGGAATAGATTGTGTCCCCTTTGCATAAGTTAATATCATCAATTCTCAGCATCTTTGGTCCTTTGCCTAAAATGTCTCTCTTCTTACCAAATCTGGTTCCATCCTATTCCATAAGAGGAAAAACACTCTCATCTCACTTTTCTTTTATGTAATCACTTGGCTAATTCACCTCAGCTATTTCTCCTCTGTAGGCACAAAAATAGAATATAATGACTTAACTTATTCAGTAAGCCTTACCTCATAGTATTCTTAGATTTAACTCGAGAACTGTTTTATTGATCTATGTTTGTCTTATATAAAAAGGAAAACACAACATTTTAGGTAAGGATTCCTCATAGTCACCTGCATTGATAATAGTCATTTTATTTCTGTCTTATCTTTGAAACTCCCTACTGATTTTTCTTATGCTGGTCACCTTAGGTCTCCTATTATTTCCTTGTTTACCATTTCACTCACCACTTGAATACTGGTATTACACTTATTTTACCATAAGTAAGTCCTCGTGTATTTTCCAAAGCATCACCATTCTCTATTCAGTATCTCTGTTTACAACCCCTGGGTGCATTATTATGACTTTTCTCTCTCCGTACAGGTGTTTGTAGTATTTACCAGACTTTTATCATTTGCTATGTTTATGATTGTTTTGTTTTGTTTTGAATAGCAAACTTATTCTTAGAGACTGATTGTCTCTTTGCCAGTAATTTATTTAGCACAGGTTTACTGTGGGAATTATAATTAATTTCACAAGCCAATAACATACAGAATAATGTCTCTTAATCAGCCAAATAAAGAAGTAACATATTTCAAACAAATGGCAAATTGATTACAATATTGTTCCAGGCAATGGGAGGTAAAGGAATAAAGACCAAATTTAACAGAGATGTATCTTTTTATAAGAGTTTGGTTCTTCTGACTTCCAGCTTCCAGAGCAAAACAAACAAACAAACATCCCAACAAATGACCACGAAATTTCCTTGTTGGAAGAAGGCCTTGCTAGATAATGAAGAGACTGAGTTGGTGCACACGCTAGGTTGCTCTGAGAGTAATCATTCCTCGGATCATTGCAGGTTTAGTACCGCTGATGACCAAAGAATTGCCTTGGCCATAGCAAAGCTATTTAGGTCAGCAAAGTACAACAGTGTCCAGACCTAAATGCTCCAATAGTCCTCACCAACTCTCAGTATTTATGAAATCAATCTTCCCTTGCCAGTTGCTTCTCTACACTTTCTATTGATAAGCCTCCATGAGGTCCCTCAGCAGCTGAACTGCTGGGTGATTATCAGTGACAGCAGATGAGACGATGACATTCTGAAACAACTTACTTCATTCTTATATCAAAACACCTTTAATTCTATCCATGTAAGAAACATCCAAACTTGTAGAGAATTTTTTAAAGAGTTTATTTGAGCCAACAATTGCAGGGTAGCAAGATCTCAAATGTTTGAGAGAATAACTCTTTCACAGTTTCTTTTATGTGCTTAAAATTAAGGGGGGAATTTAGGGAGATTACATGAGAGTGGGAGAAAGCCAGAGCAGGATTGGATTCTAGGATAGTTAAAAAGATTTCGTGCTTTCTTGGGAGTGATAATACTTATTTCAAATGTGTGTTAACCTAGATGCACAAAAACAATGGACAGGGCTGCTTAAGGCAAATATAAAGCTTTTACTAAAAAGGTTATGAAGCCAGTCAATGAAAGAAAAATACCACATGATCTCACTCATTTATGGGTAATTAAGACCATTATAAACTGATGAACAAAAATAGATACAGAGGCAGAGCAACATCGAACAGACTGTCAAACTATAGTGGGAAGGCAGGGGAGGGTTGGGGGGGGAGGTAAGAGATCAACGGAAGGACTTGTATGCATGCATATAAGCATAACCAATGGGCACAAGACACTGGGGGTAGGGGAGGCCAGGGGAAGGTCAAGGAGAGAAAAAAGGAGACAAATGTAATACTCTTTGTAATACTTTAAGCAATAAAACAAAATTAAAAAAATAAAAATAAATAAATAAAAAGGTTATGTATAGGGCGTGATTATTCACCACGAGCTACACATTCAGGAATTTATGATCAGATTACCCTGCCAGGTTACTTTCCATAGAACCCCCTTTTTCCTTGTACTATTTTCCCTTTTGGTCATAAATCAATCTGAAGGAGGCTTCGATGACCATCCTTTTGTCGGATCGTGTGGTCTCACAGTGCTAGGAAGACTCATTCCTTAGATGTCTCAATATCAATGTCACCTTGATGAAAGGGTGGACCATCGGGGATGGGGAAGTACCGTAACCATAGGATGTGAGTTGAGGCTGAATTTTCCCAAAAAGGGAAGGGCAGGTAAATGGAAGGAAGTCGGGTCTTGTAGTCTTCATTGCAAAAAACACTCCGGGTCATTTCTACCCTAGGAACTCTTATGATCCCAGTTTTCTATTATTTGTATCCTAAAAACAACTTTTTTGTGGTATTTTTGATAAACACATCGATTTTTAAAAGTTCGTTTAAGTCATAAACAAGTGAATTTGAAATCATTAAAACAATGCACAGCAATTTTTATTCTTCTTACTACCTATTCTTGATTTCCATATTATTTTTAAGTTTAAAACAAATACATTTTCTTTTCCAAAACCGTCTGACATTAGAAGTTCAGTTGATTTGAATTTGTCAAAAATATTATTTTTTTTGCTAAAAGATTATCATTAAGAGTTCAAGTATTGCTTTTGGTCAGAATCCTCAAACTACTTTGTTTTGAAATGCTTCTCTAATGTTTTGCTGAATTCCTTATTTCCTTGCTGAGCAATTTTATTTTACTTGAATAGTTTTCACAATTATTTTACACATTTAAAAAATCAACAGAGTAAAATTGAAGATCTAATTTGCTTTATTAAATGATTCATGAATCAGGCAGCTTCCTATCTAATAATTACAGTGGTGCTCTTAAGTTCAAAATGAAGGGTTTTTCTAGGCAGAAACTGGGCAGGATAAGAAAGTTATTAGCCAAAGGAAAGAAAATTTGTTTCATGCAAGAGAACCTTTTTTGAAGAAAGAGCTATAGGGGTCTGATTAGGAAAATTACCTCCAGAGCTTTGATCAGGAAATTCCAGGCTCATTGATTTAAGATTTGGTTTGTTGTCCTATTTTGTTTACTTTTTTTTTTTAGTTTTTGTTTGTGTGTTTTTTGAAACACATATATGTCAATTTTAACTTTGAAATTTCCCAGAATAAAGTTATGGAAAAATAATCTTCAAAATACTGTGTTTATGATGAGGAGGTCTCAGAGCCTAACTATGTACCTGCTTTATTGTTGAGAATTAGCTATAGTCATGTGTCGTTTAATAAGGAGAATACTTACTGAGAAATATAGTCATTAGGTGATTTTCTTATTGTATGCACATCATAGCATGCCCTTACACTAACCTAAATGGTATATCCTGTCAAAACCTAGACTAAATGGTCTAGCCTATTGCTCTGATTTGTAAGAATTCAATGTCATAATTTGTTGCCCAACATTCATATTTTTGCAATTTAAACTCTGCAGCTTCTTACAGCGTGTGACTGCTCCTTGGCCTTACAAACCATCTGCAGAAAAAATAGTCTTTCTGTGCTATTTGGTTTCTGTTGATAAGTAACCCAAAAGTTTTTGTTCTACAGACCTGAACCAGAACTAGGATGTTGACAAATGTCTAGTCATATATTGTCCATTGTTCTTGTATCACAGCCTCACTTGCTGACCACTGAGTCAGCCAACTGTTGAAAAAGTCCAGTGACCCCTAGCAATCAGAAAATGCATGATGTAAGTTTGTAGTCTGGTTTCTCCTAGCAACCTATCTCTTTAATCATCAGCTCCTTGCAACTTTTTCCTTTAAAAACCTAGACCTTTCCCCTCCATTTTGCAATGTGTCTTCAGTTCATACTATGGACTATGCTCTCTCATTTGCCAATCATCTATGAATAAAACCCTTAATTTATTTTTGATTTTTTAACAGTTCCTAGGCAACACATTTGTATAGCATTTTACTATGCTGAATACTGTAGGCAACTGTAATACAATGGTATTTGTGTATCTAAATATAGGAAAGGTAAATAAATACAAGTATAGTATAAAAGATATAAAATACTACACTTGTATAGGGCACTCGCCATGGAAGGAGCTTGCAGGACTGGGAATTGCTCCGGGTGAGTCAGTCAGTGAGTGGTGAGTGAATATGAAGGCCTAGGACATTACTGCCCACTACTGTAGACGTTTAAGCACTGCACATCTTGGCTACACTAAATGTATTTTAAAAATTTGTTCATCACGAATAAACCTTAGCTTACTGTAACTTTACTTTATAAACTGTTTAATTTTTTTAAACTGTTGGACTCATAATACAGTGTCAAACACAAACACTTCTAGAGTTGTACAAAAATATGTTTTCTTTCCTTATATCTTTATTCCATAAGCTTTTTATCTATTTTTTAATTTTTAATTTTTTTAATGTATTTTATTGATTTTTTACAGAGAGAAAGGGAGAGGGATAGAGAGTTAGAAACATCGATGAGAGAGAAACATCGATCAGCTGCCTCCTGCACACCCCTACTGAGGATGTGCCCGCAACCAAGGTACATGCCCTTGACTGGAATCGAACCTGGGACCTTTCAGTCTATCCACTGAGCCAAACCAGTTAGGGCGCTATTTAAACCTTTTTGTAAAACAGTCAGATACAAGCAACACATTAGCCTAGACGCACACAGGGTCATCATCATCAGTATCACTGTCTTCCACCTCCACATCTTGTCCCATTGGAAGGTCTTCTGGGGCAATAATAGCCATGGGGCCATCATCTCCTGTGACAGCGCCTTCTGGATCACCTCCCCAGGGACCTGACTGGGGCTCTTCAGGACATGTTCCTGTTCTCAGATATATGTTCATGGTGGTTTGTTTCTTTTTGTCACCATACATTTGCTTGTAAGGAGATAATATACCATGAACATTCCCCTCTATTAATGAAAACATTTCAGTGTTGGGATCCATGTTTTCAAACTTTTTTTTAATATATACTTTTATTGATTTCAGAGAGAAAGGGGGGAGAGAGAGAGAGAGAGAGAGAGAGAGAGAGAGAGAGAGAGAGAGAGAGAGAAACATCAGTGATGACAGAGAACCATCAGCTGCCTCCTGAATGCCCCACACTGGGGATTGAGCCAGCAACCTCAGCATGTGTACCCACCGGGAATTGAACTGTGACCTCCTGGTTCATAGGTTGATGCTCAACCACCATGCCACACTGGCCAGGCCCAGGACTATTTTCAAACTTTTTAAGAAGCTTGTTGAGGTTTGCATAAGCTTCTGCTGATCCCTTCACTGTAAATTTCCTTGTAGGCTCTTTTTTTTTTTTCTCCTGAGGTTTCCTTTTCTCTTGCCTCTTCAGCTGTGAATTCCTCTTTTAGTTTCAACAACTCCTCACCAATCAATCCCTCAGGAACCATCTCTAGGAACTTTTCAATGTCATTCTCATCCACACCCAGGTTAGAGTTGCTTGTAATGTCAACCACAGCCTTGTTGATTTTTTGCAAACTCCTCCTCTTGGCAAATCCTTTGAAGTTATGGATGAACCTCCTGAGTGTCTTCTTCCAGGTGCCATTCATACACTCCTTGGTGACATCACTCCAAGCCCAAGCAAGGTTTTTAATGCATTTAATCCGTCCAGAATTACAACAGTGTCTTCCTCAGTTTCATCAATAGCCTGGGCAAAGGTAGCCTCAGGCAATAGGCCTTCAAAGCTTCTTTAACTCATTGGTCCATTGATTGATCAAAGGAGAAATAACACTTTGATATTGGGATGATGATCATCAACAAAAGGAGGGTGTCTAGGATTGTTAACAATAAGCAAAATCTTGAAATGTGTATTATTTTCCAAACGGTGCTTCTTTATTTTGCTGTCATAGCAGTTCAGGGAGGCATGCTAGCAGAGGAGCTCTGTCACCCATGACTTCTTATTGCTCCTGTAGCACTCTGGCCAGCGTGTGCTTATTGATACGCTCGAAGGCCCTGGCTTCTCACTGTGCCAGATCACAAAGGGTTTCCCTGTGTAGCCTCTGACTTTGCTCCCAAGCAAGATAGTCATCCCGTCCTTAAAAGCCTTGACACCTGGCATTGGCCTTCCCTCCGTACGGATGAAATTCATTTCAGTCGTCTGCTTCTAGAATAGGGGATTTATCATCCATATTGGATCTTTGCTCTGGCAAGTCATTTTCTTCCATAATCAGCTTATGGAGAATTTCCAAAAAATTTTCAGCGGGTTCCACTTTAACACTTGCAGCAGTCAGTATCACAATATGTCATGAATAACAATTCTAGAACTGTTTAACCCCCCCAGCACTAACAGTGAATTCAATACCATGTTTGTGTTCAGCCTTTATTTCAACATCATACATTTTTGCTTTGACCATAACCATTATTGTGTTGGAAGGATACACTTCTGTTTCTGGTCTTCAGTTCTGGTCCCTAGAAGTTTCTCCATGTCTGATATAGGTTCTAACAGAATTGTTGTTAGTAGGTTGAGAAATAAATGTAGGTCATATATTTGACATTGCTCTTTTTAATCAGAAACTTACAACAATGATTTAAATACCTACTTTCCATCCAATTACTTTATCTTGAACATTTTTTTGCTAAAATTATAACTAGTAGATCAAGTGATGAAATATTTGAAGAGCAAAACATGGATTGCTATAAAATAGTCATATTTGGATCTACAGAGCTAAAAATAGTTACGAAGCTAGTTACCCTACATAGATTGTAGGACATAAATGTTTGGAATGTAATGAATGACAATGGATAGGGAAAAACTGCTGAACTTATTCTCTGGTTGTCTTTAGAAAGACATGATATGCCAAGCATATGAATTAAAGGCTTGAGACTCCTTGGCAGTTTGAAGCATTGTAATTATCTATGATCTAGCTTAAAGAAGACTGTTTTTCAGACCAAATTTTTTGTGAGTAGATTATTTTTAATAAACTTTATTATGGTTTAAAGGAAGCTATTTTAAACTGTTTTCTATGTGGTGGTTGAAATTGAAAATATGGTTATTTTTCTCTCTCCCTTAAAGATATTTTACTTGGTCATTATTATAAAGGTTAACCCATCCACCCATCTAGATAGGTGTTTTGATGTAAAAAAATCAAGTAATCAATATCTGCACATATTGGGAAAATTAAACAACATCCAAAATATTAGATGGGAAAAGTTATTTGGGGGGGGCTTAGATAGGGTAATAGATAGGGTAAAATTGTTTTTGAACAATTCTTATTTGAAAGTAGATGAGCTAGAGATTAGAGATTATCTTAATCAGTAGAAATCTTTTTCATTATCAGGAGCATTATTAAGAAAATAACTGAGAGGTTTTTTTTATTGATTTTTTACAGAGAGGAAGGGAGAGGGATAGAGAGTTAGAAACATTGATGAGAAAGAAACATTGATCAACTGCCTCCTGCACACCCCCTACTGGGGATGTGTCCGCAACCAAGGTACATGCCCTTGACCGGAATCAAACCTGGGACCCCTGCAGTCCACGGGCTGACGCTCTATCCACTGAGCCAAACAGGTTAGGGCTGAGAGTTTTTATTGGAGAAGAGAAAATGCAGGTTTGTGAAAGTTAGTAGAGAGTGCTCCAACCTGGAAAATACAAAACCTTATTTGCATATAGTGCTTGTTTGAGACACTGAATAGCATACATTCTATAATAATTATCCATTCTCAAATAGTCTCATGGAACATGTACACATGCATTAGAATACCTGGTACATTTTAGAGGAAATGTGTTAGCATTTAAGCAGAAGCATTCAATAACCAATAAACGGTGATTCCTGATGACTTGATCTGAGCTTTGGAAGCACAAAGGCTAATCTTTCACATTTCAACCTGTAATCACTGCCTTCTCCCTTTTTGATAAGCATGATTGAGATCTGGAGAATATTTCTTTCTCTTTATCTGTGAAACGTCAGTGACGTTAGTAGTTCCCTTTGTCCATGGTGAATATATTCTGAAACCTGCAGTGGATGCCTGGAAGAGCAGGTAATACTGAACCCTAATCAACTTCAATTCTGCTGGAGACAGGGTAGTGGCTTCTTCATGGGCAGATGCAGACTCTCCAATAACTTTCACATTTCATCAGTCCAAACCTATTCCTGTGTAACCATCCCTGACTCGCAGTAAAGGGCTTGGTGTCCTTTTTACAGGGGATCCCTTGCTGAAGTCTTCTTATAGGCTTAATGCTTTTCTGACACAGCAGACCGGTTGTGTCGGAACACATTTTCTGTTCATGTCTCCCACCCACACATTTAAGGTCTTTTCCACCTTAAGTAAGCACTTACCATGCACTGTGACTGTAACATGCAGTTAAGTGTAGGGTGTGACAGCGAAACTAGCAAGGGTTTTTTTTTTTCCTTCCTTCATAATTTCATGGATAGAAGAATTATTCTTGCCACAGTTCTTAGCAACCTCAACATGCAGCATTTTTATTTACTTATTAAATGAAGAACTTTCACTTTTTGACTTAAATGAAAGCACTTCTCAGCTTCTCTTTGGCATATCCAAATTGCCAAAATCACTACTCTTCACTTTGGGGCCATTACTAGTAAAAACAAAGGTGACTTGAACACAAGCACTGCCATACAGCAACAGTCAATCTGATCATGGAGATGGTGAACTAAGAGGTGAGAGGGTGTCCAGGGAGGACATAATGGCAAAGGGAAAATTCACAGCCCTGGCGTTATGAAGTTAAGTAGCACAAGATTTCATTAGGATGCTCAGAAAGACATGCTATTCTGTGGAATTTTTTATTTAATATTTTGGACTATGGTTGAGCGTGGGTAATTGAAACCACAGAAAGAGAAACCGCAGATAAAGTGGGACTATTGTATTTTCAAAACAAAAGGGTATTTGGCAGTAAAGTTTGTGCTTTGTTCAGTGCAATCTGTTGTATTTCAGGCTTAGAGAATCCATATAGAAATGACTTTTTTTGTTTAAGTAGTGTACTTACTGCTTTTAATGTTCTCATTTATTTTTATACTAGAGTCCAGGTACATGAAATTTGTGCATGGGGGTGGATGGTGTCATGGGGGATGGTGTTCCTCAGCCGGCCTCTTCAATCTGGGACATCCCTCTCACAATCCAGGACCGCTGGCTCCTAACCACTCTCCTGCCTGCCTGCCTGATCACCCCTAACCACCTCTGCTGGCCTGATGGCCCCCAATTACCCTCCCCTGCCAGCCTGATGGCCCCAACCACCCTCCCCTGCAGGCCTGATCGCCCCAACTGTTCTCCCCTGCAGGCCTGATGGCCCCTAACCGTTCTCCCCTGCAGGCCTGATGGCCCCTAACCACCTCTGCCTTGGCCCCCACCACTGTGGCTTTCCGGTCACCCAGTCTAATTAGCATATTACCCTTTTATTAATATAGATGGCCTTTCAAGGGATCTAAGCATTTATTAGTGTCATCTAGTGAGTGTGAGAAAGTTAGAAGACTCTTAATTTGAGGGAACCCAGGTTTGTCCTGATATATTTGCTACATCAACCATAGACATCAGTTTAGTTTCCCAATACTAATATTTCTAAATTCATGGCAGACTACTCTAAAATGTGCTATAAGAATAAAAATAGTTATTACGAAAATCACATTATCCAGAGATTACACATATTTATGTTTCTAGAAAAAAAGGTCAATTGGGCTCTACAAAGTTGTGGTTTAATTATATCCAAGTTGCCTTTGTAGTTAATCAATGACATAGTTTGTAGTGTTCATCATTTAATGCAGAAGAAATTATTTTTCAGGTATTTTCTTAGTATATCCATGTGGTATGTATTTTTTGCCCTTTAGAAACTGTTTATGTACCTATAAGCAGTGGGTCTAAATCAGTGTCTAGAAATAATGCATTTTTAAATTTTGGCATTTCTAATTATTGAGATTATGGAAAGTAATTGAGAATTTCTAAGCAAAATATGCGGAACACAACTGCTCAAAGCCAAAGGAATTCAGTGACAAAGTAAAATGTTTTCTATTTCTAAAATGGAAACAATAAAGAGAAAGAACTAATCAAACCTGATTTATTTTTCCCATGAGATTCAGAATACACTTCAACAAACAACAACGAGTTGTAGTGGAAGAAAATGGCTAAATTCAATGCCATTTCAAATTCTAAATATTTGTCCAACAAAGATAATCAATTTAAGGTTCATACAGAAGAGATGACGAGGATGCATGCATTATATGTGGGGAAAAACAAAAGACATGTAACAAAGACATTTGACTTTAGAATTGTGTTAAAACAAACACAACAAAAAAGTTTGTTTACTCTGCTTTATTTTGGTAGTAAAAGAAGCTTGAATAGAAACCAAAAGCGTGGCAATAAGTGCACTAAATGAGATCACAATTGAAATGTAAAAGCTTTCCCAAAGTGTTCTTTTATGCTAGTCAACTATCTCACCCTTAATCCCCCCACTCTGGTTCTAATTTATGAGTTCACATATGGCATACTAATGCAATCGTTAAGGACTCATAACAGCCTTAGTTCTAAGTGTACCATGGAGGATCTCAACACTGCCCAACAACTTCCCCAGGCTTTCTGCTTTCTCTCAAACAAATACAGTCTGGAGTTCCTCTTCTTAAATATTTGAAATGTGGTTGGCTCTCCTGGAGGAAAATGAGTGAGCCAGAGTCCCTTTAGTTGATGATTTCATTTTACTATGGCTGTGAATGTGATAAATGCACCTGTCTCTAGAGAATGAAGCTGCCAGCTTCAGGGAGTGCAAATGTGTCTGTAACTGCCTCAATTCCAATGAGTTATTATTTTCTGAATCTGTTCTGCTTGTACTGGGATAGTTGGTGCAGAAATTGTTTACAGCTATATTTAGAAATAGGAAGAGTAAATAAAGTGGCATTTATGGAAGGGGGAAAATGCACCTACCTATAGATAGTTCCAAATGAATTTTGTGTGTTTCTTGTTAATATTCAGAATGCCACTGACTAAAGGAAGAGTACAGCCTCATCATTAATAACCTACATCTTTTCATGACTATAACATAAAAAGGATCTCCTGGGACTGATCTGGGTTTTCTGGAAACTCACACCAACATATATTGCAAATATAGTGCTTGCAAGCTTAGTTCCCCTAGATGTTGCCATGGGAATTACAGAATTATGTTTCAACATACTGGTTCATTTTACTTATGGGTGTTTTTGCACATACTCTGAAACCTTAACTAAAGTTCCATCCTGTCTCCAAGGTTTCCATTTCAAATGTTTCTTACTTATTACTTCTTTAGGTGGTGTGTGCTTTGTTCTTCCTGTTATAATCTAAAGTTGCATCAGTCAATAGGGCATTGAGGTAAATGAATTTGAGTTCTGAAATGAAATATTTTAGTTTTGGAAGTTTTCATTTTTTCACCATTGCTTTTGAGTATGTATAAATTGGGAATATTCCTAATATTTCATGCATGAACTCAGTAATAGGTACCAATGACTAGACCTTGAGGTGTATATGTACATAAGAGGTAATGAAATATACATTCATTTCTGACCTAAGCATTCTCTGTGCTCTGGGAAATTTTCTTCTAGCAAAGGTAGTAGGCAATGACTGACTTCTTTCAAGTCTTTTAGATTTAGCTAAACATTATTTGAATAGATGATCTATTTTGCCCCTTTTATATGTGCTATTAGCACAAAGAAAATTGTGAGTTTTTATACTATATAAGTTTCTATATGAACAGAAACACAATTACCAATATCTGGGTTCTGAGGGATATATTGTGAAATCCTGGAAATCATTATGGTTAAGGCTATGAAGTAAGAGGATTTGCAGTGCCTTCTGCCTTGGTTTTGCTAACTGTGAAATGAGTATAACAATGATATGACAATTGCTGAGGGTTTACTAAGGAACTGCTTATGTACTGCCCAGAGAATCTATATATATAAAAGCCTAGTATGCAAAGTGTCCCCTTTGGAGTTCGACCAACAAGGAGTTCAATCGCTCGCTGTGACGTGCGCTGACCACCAGGGGGCAGCGCGGAACGAAGGAAGGCCCTAGCTGGCAGCCATGGAAGACTGGCCCTGGCTGGCAGCCAGCAGCCACTAGGGACCCTACCCATGCACAAATTTCATGCACTGGGCCTCTAGTATGTTAATCATGCTTTAGAAGCATTTAATTATTCAAAGTTACAAAACTACAAGTCAATGCATGTAGGGCATGTAGTAAATTATTAAATGGTGTCTTTATGATTTGTAAGAGGTAATATAATTCAACATGCCCTAGGTATTCATAGAAAATGAATCATAGAATCTCATGGCTGAAAGGGACCACAGGGAATGTAAGCAAATGCCTATCATGCTTAGAATTCCTCCACTGCATCCAGTCATGAAAAGTCCTCATGGCATGGGGATCGTTACTTCCCTATAGCAGCTTAATCCACTTTTAGAGCATTCTAATTATTGAAATAATTTTTCTTGTATAATTTAATTTTCTGCTATTAATTGATAAGATATTTACTGAAAATTCTAGGATATGGGCTAAATGAAGAGGAACCATGAACTCTACAAATATAGTCCTTTACTTTATGGAATATTTTCTCTGGTAGCAAAGGTCACACCTATTATGGTGAAAATTCTCTTAGTCATATATCAAAAAAATTCTATTATTATTTATTCTTAATTGTAATTATTTAAATATTTGAGTGATCTTCCTTGTCTCAAAAGAAATTGTGATAAACCTGAAAATTTCTTTATTCATCCTATGACATCTTGATTAGGTTGCTACTTTTAAAGTTGAGACTAATCTATTAAAAGATAAACTTTCAATAGCCACCAATGATTAATGTCCCTTGCAAGTATGATTAAAAGTTTAAGGAGACACCAATAATTTAAATTTACCATTTGAATATTATATCTTGAATTGTTAATAATATCAGTGAGCAATTAGATTTTACAGTATTAGAAAATGTTTTCCCCAATCATATTCTTGAACAAATGGTTGTTACTGTTTAAGCACAAGCAGGTTTCATATTTATTTGGAATCCAACATCCCTATTGGAACAATAACTTAAACAGTTTTCAAATTTCATTCTTTTATATATCACACTAGAGGCACAGTGCACAACATTCATGCACTGGGGGAGGAGGGGTCCCTCAGCCTGGCCTGCACCCTCTTGCGGGGAGCGGGCCTAAGCCGGCAGGCAGACATCCCCCAAGGGTCCTTAGCGCTGCCTCAGAGGCAGGAGAAGCTCCTGCCACTGCTGCAGCACTTGCCAGCCATGAGCCTGGATTCTGACTGAGCAGCACTCCCCTTATGGAAGTGCACTGACCACCAGGGGGCAGCTCCTGCATTAAGCATCTACCCCCTGGTGGTCAGTGTACATCATAGTGACCGGTCATTCCCCTGTTCAGTCAATTTGCATATTAGAGTTTTATTATATAGGATTACTATTTTTGCTATATTTGCATAGTATTGGTATAACACATTTCTAATTTTTTGTTTAAATTTATTTTAAAATAGTGGCAAATGTCACATTAAATTTTAAGGCATTTTATAATATACATTAAAATAATATATGACTAAACATTTAAATTTTCTATTTTATTATTTTTTATTTTTAACCTTTCTTGTTGAGAGTATTATAGATGCCCCCCCCTTTCCCCCTATTGTAAAATTTCTATTTTATTACAGTTTTTAAAACACTGATCCAGAAGGTCTGTAATTATTTTTCTTCACAAACATTCAATGCCTTAGTATTTTTCATTGTCTCTGGCTCTTTCCATTTAGGCACTGTACACTTTTGCAAGTTACATGTTACATAAAATATAATACATAAATTTAAAAGTATTTCTTCTATAACTATAACTAAATACACTACTTTTTAAAACTGCTAGAAATCTGTCCTATATTTACTTTCATTGCCCATAAAAGTCCCAGTCATTTTATCTCCTGTTAGACATCTGAGACAAAGTGTGTGTGTGTGTGTGTGTGTGTGTGTGTGTGTGTGTGTATGTATGTGTGTGAAGGGGGCTTGTTATAGTATTAATAGCAGCAAAACAACTTCCCCTCAATTTGCATTTTAAATAGCTGCCTTTATATGATTGAGGCTTAATGTCTGTTTCAGGGTCAAAATGTAGACAAAACATTTTTTAAAAAAATATACTTAAAATGTTTTTAAATACCATCTGTACAAACATATGTGAAAAAATAAATTGAAATAAAATTGTGTTGTGAATTTCTCTCACATTCACATGCCCTTCAAAGTAGCCCTTGATGGAGAAATAAGAGAAAATGATAACATCAAAAGAGAGAAAGTAAAGTTCAAGTCAGACTAGTTAACACTTGTTTCTTCGGCATTTTCCAGCCAGCCAATTAAAAAAAATGCTTTGGATCATTAGTCATTCTAAACATCTACAACAATATAAAAGGGAGGCTGAGTCCAACTTGTTCTTGCATAGTATTTTATTGTTGCCTAAAATAGATTTCCATTACATAGTACACAGGACATAGCTTTACCAAATAATAAAATTGGGACATTCAAGAAGCTAAAATTTTGGCCTACTTTTCTGTAATTATCTATATGATTAATACCTTCCACCACAGACTGAACTAATCTTTGCCTGATATTTTAGGGATTTTTTGAGACTTTATAAACTAATAACTTTTTTTTAAATATATTATCTATAGTCTACACTTTGTTTTCCTTTTTCTCTTTCTTTCTGAATATACAGTTTTCTTGTCTTTCCAGGACTTGCTCAAAACCCACCTGTTCAGTGAAGTTTTCCCTAACTCCCCTCTCTAAAATGATAGAAACATGGTCTTCTTATAAATTGCCTTTTCTTATGCCTCTGATATTGGATAGCCAAAGGATCAGAGATTTTTTCAATTAAAAATGCCTCTTTTAAAAGTTTTATTTTTAAGCTAAATGGATTTAAGATTGAATTATACTAAAAATAATCTACTCTTTCTCTAATTCCTGGAGTATTTAATGATCTGGTTTACCTAACTAATAGGTATTTCTTGATTATTATTGAGTAAAGCAAATTAAAATAAATTTTTCTAAACTGTAATTGTTAATAATTATACTATGACCACAATCTTAAGCAAATTGCTTTTTAAGTGCTTTCTTACCTATAAATATATTCTTAATCTGTGAGGTATATTAAAAAGGGGATTGGATATTTCTGCTTCTCCGATGAGAAAACTAAAGAAAAGAAAGATTGGGGATTTTATATTTCAAAGATAGTCAATTTTTAAGGTGAAGGAACTCTTCTGGAAGACCACCCATAATTTGAGACAATATTGAGAAAGAATAGTGGACATATTTGCATGCCAGTTAGGCTAATAGCAGATCTAGAGTTTACCACCATTCATTCTTCCAGATTTAAATTAGGCAATTCTTGATTAATTTTTAAATGTATAGAAATTATCACAAATTTGTTTTATGTAAAAGGTCAGTATTTCTACATTTTTCCATAAATGGTGATTACATTGTTTTGAAAATTATTCCTGCTCTTTGATTTATTAGTGTATATTTTAACAAAACTCTAATTTCCTAACCTAATTATTTTTTTTTAATTTTCAGAGTCCAGGAAGATGTTTGTGGATTCATTTTGTTAGTTTCTATTGAAATGTGGTTTAGTAAATTGACCAAGAGCACTGTGTTTTAATATACTTAGTACCCTTTTCTGTGTAGCATGCTATTAGTGGAAAGAAAGGTCATTTGTAGCTAGAAAGACCTAAATTTAAGTTCCTATATGGTCATTCCTCACTCCAGGTGTTAGGCAAGTTATAACCTCTTTTTAAAATAAAATCAGCTAATCACTGGGAAAGTGTTGCGAGAGTTAGATAAGACAGTATAAAGTGTCAGGCAAACACAAAATACTGGTGCTCAATAAAATTAGTTATATTTTCAATTATGATTGATCTTAAAGAACTGGTATTTATGGAAGCAGAACAGGAAATAATGAGATGCATGTCAACAGTGAATTCAGATTTCATTTACTGATTAAGCATAATAAACAATGCACTTATTAATTTATCATTTCCTTAGTATAATCTTGAGTTTTGTTTATTCTTGGCCTGATATATTTTGCTATTTCATATACATGTATGCATAAAGCATAAATTAGAGTGGGAGTGGTAAGAACAGTGGAATGCCATTAACATTATTACTAGCAGTGTAATAAATGAACTATGTAGGTAGAAATATGAGTAAGATAGGATATTCAACCCAATAAGATGATAATAAAACCTGTATTGCATCCAACACCATCACCTGCTATATTTAGTTTGTGTTGGATATAAAGAAAAAAGATATAGAAGATTATTTGTAGCTCTTAAGACTTAATTGATCAATTTTTTTGTCCTTTTTCACTTTTAATGTCATGTTCCTTAGCCTTCAGATGAAAATTCAAAAAACAAAAATATAATTAGAAAAAGTATTCTCATTTCTTTTGAATTGTGTCTTCTGGTATGGTGTAAATAAGCTAAGCCCTGTAGAATGCATTACAGATGTAAGCAACCCAGATACATTCATTATGCCAGAAAACATTTATTTAAATGTCCTTATTCCTTCTTTCTATGCTATTACTTGAGTTCAGAGTACCCATCATTGAGTGTATTCTACCTAAAACTCTGGACCTCAAAGGAGTCTTAAATTACAGATGTAAACAACAATTATTTAGGTGGTTCTAATAGTGGACCTATGCAATAGAGCCAATTATAGCAGCTTCAGGATGGCAAGCATTGATCAGTACAACTCTTTTTTTTTTTTCCAGACTGCCTAGCCATCACTTAACTGAATGTAAATGAATTGTGGATTTTAAGTGTTTTGTTATCTTATTCTTTCATTTTATTTTATAAAATGACAATATGATTATATATATCATATATTAACTATTCTTATTCTTACATCCTTATGGGGAGGTTTGACTTTTAAAATACATGTATTATTATCCTATATAATAAAAGGCTAATATGCAAATTGTCCCCTTGGGAGTTTGACTAGGAGACTGGGAGTTTAATTGCTCACTATGATGTGCACTGACCACCAGGGGGTGGCATGTAACATGGCAGGCGATCAGTAGTGGTGGCGGGATGCTGAGGGAGAGAGGGAAGGAGGAGGCAGGGAGGCCAAGAGGCAGGGAACCTGATGGGCCCTGATAGCTGGCCAGGCCTAGGGACCGCACCCATGCATGAATTTCATGCACTGGGCCTCTAGTAATGAATAACGTAACTAAAATGAACTCATAGTTATTTTTTGCCCTCTTGATACAGTGTAAATTAATAGAGTGTACCACTTTCACATTGCTCTCTGCTTAATGAAACTTGCAATATATCATTTGATAATGAACTCTCTGTTACCAATCAGATTAGGGATTTAGGGAGGTCAGGTGATCAGTGGAGTTTTAGCTCATATCTGTCTCACCACAGGCCCTGTGGGTCCTCAAACCCATTGTCTGGTTATTTTTACAATTTTTACAGAATGCATAATTGGAATAGATATACTCAGCAGCTGGCAGAATCTCCACAACCTTCTTTTAAACATCCCTTATTTTATTGAGTTTGGGCCAATGGTTGTGCAATTTCCTCTGCCTGGAAGTCCTTGCAGGTGCCCATAAAGATCTGGTCTACATTTTTTCTAACTTGTCCACAACATGGAGCAATGTAGAGATTATCAGACACAGTATCAAGTGTGCAAAATCAGGCCTTGAGTTTAGTGAATACCTGCAAAACAGCATAATGAACATGCAGCAGCTGGTCAGCAGTGGAGAGAAACAGTGAGGCGGTTAGAGCCATCCTGAGGGAGTGAGAAAAGCATAGTCCATTACTTAGCTGAGTTTATTTATTGTAAAAACAGACAACTACTAGGGATAGAAATGAAATCTCTGTTTGTGTCAGTGCTGAAACCATTCTCCACATCACTAGAATAGTATCTGGGCTTTCCGAGAGAGAGATTCATCTCAGCCTCTGACATCGTTCATGAGGCATTGTGTTCACAATTTTCCCCTGGAAACCTCTCAGTCAATTTAGGTCAAACAACTTCTCAACCTCCAGCATGCATCACTTTTTCTTTTATATAACTGATCACTTTAGACCCAGTGATAAAATTATTTCTGTGTGTGACCTATCTCTTTGATTAATTTGTATACTCCTGGAGATTGGAAGCTTTGTTTTATTTACATTTCTCTGTTCTGCATAATCCTTGTTGCAAACTATACAGGCACCAGTAAACATTTATTAAGTGAATTTATAAATAGCACATAGAAATTAGATATCTTCAATTGGCAATCTATCCTGGAAAAAATAATAACTATGGTAAACTTAAATCTTATAGTGGGTAGATTTCTAAAAATAATTACCTTCTTTTTTTGGCCTAAATTTCTAGATACAACAAATGCATTTAAAGTATAGTGGAAGGAAGTTGACTTTACTATAATACTTTAATTAATACTTTAGCTACAGATTAGAAGGAGAGAGAAAGGTTTGTGAAAGGCAAAGAAAGTTGACAACCTGGGATTTCACTCTCAGACTAAGCTATGGCATATTTAAGCAAAGATTAATTTTTCTGAAAGAATTTAGTAGATGTGTTCTGGGGAGTGAAAATGTACAGATCATTATAAAAAGGTAAAATTGATAATGCAGAAGGGTAATAAATGGGAATATTCACAGAGATAAGATGTTTAAATTGACAAGATTCACATCTTTGCTGCCTTCCTGCCCCAAGGCATAACTTGTCCTGGTTTGCTAAACTTCTAAATTAATTTTGAACACAGATACACCAACATATTGAGATATAATGGTCCCAGATCTTTGTCTATAAATGTTAATCTGTTTGAGGAAACAATTGGGATTTACGGAAGTTGGATCAGGTTCTAGTACATGTAATTTCAATGTTAGTAGGTGTTATATGGAATTCCATTTCAAGAGCATAATGATTTATGGGATATATAAATCTATGCCATAGTTATAATGCTATGGATATCGCCCAATACAAATTTATTTAACATTTATTTTCTTTTATGGTTTATGGCATTAGAAATATTTAAAAGTAAAACATAATTTCTCTCATTTTAGAAAGCTTACAATCATTGACCAATTTCTACCGTTTATAAGCCACAAACTAGACCTGTTAATTCAGTTTGATTGATCAGTTTTAATTGCAAATGTCCACCTTTTCCTGGAGGTCTTAGTTGTAGCACATTTATCAATAAACAGGAAGAAAAAAGAAAGAGGGTTCTTTATATTACAAAAACACTATAATGAGGACCTTATAACTCAGGAGTTAATTATTACAAGGAAAGTAGAACTTGTATTTCCTGATACTATTTTCTGACTTGTATTTAAATATACTGATTATGCTTTATTATTACTAATCTTCTGAACTTCAACCAGTTAATGATTTCTCTATAACAACTTTAACAAAAAGGCACCTAATTTTTAAAAAAATATATGTAATTTCTTTAATGTCCACAAATTCATCAAATCATCTTGATTGCATCACCTGCAAAAATCCTCCTCCTTTGCTCCCTCCCCTAAAGAATAATCCATCATCAGTGTGCTAAAACATAAACAGACTTTGATCTAGACTTAGACCTAAATTCCCTGTAATCCACTGATCCAAGCTAGCTAAGTGAGCCAGAGAAAGGATCAGTTGAATTATTATCTAAATTCCCTTTGGAAAAGTTGAATGAAATGCAACGTCTACAGGATGTAGACTCTGTGTGAGTGTTATAGAAAACCCACAGGCCTAGGAAATTGGAAAAGCAATCCAGTGGCTTAGCTGTTTAAGTACCAATGCAGAGATAAGATTGCTTTTAAAGTTTCACACCCTTTTCCCAAGTACACTTTGTTGTTTTCCTATTCGAGTTGCCTTGGGGAGAAGAAAATGAAGTTTAATGTTTTTTTTGACATAAGTGCACCATATTTTTGGACACATTAAATATTTTACAGTGGTCAGAATAGTTAGATAGTTATTTTATTGTGAATGGTTGTAGATCATGCATTTTCTAGGATTTTTCTTAACCTTCCTTATGCCTTTTTACATGTTCCAGGTGTCAAAGGAGTAAAAACAGGAAGACTCAACGTGGTTGAAAATGCAGGATGGTTAAGAAGGGAGAACTTAGCCTGAGTTCAAAGTTTGAGGTTTTGATTTTAGGAAATTCATTTATATTCTCCTGGCTCTATTTTCTTTAATTGTAAAATAAGGAAGTTGGACTAAGTTACCTTGTTTTCACCTTGAGCTTTTCATGTTTCTAATGATGTCCTGAATTCAACAATATAAAACCATCATTAACATTTGTAATATTACATAGGTAAGTAGTTTTTTTTTTTTAAATGAATGTATTATACGTTTTATAGAAGGCAGCTGAGAATAATTGTGGCCCAAGTTCCAATTACTTGATTATCCTCCTGGTCATTGAAAATTATCATTTATTATGCACCTACAATATTCATTTCCATTTTTGCTGGCTCTAATACTATTTTCTTTTAGAAAAAAATACTTTCTGATGCCAAGGCTGTCCACTTTAAAATTATAATTAGTATCTACTATCCAAATTAATGTTGACTTCTGACCATAAAAATCATTTAAAAATAATGATATCTCTAATTGGACCAAGTGATATTACTTCAAGTGAAATCTGGTAACAAGAAGAGGCACAATCTAACACGACATAGAGTGGCATCTCATTTTATCTGCATCACTTTCATTTGGCTGTGATGTGTTCTCTCAGTTCTGATAACGGGCAAGTGGTCAGTACTCCTATAAACTGACAAGCTAAATAGCAAGGGTGTTGTCAGATATACTGCTGATGGAAATCAATCATAGGCACTTGATGGAACTAACATTTGTCTCTGAGAGGAGCCATTTAACAACTTTCTAGAGGGAAAAGTCATCATTCTTGAAAGTAGAAAACTTAAATTTGAGAAATGAAAGGAAGATGAAGATGCTGGAGAATATAAATAATATTTTAAATACCCATTTAAAAGTAATTGGCCAGCCCTTGACTGGGAATGGAATCCACAATCCTGCAGTGCTAGCGTGGATGCTATAACCACTGAGAAACACCAGCTAGGGCCTCATTTTTTTTTACAGGTTTTTTTCTAGATTGTTTGTATATTTTTAATGAATATGCGCTGCTGCCATATTTAGAACATCAGTAATTAAACAATAATAATAAAATAAAAGCTAGTAGCTGCACCATTTTTCCTCCCCAAATGATGGTGGCTGCATTTTTGTTTTGAATGTTTGTCTCTTATTTCCATTGTTAAAAGGTTTTATTCCTCTTTTTGCTTAAGGTTTCCATAGGAGTCAGTGCCAACACACATGTAGGAGTCATCTAGCGGAGGTTGGTAACCTAGGCCTTCTGACTTACTTGCTATGACCTGAGCAAGTTATGTAACTTCTCTGCCTTAAATTCCTCATCTCTAAAATGGAGCTACTATTGAGTGCTTACTTGTGCTCCTTAATATTTACAATATCCTTGTGTTGATTAGAAATGAACCTTCCCATACAAAGCCATGTAAAGTACAATACTGAAAGTTGAACCCATCTTAAGTCTGATTCCAAATCTCATGTTCTTAACCAACACAACCTTCAAAGGTTTTCTGGAAATTTGATATTTTTTTAATGAAAAATATAAAGTTAAAAAAAGGAAAAATATAAAGTTCAATTTCCATCTAATTAAAGGAGTTTCTAATGTATTTTTATACTCAGCTGTTATTTAGATCTGGTAAAGAATAAACACTTGGGCGTTTTGCTTCATGTAGTTTTAGTTAGCAATCTCATTATTAAATGGCTGAATAACCATATGCATTGAAGCCTAGTTCTCGGCAGCTCAGTTTTGGATAGTCATATGAGGATGATGAATAAGTCATAACACGCTGGGGCAGTTACCAACAAACATCCCCAATCAAATCATTCAAATAATGTCTGGATTTTGTAAATATAGAGCCGAGTCTCTATGAAGGTTTGTCCACTGTCTTGCAGATGGAGAATGTACCTCTTTTGGAGAGATTCTCTGTTCTTCAAACCCCAATAATCAAAACATTTACAGTGATTAAATTTTACTAATGGTGGATGCCTTTTTTTTTAATTCTGCCTGGAAAATGAGTGATTGCCCGAAAGATATTTGGCAAACTGGCATCATGAGGAATTTGTTCTGTGCTTTATCTCAGGTAGCTTCTGGCAAGCGTCTCAGTGTTGGTGCTTAAATCCAATACATTCTTACAAGGAAGGACCGCTAATTGTCTTCATTTTTACCTAATGGAATCCTGGCAGCAGACACATAAACCTATTTGTGGTCATCCCAAGTGAAGCACAAGACTTAATAGTAATGGATACATGAAAACATTGAGATTATGCCGGCTCACTGGTCATCACCAGTAATGATTATTATGATAAATATCAGTTTAAGTAAAGACTCGGATTGGGCTATAAAACTCCAGAATGTGTGCAGTTACCACAAAACAACAGGAAATAAAATGGCTTCACTTAACAAAATCCCTACAGAAATAAGGAAATTAAAAACTGTTGTGTATGTGTTTTTCCCCCTTTAACTCACTTTAGTGCCCTGGTATAGAAAGTGTTCTTTGGAAGTGCCTGTGATTTTGAATGCTGAACTGCCTTTTTAATGACAATTATGTCTATATTAATGTATGAAATATGTATAAAATGCAGCATTCTACACCCACTAAGAACTTCATAAATGTAGCGAATTATATAGTGTAGGAGGCTTGAATAAGTGATTTTTGAAACAGTTATTCAAATTTTTATAAAGTATGACACAATTTTAAAAAATAAACAAATAATTCAGATAATGGCAAGCTTGTCCATCTTGATTGCAGAGATCCTAGGCAGGATGCCATTTAAAAAATCTTTCTCTTTTATAAAGAATTTAACCAAATATATGGTATTTTCATGTTGACTCATTTATCAAACTAGAGATTATTGAATGCCTAAAATATGTGTGCCACCACCCTTTGGTCAGGACTGATTGTCTTGTTTATTTGTTTATTTATTTACTAGAGGCCCAGTGCACAAATTTGTGCATGGGTGGGGTTCAGCCGGCCCTGCCCTGATGGGGAGCAGGGGGCCAATGGGAGCCAAACCAGATGGGGGGTGGGGCCGAGGGAGGTTGGCTGGCCCGCTTCCCCCCCCCCCCGACCCGCAGTGCGCGTCATAGCAACCAGTCTTTCTGGTTGCTTAGGGTTTCATATATATAAATTTATTTGAAATCTTTATTGTTGAAAGTATTGCATATGCCCCCTCCCACCCCCATTGACCTCTTCTAGCCTGCCTGCACCCCCTGCCCCAGGCCTTCACCATCCTAGTGTCTGTGTCCATGGATTATGCATATAAGCATACAAGTTCTTTAGTTGATCTCTTCCCACCCACCCACCTTCCCCCAACTACCCTCTGAGTGAGATCATGTGATACTTATCTTTCTCTGACTGGCTGATTTAACTTAGCATAATACTCTCCAGGTCCTGCCATGCTGCCTCAAAGGATAAGAGATCCTTTTTTTTTAACTGCTGCATAGTATTCCATAGTGTAAATGTACCACAGCTTTTTTATCCACTCATCTACTGATGGGCACTTTGGCTGTTCTCAGATCTCAGCTATTGTAAATAGTGCTGCTATGAACATAGGGGTTCATACATTCTTTCTGATTGGTGTTTCGGGTCTCTTAGGATATATTCCTAAAAGTGGGATCATGGGTCAAATGGCAGTTCCGGATATTAATTTTTTGAGGAAACACCATACTGTTTTCTATAAATGCACCAGCCTGCATTCCCACCAGCAGTGTTCCCTTTTCTCCACATCCTTGTCATTTGTTGATTTGTTGATGGTAGCCATTCTGGCAGGTGTGAAGTGATACCTCATTGTCCTTTTAATTTGCATCTATCTGATGATCAATGACTTTGAGCATTTTTTCATATGTCTCTTGGACATTTGTATGTCCACTTTGGAGAAGTGTTTATTTAGGTCCTTTGCCCATTTTTTAATTGTATTGTTTGTCTTCCTTTTGTTAAGTTGTAGGAATTCCTTATATATTTTGTATATTAACCCTTTGTCAGATTCATCATTGCCAAATATGTTCTCCCATACAGTGGCTCCTTTTTCGTTTTATTGATGGTTTCTTTTGCTGTACAGAAGCTTTTTATTTTGATGTAGTCCCATTTATTTATTTTCTCCTTAGTTTCCTTTGCCACAGGAGATGTATCTGTAAATGTATTGCTGAGATTTTGCTGCCTATGGTTTTTTCTAGGATTTTTATGGTTTCACGTCTTATATTTAAGTCTTTTGTCCATTTTTGAGTCTATTCTTGTGTATGGTGTAAGTTGGTGGTCTAGTTTCATTTTTTTTTTCATATATCTGCCCAATTTTCCCAACACCATCTATTGAAGAGACTGTTTTGACTCTATTGCATGCTCTTACCTCCTTTGTCAAATATTAATTGAGCATAATGGCTTGGGTAGATTTCTGGGTTCTCTGTTCTGTTCCATTGGTCTATATGCCTGTTCTTGTGCCAGTATCAGACTGTTTTGAGTATGGTGGCTTTGTAGTATAATTTGATATCTGGTATTCTGATCCCTCCAACTCTGTTCTTCTTTCTCAAGATTGCTGCAGCTATTTGGGGTCTTTTTTTATTCCATGTGAATTTTTGGAGTATTTGTTCTAGATCTGTGGGATATGCCATTGGTATTTTAATAGGAATTGCATTGAACCTGTAGATTGCTTTGGGTAGTATGGACATTCATTGTCTTATATCTTTTAACCCAGGGACAGGGCCCTAGAAATAAGTGCTTTGTTCATAGTAAGTGCTTAGTAAGTATTAGCTTGAATTATTAAATTTGCTTTATTTTTAGTTATTTACTTTTATGCATAATAGTGGGTAATTCTTTTGATAATAGTTGGTTTAAATATTACCATTATCTCAGAGCATTTTTTGGCTTCCTCTGATTGACCTGATTGCTACAGCTTGTGTGTGCCACCAGCTCATTTGTACTTAAAAAATAAATAAAAATGAAAAGTGATGATATTTATTTATTTGTTTACACACATCCTTAATAAGCTGTAAGTTTTGTCAGAGGGAATGTCGGATGCATCTATCTGTGTAGGTATCTTTTCATCAGTCATTCTGTCTATTCTCAATCTTTAATACCACATGTGACAGTTGATAGAAATTGAAAGTCTAAGCATATTCTACTTTGGAATATCTTGGTTCTGGTCACTACTAACAGATGGTGCTGTTAGGTTATACAGTTCTCGGGAATGAAGTTCTCAAAGGCAGTGTTACCCAGAACTAAGCATGCTTTGGAACCACCTGAAGGACTTGCTATAACACACAGTCCTGGGTCCTATTGCCTGAGGAATCTGATTCAGCAGTTTTGGGTGGGGCCCAAGACTTAGCATTCCTAACATGATGCAGGGGCTACAGTTCTGTGGACCACATTGGGTCATACACCTCTAGTTGTTGAGGAATTAAATGATTTTTATTCAATGGAGTCTTTTAAAAAATAAACCCTAAAAGAAGCCCAATTAAGTATTTGAAAGAATATTTATATTAAGTTTGGTGCCTAGAAAGATTTAGATTACAGGAATATATTGTCTCTTAGAGAAATTTAAAATACATAATTAAGGTATTTTGAAATTCTCTTAACTTGCAGTGTTCCTGCTATTAGCCACATCATTTATCTTAATATAAGTATACCTTTTCTTTCATATATTAATGATAGAAAGTAATAATAAAAACTTACTCCCCAATCCTCCATTCCATTATTCAAGAAAACCACTTTTAACAGTTTCTTATTTTTTCTAGAAGTGTCCTATGCAAATACATATATATTATTTATACATCCCTTTATACAAGTATGGTTGGCAATTTTCTTTCCATGCTAAACATATCTTGGATACATTTTTTTCTATCAGTACTTGAAACCCTTGTTAAAGTAATTTTAATCAGGTTTATTCATGAATTCTATCATTCAACAAATATTAAATGCCCTCCTAAATGTAAGACATAATTGGGTACTAGATAAAGGCATACAAAAGATGAACGGAATTGGTTTAAGTTCCGATGAGAGCGATGGATTTCTCCCTGTTTCCCTCCTCCCCTTTTTCCTTATTGCCCTAGCTGGTTTGGCTCAGAGGATAAAGTATCAGCCCCTCGGACTGAAGGGTCCAGTACCTCGGTTTCAGGCTCCATCCCATCCCTGGTCATGGCACACTCAGGAGGCAACCAACCGATGTTTCTGTCTCACATTGCTATTTCTCTCTGTCTCTCCTCCTCCCTTCCATTCTCTCTAAACATCAATGGAAAAATATCCTCAGGTGAGGATCAACAACAACAACAACAACAACAACAAAACATATGGAGTGCCTACTCTATACCAGGTGCTGTGTTAAGCACTGTGAATACAAATAAATAAGCTATGGACCCTACCTTCAAGAAGGTCCATAGACTGCAGTAGAGACAGAGAAATGTAAATAATTACAGTGCAGTGCAATAAATGTATAATATTGGCAGATGGAAGAAATTTTAGAATGGTCACCTCAACCTCAGAGATAAAGAAAGCCTACCAGTAGAAAAATTACTTGGGACTACACTCAGAGGTCAAGCGTGGAAGCCAGTGCCATTCTCCATGGAAACCCAGAGAAGAAAGTGATAGACTTTCCTAGGTGTGCTGGAGAAGATTCCAAAAGGTACTTGCCACTTGTGCTGCATTTTAAAGGGTGCATGGAACTTAACTGGATTAATAATTAAATCCAGTGATGAATTACAAGCAGAAAAAGAATATATATGACTATTATTATAAGGAGTTGTGTGATTCTAGAGTTTATTTTAGGAAGGAGTGAGACCAGTGACTTATGCAGAGGCCAAGTTATAAAGAATCTTAACTCTTATCTTCAGGAAGCAACAGCCATTTCAAGAAGGGAAGTGACATGATCCTTTGTTGGATATGTATGTATGTTTGTATGTATGTATGTAGTTATTTCTTCCAGCTTCATAGAAGATAAATGGGCATTGGAAGCACTTGTAAGAATGGAGTTGAGTTTTATAGAAAAGTGTTTCGATAACAAAAGCAAAAGATAATAGACTGAAAGCGCCACCAATGTATGGGTGATGTATATGCCCCCTCAATCATTAGTGTCTGCCATATTAACTGTCCTCAGTATGTGCTCAGGAAATTAGTTCACTAAAATGACAGTGAATTTCTGGTTGAATTTTGAGAAACAAAAATGTGTAATTTAAGAATAGAAGCAGGTGTGAAAGGGATGAGGCTGAATTTGGTTTTGGTCGTGTTAGCTGTAGAGTGTCTGTGGGCCCTCTATGTAGAGAAGTGCTTAAAAGGGATGATTCCTCTTTTTGTGGCAAGCTATGGTTTCACAGGTCTCCTCTCTTTTAGACTGCCTACTTCTGTGGTGTGTACAGAATATTCTGCCTGTGCCCTTGGAATAACTTTCACCAGTGTAACTCACTGTGAATGTCACTCTTACCCACTATCGCTTCTTTATTCAACCATCAATCATGTTTCGAATCGACATACTGGTGTTTACTCATATTTGTTGTGCATCTAATGTTCTTAGACCCACTCATTCAAATCTGAAAATTTGCTAGTTTCTAAAAAAAATTGTTTTAAAAGAGAGCTCTTTTAAGTTAAACATAGTAATCTATTTCCAAATGAACAATGCAGTCTAATGTAAAAATACTACCGTGAAAAATTCCTCAATAATACTGTCCTATTTATCTGGATTTTTTACTTGTTGACTGGGTAAACATTTGAGATAATTTGTCAAATATGCACAGATGGTTGGATCTTTTTGTGTACATTAAGAGAATAATGAAGATACCCTGAAGACTTATTCTTTTTAGTAGCCTCCATCCCCACACCTCTTTCCTTTGCTACCCATATGTTAGCAGTTAATTTCTCATATGGCCCAAGAACCCTCAAGATTTCATTACCAAATTTTACTTGGTACCTTGAACAATAATGCAGTAACATTGCATGTCTTAAAGTTGAAATACATTTTAGAAAACCCCCTCTTGTTAATCCCTCATCCTGCCTCAGCTTGGACATAATCAGTTATAGGCAGCAATCTATAGCAGAAAGGAGACAGCCATTGTCTTTGGGATAATTCCCTATTGAGCTCAAAGTCATCATTCTATTAAGAGCATTCACTGGAGCATGCTGGCATTTGGTAAGATAAGCCTGGCACTTCCCAGGGGAAATCACCACCTCTTCCCCCCACCTCCAGCACCTTTCCCATTCCTCTTGTACAAATTACCTTCCTCTGGTCTTCTTTCATTTTTTTTTTAATTACATAGTTTCTCTTTTTCTTTCTTTTTTGTTTGTTTGTTTTTGTTTGTTAATCCTCACCCCAGGAAATTGTCCCTATTGATTTCTTTTAGAGAGACTGAAAGGAAGAGGGAGAGAGGGAGAGAGGGAGAGGGAGAGAGAGAGAGAGAGAGAGAGAGAGAGAGAGAGAGAGAGAGAAACTGATGTGAGAGAGACACATCAATTGGTTGCCTACAGCAGGCACCCCAACTGAGGTCAATTATCAACCTACAGCTCAAGTACCTGCCTTTAACTAGGAATTGAACCCTTGACCCTTCGGTGCACAGGCCAATACTCCAACCACCGAGCAAACACTGGCCAGGGGATGGCATGGTCTCTGAATCCTTTGATCATCCAAGTACTCTTACCTGTCCTAATATGTTAATAACCTTTTTGTAGTGCCACGGAGACAGGAGCCTTCACCTCTTCCCCACTGTCCCCTGTTCACCACGTCATCAAACCCCTTTCATTGGTTAAACACACAGGAGAAATCTCAGAACACATTTCTTCCTCACACATATATATTTTTTTTCTAAAGCTAGTTAACTGAGGGCATTTTCTCAAGAAATATATTTGTTTGATACAAAGAAGATTTGTAAAATGCTACAAATAAAAATCACATGTTAAAATTATTATGTAATCATTATATTAAAATGTTGTGAGTCTCTTATCAATCTAAGTGCTAAATTAGGAGTGTGTATTAGATAATTTGGAAATAACCTTGTTTAGCTATGGTTTGTCCAAGTAGAAAAGGTTTAATTTTCCTTATCATCATTTCTACTATGATTATATTATTTCTTCAAATTAAATTTGGAGTCTATGAAGTGTTTTAAATGGTATCAAGAAGACTAACTTAGATGCATAGAGAATTGTTCCATTTTAATACTCTTAGTGTAAGTAAATTATGGTGTCACTCAGATGCTAAGATGCTAGACCTTTGAACTCCAAAAATATAAGGTTTTAGGAATGAAGAAATTGTCATTTTCTACTAGACATAATTCATGACACCAATATAGGATTTAAGTACAGTTTGGAGAAATAAAAATGATCTTTGTCCTTTAGCCTAATTAGTTTCTTTGACAGCAATGCTATTGAATTTTTCAGAAAGAAACAAATGATAGGAACATAGTTATCCTGACAATAAGCTTCTAATGAATTACTGATATTCACATTACTAAATGAAATACAAAAATTTGTATCAAATGTCACACTGTGATTAGACTAAATAATTACAAAATACATTGAAAACCCAGCTGGTATCAACAGTCAAATAATGAATTATTTGGGGGCAGAGACATCTAAATTTTAAGTACTTGTTAATTGTAAGTGCACAAAATTCATAATCAAAACACAGAAATGTTCCTGAAGATAATGTGGTGTTTGTCATTTTCAATCAATGAGAGTATTAGGATGAATCAATCCACAAATAAAATAACTAGTGTCTTCCCATAGGATTGTCATTTTCCCTTAGCTGTTTTTGATAGGAACAAACTTTGGGAGTCAAAGTTGGGTATGGAGATTGATTTAAGCTGAATAGCTCTTTTCCACACATTTGAAGTGATATAGCCTATTTTAAGTATGGTGCAGGTTAGGTTTGAATATATTCCAGGGAAAATAATACAGATCATTTTCTTTTTAATTTAGTTAAAAATTTTTAACCAGTAAGTTTGTATTTTGGTGATTGACAGTGGTTGTCAACCTTTTGGCCCTTTAAATACAGTTCCTCATGTTGTGACCCAACCATAAAATTATTTTCGTTGCTACTTCATAACTGTAATGTTGCTACTGTTATGAATCGTAATGTAAATATGCAGGATGGTCTTAGGTGACCCCTGTGAAAGGGTCGTTCGACCGCCAAAGGGGTCGTGACCCACAGGTTGAGAACCACTGTTTAGAAGCTATTGATACGCATTCTTAACTAAAAAGTCAATAAAACAAATTCATTTAAATGAGATTTTTATATAAACTTTGGTGATAGTTATTCATTTCTATAACATATAATTAAAGCTAAATCTGATATATATAACAATATTATTACCTGATAATTTATAGAAATAGAAGACTTGAAAAAAACTTTTAAAATAATATTTGTTGACCATGAATTATCCTTAGCCTATTGGAAACCACACTAAGAAAAAAAAACCCAACAAACCTCTGAATGTGTTGTTTATGCATTTATTTTTATTTCATATTTCACAAATTTATTAGTACAGTGTCCATCTGAACCGTATCAACAATCAATAACTTCTATGTAACACATATCATTTGGTGCACATTGCTAAGATTAAAAACCATAATAACTTTTCTGTCTCTAACACAGAAGCCTTTACATAAAATAAAGAATATTTTGCAATATTTTGATAAAATTTAGTTATCAATGTGTGAATATATCATATAATAGGAAGCATATTTATGTTGTATCTACTCAGATTATATATATAGGAATAATTTTTCTCCCAGTAAAATTATATTTCAAAAAGGTAAATTAATAAAGCACATCATCAAATATATCATCCTATCATAAAGCACTTCAGGTGGGAAATGTGGCTCAGACTTGATTGGAATTTGAGTGGATAGGATACAGAGAAAGTTGTTAGAGGAAGTATATTGTGTGCTCTAATTTTAGCCGTCTAAGCTAACCTATTTAAATTGACTATATTTCTTTTTAAGTATCAAGAGAATTGGGAAGAAGATTGGATGGCAGTCTAGATTTTTAAAAAAGAGAGAGAGAGACAGGTGAGATGTCTAATTAGAAAAGTAAAAAATTAGGGAGGTGGAGATGTCAAAGTAATAGCCAAATGATACCTATCTTGAAGAATAATTTGAAGCTTTTGAATATCATAGATCCATGAATTCTAATTCTAGATTCCTTCTTTTCTACATAACTATATTTTTTGAGAGTCACTATCTAAGGTATTGTGAGAAATTCCAAAATAAGTTTGCATCTGGTAATTTTTTTGTTTTTAGTGGAAGAGCTAAAATCAGTTTACAAATGTCAATATTGGTACATTTTATAAATGAGAAGGATTAAACATTCAATACAGAAATGTATTTCAGGACATGAAATGAGGGATATTCACTTCTGAAGAGCTTTAAAAATTCATATTTTTAAAAATTCAGTCTTTGTACTTTTTCTTATTTCAAAAATAATATATGGTTATTGAAATAAATATAGACAAATCAAAACTAATAAAACTGCTTATAATCTCATCATTCAGAGAAAAACTAAGAATTTGACAGTCAGTGTTGAATGAGACACTCCAATTAAAGTCAAACATAAAACATATATAGTCAGTAACAAAATATCCGTATAAGGATTGTTTTGTGTAGGTTCTAACTCAAATTTGTACATTTAAAAAAGTTGTTTATATCTTGATAGGAAAGGAAATTTTGTTTATTTGTTTTAAGAAATGAAGACACTCACCCACCCCCATTTTGAAATTTGCAAGTGTGCAAACAATACTTACTGAGACTAACTATAAGATTAAAGAAAAACAAGGGAGTGAGAGTGTCCTGTGTTGTAATGATGGCAGTCTTCTCTATTTGCTGTCATAATTTTATTTTTCCAGGTGATGAGGAGAAGAATATTGAAACTTAAAGGAATATAGTCTTTTTTCCAAGAGGGAGAAAGAAATCCAAATATGGTAAATGAGAATTAAAGGAAAGCTGTCAGTAATATGGTCAAGAATAAAATTTGAAAGAAAAAATAATAAGCAGATGGTTACCTTGGTGAATAATTATATAATAAAAGCCTAATGTGCTAAGTGTCTGGTCGTCCATTCAAACAATCAAAGCACAATATGCTAATGATATACTAAGGCCACTCAACTGCTCTCTATGATGTGCACTGACCGCCAGGGGCCAGATGCTCCGACTGGTAGGTTAGCTTGCTGCTGGGGCCTGGCCGATTGGGACTGAGCGAGATGGGCTGGACATGCTCTGGAGCCCTTCCGCAGTCACTCCCCAGCTGGCCAACCTCCCATGTCCCTCCCCAGCCCCAATCGTGCACCAGTGGGGTCCCTCGGCCTGGCCTGCTACCTCTCGCAATCCAGGACCCCTTGGGGAATGTCGGAGAGCCGGTTTTGGCCCGATGGCAGAATGACCGCTCGCTATGACACGCACTGACCACCAGGGAGCAGACACTCAATGCAGAAGCTGCCCCCTGGTGGTCAGTGTGCTCCCATGGGGGAGCAGTGCTCAGCCAGAAGCTGGGCACAAGGCTGGCTAGCACAGCAGTGATGGCAGGAGTCTCTCCCGCCTCTGTAGTGGTGCTAAGGATGTCTGACTGATGGCTTAGGCCTGCTCCCCTGAAGTCAGACATCCCCTGAGGGCTCCTGGACTGCGAGAGGGCACAGGCCAGGCTGAAGGACCCCCCTGAGTGCACGAATTTCATGCACCTGGCCTCTAGTGCAGTGATGGCGAACCTTTTGAGCTCGGCATGTCAACATTTTGAAAAACCCTAACTTAACTCTGGTGCCGTGTCACATATAGAAATTTTTTGATATTTGCAACCATAGTAAAACAAAGACTTATATTTTTGATATTTATTTTATATATTTAAATGCCATTTAACAAAGAAAAATCAACCAAAAAAATGAGTTAGCGTGTCACCTCTGACACGCATGTCATAGGTTCGCCGTCACTGCTCTAGTGCATATAATCTGAGAAAGCTAACAAAAGGTTCCTGCTAAGGTTGAAGATGTAACTAAAAGGAGAAAGAAAAATGTATCTCCAAGTCTGCTGGAAAGAAATATCCATCAATTAAATATAGAAGAGTAAACTTGCAGATTCATTGGCTTATAAGCTAAGCAAATGTTCATAAATAGTTCAAGCCAGTCACAGTATTTTTTTTCACTTTGTATTAGTAAAAACATGCTCTTTGGGTTAAAAGAACAGTTACGGTCTGAGTGAGCCTCAAGTGCAGAGTGACCGAAATAAATTACATGCAGAGTGTTCTCTCCCTGGGGTTTCACAAAATTAGGGGGCGTTTCTCCCTCTCTCATTGTTCCTGGCTCAAGCTAATTCAGAACCTTCTTGGCCTAGGAGTTAGGGAGAGTAGAAGACACAGGACCATACAATGTTCATCTCTGCCCGAGTTAGTAACGGGCATTGTACGTAAGCAAGCCTTTATCATTGCGCCTCAAGGTCCCCCTGACTGAGGCATCATATCTGTCAGGTGACTCCAAGCTCTCCTAAAACCATTCAGATTTTAATTTTAAATTTTGAGCTGCAACTTTTATACTCTCATTTCATGAGTAACACTTTTGTTTTATTTTTAACTTATTTTGAAATAATCATAGTCTCAGAGTAAACTGGGGAAGGAATATAGGACATCCTTTGAACCCTTCGCCCAGCTTCCCAAACAGTAACTCTTCACATCAGCAGTGACAAACTAGAGATGTCATTGGTAGGACTATTTGGATCTTACAGGGGATCTTTTGCAAAACAACTTGCTTTTTACCATTTGCATATTGATAGTGATATAAAAGTAAGGTGGAAGGATAAAACGTTTTCTAATCAGGAAATCTGCATGGAATCATAGATTCTGACTGTGTTATACTTCAGTAACCTTTAAAACATGGAATCCTATGGAAAGGATTATGTTAGTGTGCATAGCTGGTACTTATTAGGTATGTTATGGTAATCATACTTTTAACAACTAATTTTATAGGAATGAGACCAACTTTCTCTCCTATGTGGCCTGTGGCTAGCTAATAAAACCAGGAGATAAAGCAACTAAAAAAAAAAATTAAAAAAAAAAACTGGAAGGAAAAAGAGAAACAGTCATTAATCAAAAGCAGAGTAATTGTTAAATCTGACTCCCACAAAGAGCCCTGATTTGAGAAATAGATGAATGAAGCCAAATATCTTTTCTTCTGCATCTCCCTCACTGAGCCAGTAGCTTTTTTAAAAAATGAGAAAATGAACAATGGTGATAAGAACTTAGAGGAAGGTATTGCAAGTAGTTTTCTCCCACAGTGTAAAATCCTAACTAGGATATCCATATCAAAGAAGAGGCAGGAGCTTAGTGAAAAAAGTCCTCAGCACACAGGGGTTGGAGATACTTAATCTAAACAACATAAATGTCTGGTTAGGCAGCTGGGAGTTGTCATTTGATGATATTAGTCACGTGGGGTTAAAACTTATTTCTTCCCTTGGGATATTTTTCAAACAAGTTTTAATAATTATAATTATTGCTTTTGGTTAAATATTCAAAGATAGTATTCGATTACTGTGTATTTTGCCTCAATCTTAGAATTAGCTCATACTGAGGGCTTACTCTGTGCAAGATTCTATTCTAAGGCCTTAATGCGCAGTTTCTCATTTTATCCTCCTAAAACTCTGCTGGAGTTGACGTCATTGTTACGCCCACTTTAGGGGTATGGATACTGAAAGTTGGTGCCCAAGGTTTTATAACGATGAAGTAATGGAATCAAGGTTTGAACCTTTGTTTCTAACTCCAAAGTCTGTGCTCTCAGCTACTCCCCTACTGTATTTCTCCTTCTAAATGAAGCAACTGATTTTATAGAACACAGTTTCAGTTGAATAGGTACTATTATATCTTTAAGTACATAATTTGAGAATACATCATTGTAATAAACCATGACCTACTGCTGTAATTAATGACCATATCTTTCTGATTGCATGCTATTGTTTTTCTTTTTAACCCATTAGTGCTTCAAAAGATAATCAAATACTTCATCACACAGGAGATTATGTGGCATCATTTTAAAGACTGGGTGAACATTTCTAAGGTCTTAAGGCATGCAATCAGAAAATGTTTGCTCTTTGTTGCCACAAGCAACCACATAAATACTGGATGCCTTGTTATCCAGCAATAACGTGTGCACCTTCCCCAAGCAGTACTTACATATGTAGCTACGTAAAGAAGGCACCCCACTGGTATAAACACAATATGATTTGCTAAATCAGCAGGGTGATATGGATTAACACCCAGGCAGAACCAGTCGGGGATCATGTACCAAAGAAATCCTACTCAAGGTCAAAGATCTTTACTGGAAATTCTGAGCTGAAAGATTTTGCTGAATTTTGTTAACTCAGCAGTGCACTAACAATGAGCAAAAGACAAAAAAACTCAAAGGTCAGCATGTCTTCTGGGTAGTTAGCAAGCAAGTAAGCATTTCAGAAGCAAGATAAAGAGCTCTGGAGCATGACCCTATCTAATCCAGGTCTAATTCAGCATTATGCATAAATGCCTTTGCCCGTGCGACTTAAAACAGAGCCTCCTCCATTTTTCTACCTGTTTAATTCCCAGTTATCCTTCACATATAGTAACAAAATGAGAATTTTATTAAGACTACAACAGTAATGAAAGCAAACACGTGTTTTTGAGCAAAGAAGCATCTCATTGAAATCTGCTAACAACCCAAAAGGTATATGTAATTTTCAGTTTTATAGATGAGAAAAAAATTGAGTTTAGGAAAGATAAAATAATTTGCCTAAGGCTTCATAGTTCATAGTTAATATGTAGCATAGCTGTGATTCAAATACAGGCCTCTTATGTGTGACTTTGAAATTCTTATTTTATATATATATATATATATATATATATATATATATATATATTTTCAAGACATAATAACATCTTGTTGGGGGGATGAGAAGAGAAAAAAATAAGAATTTATATATTTATATGCATAGTTTATTTATATGGGTAATAAGGTAGTGAAGATCTGAGGGTGGGGGGAGTTGGGGCTGGGAGAAGGAGGAGGAAGTGGGAGAGGGATGGGAGATATCTGTAATACTATCGACAATAAAAATATATTTTAAAATGTATTGTATATTGGAATATAATTTTTTATTTGTATGTCTCTACTAAACAAGTCCCTTGAATGCAGGAACCATCTCTTATCTTTGATCCCTGGTTACTCTAACAAATTAAGTCCATAATGGATGAAGGATTAATTAGATTAGATAAATCAAGGAAGCTTTTAAAGAGAAAAAGTTATTGAGAAGAGCATGAAGGCCGAGGTCCAGGAAAAGGTGGGGCAGGAGAAGCAGCATCCCAGCTAGATGGAACTCATGAAGCAAAGCACAGCCTTGGGAATCCATTGTGCTGGAAAACACTGCGTAGTCTTTGGTGATTAGAGTGAGAAGCAGATTTATGACAGTGGAGATGCTAAGAGGTAGGGCAGATAAAGTACCTTGGAACTGCTGATAAAGAAGCTTAAATGTAGGCCAGAGAATTAGGATATTATTTTGTTGGTAACGGGAATCATCAAACAGTTTTGTGTTGGAAAAAAAAAAAAAGCTCAGATAATTGTTTTAAAAGATGATCTTTGCTTGCAGTATGGAATGAATGAGTTAAAGAAAATTAGGAGACCAATTATCAGGCTGCTATAAAAGTTAAAAAAAAAAGAAATTAAGAGCTGAAACCAAAACATTAAAAGTGAGGGTGTAGAGGGTTATATTGATCTTAAAGACATTACAGAGGAGGAATCAATGTCATGTGCAGGGGAAGGAGTGCATGTAAAATATATCTTTGATAACCTAGTCCAGGCTGTAAGAAGACACTACTCATAAAGTACCCTGGGTAAAGAACCCATTTGAGGGCTAAGCAGTACAGTTTTGGATGTGTTCTGTTTGTGCTATCTGTAGGATTTACCATGAGTGTATACCCAAGAGAGTATTGGAAATTCAACATAGACAACAAAAGAAATCAGAACTGGAGAATTCCAGTTGGGAGCCACCAGGAAATAAGGAATGTTGAAACGTTCAACATCAATAAGCAATACTGAAGAGAAGCTACTAAATGTAGTGCTTCAGACCTCAGTGCTCATTTTCAAGGGAGAAATGTTCTACTTAGGAAAGGGGATCTGCTATCCTTCCTCATTGCTATATGTCCAGCAAGTGAGATGTAATCCCACACACAGAGTAGGTGCTCCCTATGTACCAGTATTTAGGGTGGCTGAATTAATTTTGTGGGAAGACACTGAAGGAGAGTAACAGACAAAAAATATTGTAGAAGAGGAAGGAATTGATTGAATGATAAAGTAGTAAAAGAGCCAAGAGAAGATGGAACCCATGATACAGGGAGAGCAGGTGACAGGTACCAAAGAGAAGGCTCACTCTGGCAGGGAGGCACGGTGCTTAGAATGAGGAATTAGACAGCTTGGGCTTAACTTCTATTTCCCCGTTTACTGTCTCTGAGCATCAGCAAATTATTCAAACTCTCTGAGCATGAGTTCCCTCACCTGTATGATGGTGCTCAAAAGGCTTCTAGAGCAGCAGGTAGTTTCAGTGAGGGATAACTGAGTGAGTGAGTTACTCAGCTACAAGTGACTAAAAACTCATTGGCTGTGACATAGATATAATCATATTGGAAGTTTATCAGATTCTGACTTAATTGCTTCAGGGTTAGCATGGAGAAGAGCTACCTAGGTTCGGAACCTGAATAGTGAGTCTCACAAGAGAGGAAGGGGGCTTACAGATATGCCTAATGATACTCAGTTTCTATTGCTGCTGCAACAAATTATCACAAAGTTAGTGTCTGAAACAACACAGATGTATGATTTACTGTTCTCTAAGTCAGAAGGTCCACAAAGCAAAATGCTATGGGAGGCCTAGGGGAGAATTTCTTTCCCTGCCTTTTCCAGTTTTCTGAGACGGCCCACATTCCTTAACTTTTGGTCCCTTTTCATCTTCAAAGTCATCACTGCAACTTCTCTTCTTCTGTTGTCACTTCTCTTTGCTACTTCTCCCTGAATACCAGACTTCTCTGCAGGAGACAACAATCTTACCAACTTTTACATTTCCTTGCAGAAATAGTTATATGGGTAATTCATTTGTTTAGTCTTTACTCAAATGATAAATGCACACACTGTTCTATAACCTTTTTGTGTGATTTTTTTCATTTTATTTTTTAAATTACTGTTTACATTCAAAACTATTTTGTATTAGAGTAGAGTGGTAATACAATCATATACTTTACATACTTATATGATATATATTATAATACATAGTTATAATATTATATGAATGTGTGAATGTTATAAGAAAAGGGGACAAAAGAGATGACATTTGACATGGTTATTTTCACCGCCAACAAACATTTTATGAATCTGCTGGACATAGATAGGGTATGGTGCTAGCTACTCAAACCATAAAGGTTTTAGTTAAATAGGTCTTTCCAAATTACTGTTTGTAGTACATATCGCAAATGTCATTTTATCAGATGGCCACAAGCAGAATCTGTCATCTGTCTTCTCCCAAAGCATGTTAAAAATGGAAACAAATCATCTATCTCAGCAGGAGATGGGTGCCTTGATGTCAGGGTCCACTTACTTGATTATGCTTCTGTCCAAATATGGCAAAATACGGGCACTAGATAGTAACTGTGTAGAAGAAATGGACTTTCCATTATCTGGACTTTAATAATTCTCTCATTACAGGCTCGCTTCCATTTAGTATTTAAAGACTAGGTAGTCGTGTGTCTTATGCTTTGCAATCAAAATGCTTCTTTTTTGAGGAAAGAGTTTGACTTTAATATTTGTCTCTTCAAAGTGTTATCTATATAATAAAAGCCTAAGCGACCATTACGGTGGAACAACCGGTTGCTATGATGTGCACTGACCACCAGGGGGCAGATGCTCAATGCAGGAGCTGCCCCCTGGTGGTCAGTGCACTCCCACAGGGGGAGCGCCGCTCAGCTAGAAGCCAGGCTCATGGCTGGCAGGTGCAGTGGAGGTGGCAGAAGCCTCTCCCACCTCCGCGGTAGCGCTAAGGAGCAGCTAGCAGGCAGAAGGTAAGGAGTGAGGGGTCCCAGACTGCGAGAGGGTGCCGGCCAGGCTGAGGGATCCCCCCTCCAGTGCAAAATTTTGTGCACTGAGCCTCTAGTATTAGCTATAATTATTGATGTTATGTTTTTGAGCAGCTTCATAGGATGCCCTGTACACATTTTATTTTCATTTTATGCCAATGACCATAGTGTTCTTTAATATTTCTCTTTGTGAGAACTAAAGATATAGAGTGATTCACCACCTCTGACATGTCATTTTAATATTACATTAAGAAGAGTGGTATTAGTAACTTAATCTATGAGCAAAGGAGATTTTTAACATAGGAGATTTGGAAAAAAAAAGTACAAAGCATCCAAGCAATAACTATATTTTATTGACCCCATAATAGCACAAGTAGATCATACACATATGACATTTATTATAATAATGTTCTGTTTTAAAATTTAAAGACATTAACTAAATCCTTTGGGATATAAGTTAGAAATTACAGATTGCTGTTGAATTAAATTAGAAGTCAAGAACTGTTTTGCAACAGAGTTGCCCTCTAGGACCCCAAGAGCACCTCAATAATAACATTGTCATCATTAGTTACCTATGGGACTCCAGTTATTAATGTAGATAACTCTAAATATTTTTCTTAACTATTGTCATTGAAATCACACTCTTAAAAATTCAAAAATTAAAGCTAGCCAAATATGGACACATTTGAATTTTCCCTTAGCAACCAAAATTAGAGAGTACAATTTAATCCACCTATAAATATCATCTATTCATGATGATAATGTGTGAAAGGGGCCTATTTTGTGTCTGTCAGTCAACATGAAGGGGTAATATTTTTGTGGTTCTTATACAAAAGTGACCTGCATAGTCCCCAACATGTGCTCAATTTTTATAGAATTTTGGCTTCTTTCCCTTCCTTGATTTGTGGTAGATATTTGTTGTGTGACTTTGGGCAGATTGCTTCATGGTTTGAGTTTCAATGTCTCCATCTACAGAAAGAGAGGATTAAGTAAAATAATATGTGTGATAAATTATTGATGATCTATTAAGCAAAAAAATAATATTTAAAAACTATTTCATTAATTGAGCAGGCTATCTCAAGTTAGGGGCAATTTGAAACATATTTTTTTCAAAGATGGTTTGGATATAGAAATATACTTTCTTTTTCTTTTTTGAGGAGGTATTCTGGAAGCTGTATTTAATTTCTGTAATTTTGTGTTGCCTAAACTAAGTCTTGGCAAACTATGGTCTGCTGCCCAAATCTAGCCTGCGGCTTCATGGTTTTTAGAATTTTTAATGCTTGAAAAAAGAGATTTTTTAACATAAAATTTTATGAAATTAAAATTTTCTCATTCATAAAGTTATATTGGAACAGGTTTATTCTTACTTATTTTTATACTAGAGGCCCAGTGCATTAAATTTTTGCACAGGTAGGTTCCCTAGGCCTGGCCAGCAATCAAGGCCAGTCGGGACCTTCAGGCTGCCAGCCAGGGCCTTCCTTCATTCTGCGCTGCCCCCTGGTGGTCAGCACACATCATAGCAAACGATCGAATTCCCAGTCTCCCATTCGAACTCCCAGGGGCACACTTTGCATATTAGCCTTTTATATGTATAGATTGTCTATGACTACTTTCATGATATAATGCTGGACTGAATAGATGCAATAGAGAAAATATGGGCTACAAAGCCTGAAATATTTATGATCTGGCTTTTTAGAGGAAAGATTTATAGGCCCCAGTCTAATCCTTCAACCATTACCTGAATTAGAAGATGAAAACAGCACATGTTCTTTATAGGCTTCGATTGTCAAAACTACCTAGAAAATTTGGAAATAGAAATAGGAAATTTTTTATGCTTGTGACAGGGAAAATAAAAAAATACTTAGAAAATTAGAAAAATGTGAATGATGAAATTACTTATATGATTGGATTGAGAAAAACAGAAAAGCAAACGTAGTGATGCGATCATGTACATACGTCATCAATTATGCTTCCAAAATACACCCATATTTACAGCAGGTTGAAATGACCCGTGGAAGACCTGAATCATAGTATCTATGGTTTCTCTGTTTCTCTAAATGCTAGGAACATATTTAGTTCCACAGAAGGATTACATTCTGACCTAAATCTATGAGAATAACTTACTGAGGCACCACTATCTCTGTGCACCAAATCTGTGATATTTGTATACAGTTTGTGTTTGAACTTTGGAACGTTGGCATTGCATAATCATTGAAATTTGTTTCCTGTTTTGATCACAATTCTTGCATTCTTATAACTCTTCAAATGTGTTATTTTTATAATTTGGCTTTCAGTGCAAAGAGCACAGAGCTTATTGAACATATGTGCAATGTGCACACTGAAGTCTTATTTCCTAAACAGTTGCTTCCAGAAAAAGGCTCTTCCAGTGTCTGTTTCTCTAATCCATGAGACTAATGGATGGAAGACACTATTTGTGAGTAGATGTGGATTCATCACTGACCCATTTGTACTTAGTGTTTAAAATGAACCACATTTCCGAAATCCGAATGATCCAAGGGTCATAACTTAGTTGTAGTAGGCTGCTAAAGGATTGAGTGATGATTTGGTTGAATTATCATAAAAAAAAGTTAAAAAGGCTTTTTAGTGGTAATTCCAGGAAAGAGCTCTTAAAGCTTTGCACTTTACTGACCATATTCGTGCCATTTATTCTAGAAGCTAGGGAGGGAAGACTTTTGAACTAAAGCTCATATAGTAACAATAACTGAAGACAAATGGACACATCACATTATTATATAATGTATTTTCTCTTATCTGTGCTGTTTGACACTGAATGTCTTTAAGATTCTCTGAGATGTTAAAGTCTGCAAAAATTATGCTCAGAACAACAAGCAAATGGTGGTTGCATGAACTTCTTGCATGAACACACCAGGATTCCTTTTCATCTTATGTGTATGAACATATATACACTGATATGTGTGTCTAGTAGAAACAGAATCAAATTTAGGTATCAGCATGATCCATTAAATTTAGAGACTCACCAAGTAAGAAAATAGAATACTGTGAGTAGATTTTAGGACATAATATACAGTTTTCTGAGAAAACTTCTATAGAGGTTTTTGCAGTGGGGAGTGAATCCCTCGAGTTAATGAGACACAGTGGTAGAGATGCAATTCCACAAAGGAATTGTTATGGAGTTTGAAAAGATAAAGATATATATCTATTGAGTGAAGTCTGACTTATCTCTCTACACAAGCCCCATCCCCACTGTAGATGAATGAGGTCCTAAAACATTTCCATATCTCAGGAAACTTACCATTCTCTCTCAATTTGATTCTTTATCATAGTGGAAACAATATCATCATGCATAAGGTGATAATTCTCAAAATACACGCTGGTTTTAAGTTCACTGTAATACTGTGTGATACATAGAATGTCAGTACAAATTTGTATTTTATAATGAAGAGAACTGAGATTTAAATAGATTACTTGATTTACCTAAAGTTACAGTTTTATGTAAAATTGAAATTCAAATTAATTTTCTTTGACCAGTGTTCTTTGCATTATAAAACAATGATTAGGCAGTCTCATTTTCCCTTTTAAAATCCTGATTTATACCTGTCCACATAAAACAACAACAATAAAATCTAGTTACTTTTTAAATTGTCTTCCCTCATGTTATTGGGTATTAAAATATCAATTATTTTTATTTATCCAAAGAATGATGCCACATCATACTGACTATGGTTTATTTATTTATCTAAAATCCCTACAAACCATGGAGAAAGATAAATTTTGTTATGTAGTTTTGTAATTCATATATTATATTCATTACATTTTATCCACTGTGATGCCAACAAATTAAGAAATTACATTCTATCCAAATGAGTCTAACTGTACTCAAAGAATTTAACTTTCCTCAATTCTGTGGTAAAGACATGTTTTATACAAGACAGAATGTACTCTCACCCATTAGCTTGTGATTCTTACCGTTGGTACAATCATTTATTAGTTTCCTTAAAAAAATAGTAGGGTCTTTTTATTTGTACTCATTCTCGTTTTCTTTGTTTGGTTGGTAAACAGTAGGTGCTTGATAAATATTTGAAAGAAAATTGGTTACAGAAAAATAAAACTTCATAAAAGGCAGAAAAATAAACTTTGTGGCCTCAGCATACACTGGAATTATAACTACAGCAGAATATAACAGGCTTGAATTGATTTCTTCCCCCATGAATTAGACCTCCCCCCCCAAATTTCCCTGGAGGCTTTTGATGTAAAAAAGTAGTTATTCTCATTTTCTCAATTACAGCTTATAGCAGGAGGATGGGTACAAGGAGAACTGGTGACAAGATTTTCTATTTCAGGAATGTGTGTCCTCCTGACAGTTTAATTTCCTGGTGTCTGGCACAGATGCTTTGATGGTATATTTTCACTGATTCTAATTAAATGTCAGGCTCATAATTTGCTCACTTTGTTCCCTTTTCTATGGCATGAGAAAAAAAAGTAATGTTTTCTTCAATTTATCTCTAAATTGACATCAAATTTGTTACAGTGTTGGTCAAATAAGTCTTTGAGCGGTCAATGTGCTTCCCAAATAAATGTGTCCACTTTTAGTGGCGCTTCCAATCAGCGTTCTTAACAAATTGCTTTGGCAGTTGTGCTAGGGCATTATTGGGTGTATAACTTAACCCTCCCAAGGACTTCTAGAAGACAGTGCTTTATTTCATTGTTAATTTCTATTGTATTTACTTCTGCTATATGGCCATGTAATTTCTGTGTCTCATTACTTCTGCTTCCCTAATTATTGATTCAATATTAGTTTCTATAGAGCGCTCATAAAAGATTTGTTATAATTCCATCATGCAAGCTTATAATGTTCCCTTGAAAGAAGCAAGAGCCCATTTAATAACCACAAGTTAAAGCTATCATTAATGGATTCATTTAAAAAATAAATAATCTAATTGCAAAAAAGTTGAAAAACAATTTTTTAAAAAATATTTTCTCAGATTTATTCATTGGAATTATCATTGATGCTTTCTGGAATTTTAACTTAATTTAGTGATATTTCATGTATGTTAAAACTTGAACCATTAGAAAAAATGTGGGAAAGTATAGATTAAAATTCAGGTAACCAGAATTTTTCTAGTGATTTACAGTAATTAAATTATTTGTTTATGAAACATTATTCCTAATTCATAGTCTAAATAAAAGTTTTGAAGTGTTGTGCTTTTGGAGCAAATGTAGGTAAATATATTCCATCTTCAACATTTACAGTTTATAAAGAAGTATTATAACACTGAATTTTAACTACAGAGAGGAAGGGAGAGAGAGAGAAAGTTAGACACATCGATGAGAGAGAAACATCGATCAGCTGCCTCCTGCACATCTCCCACTGGGGATGTGCCCGCAACCCAGGTACATGCCCTTGACTGGAATCGAACCTGGGACCCTTCAGTCCACAGGCCGACGCTCTATCCACTGAGCCAAACCGGTTTCGGCCAACATTTACAGTTTATAAAGAAGTATTATAACACTGAATTTTAACCACCTTGCATTTATAGTGAGTGTTTTATTTTTGTATGTGTTGTTTTATTGTGAAATTATAAATGTAAATATATATATATATATACATATATACATATATATGTATATATATATGAATATATGTATTCATATATATATATATATGAATAGATTTTCTGTAAGTAGTAGATACATACTTAGGCTGTGCAATTGTCAATGTTGATAAAATAATAATTACAGATGTAGGAGCATATTTCAGAGTTGCTCAAATTGTGTCACATCCAAGGGGTTTAAAAAAAATTGTTCAAGTGGGTTTTGAAGTGATGAAATAGATTCTGTTGGAGGTTCATTAACCTTTTTAGACTACTGGGGCATCATTAAGACTTCCAAGATGGTAATTTACTAAATTGCCACTATGAGGCATGTAAACCTGCTTTTTTGTGTAAAAGTATCAAACTTCCTCTTGGGTAAAATTTTATGTGACAGGAAAATCCTTTCTTTCATTTTGATTTCAATTACTTAGCTCTACTTTTTCACTAAAACTTTGAAAAAGCTTTAGTTCCACATCTCAACCCATCTTATGTCTTCTTTACTACCATTTCAACTTCAGGAATCCTGGAAATGGCAGTTCCCTGGAGTTGAAAAAGCTCACAGGACTAGAATCTTTTCCCTGAGTTCTAACATATTTACAAAGCAGTAATAGTCTTGGTATTACCCCATTATATTTCTCTGTGGAAGCTTTTATTTTAGCCATGAACTAATGCCATACTACAGAGTTTATAGATAGTAAGTTTTACTGGATTTTATGTGCATAGAGAGTTGAAAGGGAAGTATTCACCAACTACTGTGACAATAGATTGCTTCCAGAGGTGTTTGAGGAAACATGGACCCAGTTGATGAGGGGCTGCAGGTCACGGACAGGTCTGCTCCATCAAGCCTGAGTATTTAACGTGTTACCAGAGGACACTAGGGAGAGTCATGCACCAGTAAACGGAGCAGTCAGATAATATTAGAAGGTGGACTAGCAAAAATGATTGGGAAGCAAAGCTGTGTGAGAGAGCCTGGGCAGGAGTTGACGGCTGTATAAATGTTAAAAACAACCCAGGCCTTGAAAAGAGAAGTCATAATGCTAGAAACCAATTTTAGAAACTAAAGGAAAAGTGTTGATGTTCAAAAAAAGATTTACCAAAACACAAAGAGACCACCCCCCCCCCCCCCCGGCCAAAAAAAAAAGGAAAGTGTAGTCTTTCTGTGAGGATGGGTTTTAGGACCAAAAAGAAACTGCCCTAATTGAGATCTGAAGGGAATTAAAATGCAGTTCAGCATTCCCTCTTCTGCTTTTAGTTCGCAGCCTCTGGGCAACTGCCAAGCATCAGTAAAAAGCTCCCTATCTCAGGGTGTATAATTCTGGTACAAAATAGGCAGTAAGTGCAAATGAGACCTTGACCAAAACTTTTATATTTACACAGATCTGCTTCCCTATTCTGTGTGCTAAGTTGAAAAAAAAAATGCTGTCTTATTTAGACCTCAGGAGCAATTATTTGTGTTGTCTGAGAGAGAATTTGAAATTAATACGCCCATAGCAAGAGAGATTTAGGGACTTCTGACTTAGGTTATTTACTTAGTAGCCTTTTAAAAAAGTAAAAATCATCTGTCAGAAGTCTTTGTAATGTTTTGATATCTGAATGAGTATACAAGGGAATGATGTGAATCTTCCAAGAGAAATAGAAACCTGCAATAATTTACGGAAGCTTTAAAATGACTTTGGATGTAGCTAACGCCTTTCATCAATTAGCACAGTCTTGTTTTCCATCCTATAGTCTACAGTTGGGTTCAGTTCTCATCGAAACTCTCATTGACCAGCTCCATTACATTAGTTCTCATGAAAAGATGTAAACAGTTGGAATATTATTATACATAATTATAAGGAAAAAAAGATGAAGGAGGCTGTTGCTTTCTTTCTCTATATAAAATATATGCTGTATTTTTTCTGCACTAATGAATTATGAAAGTGTTAATCAGCACTTTTCAAGAAAGGTATCCTAATAATGAAAAATTTCCAGGTTTTGTTTTCAATGAAAATGTTAGTTGGTTATGATCAAGCTTTGGAATCTTATTTTATTTCTCGTTAACCTGTTTCACACCTTAAACATATGACTGTGAGTGAGTCAAGTCTTGACTGTCTGAAGGCAAGAAGCTCTGTTGATTCAAACACTGAGCTAGGAGGGTGAACTTCATTTGTCTGATCTCTGCCTAAACCACACTTTTACAATATTTTCTGACTGTAGGCTGTCAGCTTTTGTTCTAACCCTAAATAATTGTTTTACAAATTTATGTCATTAGTTATGAGGGGTTCTGGAAAAGTAGCATGTTGTTCTAGAGAAAAGTCATTAGTATGAAAGAATGATTCAGTGCCTCATCTATATATATAAAAGCTTAATATGCATATTGTCCCCACGGGAGTTCAACTGGGAGACCAATCACTTGCTATGATGTGCACTGACCACCAGGGGGCAGTGCAGAACGAAGAAAGACTGGCCGGCAGTGACGCTGAGGAAGGGAGGCCCAGGGCTGGCAGCCAGAAGGAAGGGCCCTGGCTGGCAGGCTGGAAGGCCCTGATTGGTCCTAATTGCCTGCCAGTCCTAGGGACCCTGTAGTGCATGAATTTCGTGCACCGGGCCTCTAGTTGAGTATAAAGAGATGTGTTCATCTTTGCATGTAAACAACTCATCCTTTGTGTCAGAAGATAATACTGCTGCATCAATGCTCTGTTATTACTTAAACCAACAATACTCTCTATACTGGGGAGAGAAGGAGAAGGAAAATAAATCCCAGTGATTTGTTAAAATAACTGTTCTGTCTTTAAACTTGATCATGTAAGCAAAATATATCTTTCAAATCTGATTGCTAATGTGTGTTATTTTCTAGAGTGGCAAATGTTTGGTCAGGCATATATTATTGATAAGTATGGATGGCTTGATTAACTATGCTTAAAAGTAATTCAGTTTATTTTTTAAGTTCATGCATTGTAATCCAAACTAGCAGGAAGGAGCCCAAAATGCACCTGGGAAAATGAGTTCCAATCATGGCTACATCTTAAACTCTTCAAACTCTATTTGACTTCTGAACAGATGCTCTTATTTAAATGTAAAACCAATTATCTATAATAATAAAAGCATAATATGCTAATCAGACTGCATGAGCTTCTGGAAGAAGCCGTGGCTGCGAGGGAAGCCCAGGTCCTGGGTGCTGGTGGCCAGAGGGAAACTTGGGTCCCAGGTGCCAGAGGGAAGCTGGTGCCGGCAGCCAGGGGGAAGGAAGGCCTACTCTTTAATGAATTTTGTTTATCGGGCCTCTAGTATTGATATAATAATGTATTTAGACTAATGAATGTTCAGACTGCAACCATAGGACTAGTTGTCTGGTCTAAAGATATTTACATGATCGCAAGGGAAATAATATAGGTATTTCAAACACTACAAATTTGTTCTCCCCAAGCTAGTCCAAAAAGCAATTGTGTTTATATAATATACTCTATTGAACTACGAGGGATAAAATTGGCAGCACAAACAGTGACTTTTCTGGTCTTTTGTACTCCAATCTGTGGTTAGCACTTATAATTTCAGTTTTCAACGTAAGTATAGTGGAATGTCAATGTAAGATCTATAATGCCTCTACCCCACGCATTTGTGCTATGTTCCTACATAATATTTTGACATCTCTCTACTCAACAGTTTTTATTCTCCTTGGATTTTATTTTAATTACAAACCTGAGTCTGTCAGAACAGAAATGGTTGGTAATGGTTTGACCATGATGAATTACTTACATTATCTAATGCATCTTCATGTAACATGACCAGCTTGCTTTACAAAACAGATCAAAATTTAATTTCTTTGAATTGTCTTTCTATATTGACTTTGGTGTGCTCTTGGTTAAGCAGTAATCTTTTCTGAGAAATGGCTTATTGTTGCAACATTTTAAGCAAATCAATTACCTTCCTGTAATGCAATAATATTACAATATGCAGGCAACCATAGCTTCCATTGTACATGACACAGTCGATTTTATGAAGCTGTAAACATTCATATCAGTGCTATTTAGTTTATAGTAATACAATTTGAAATGGAGAGATTGGCCAAGTTATATTAATATGTTATCTAATAAAGCTCAATATGTCAGAAGCTCCTTGGAAAACGGACATACAGGATTCAGGTTCAAAGGTTAAATTAAAGAGTCAGAGAACTATGTGGAAGAAACATCGAAGTGATAAAATGAATATTGAGTCCCTCTTTGCACTAGGAAATGATTTGGTAGATTTACTACTCTCTCCCCAATGTGTTAATTATTCACAGAGTAACTCTCCCTAGGTATGTACCTATATTCTAGAGTTGCATCCATCCAATAAAGCTATCTTCACTTTCTAGCCCCATGTTTCCTGATACTTTTTCTTACACGTCTTGGTTAAAATGCCTAACTAAATTATTCTTTTGAGACATAAATCAGGTTATGATGTCTCTTTGCTTAAAATCTACCAACGACTTCCCATTGAAATTAGAATGCAAACGTCTTGACATGGCTCTAAGGTCCTCACATGACCCATTTTGTCCAATCTGCCTCTCCTAGCTTTTCTCCTGTCACTCTCCCCATCCCTCCCCTGTGGGCTTCTTCTGTCCCTCAAACATACTATGCTAATTAATTCCTGTCTCTAGGCTTGGAGTACTCTTCACAGCTACTTCCCACCCATCATTTGGGCATCAATTCAAATGATACTTCCTAAGAGAGATCATTCCAGATCACCAATCTAGCCCTTGTTTTCTCTCTAGTTCTTAAACTCCTCTATAGTGTTATTGTCTTTTATTTTCTTCATGGTGGTTGACATTATCTGAATGTATTGGTTGTTCTGCTTGATTATTATCTGATGAGAACAGGGGCATTGGCAGTTCACTGCTGTATCCTTAGTACCTAGAACAGCGCATGTAGGAAACATTCAACAACCATTTGTTGACAGAGAAATGAATGAAAAATGAATACACATCCCAGTAAGTATTTGAAGAGACCATTACCCTGGGATCAGACATAGACTCAGTTGGCAGGTGAATAGAACAATTCTCTCCTATTGTGCTACCTCGCTGTAATAGATGTACTTTGATGATATTGACCTTTAAATGGAAACCTCATTCTCTATGCCTCATGTTCTTGTCCTCCAGAGTGGAGAAATAACCCAACCTATAATGTTATTAATGAATCAACCTTATTTAAAAAGGAGTCATAGACATTACCTACACTTGAAGCCACTTCTGCATCACTTATATAATCGTGCTTTCTGCTAAAAAAGTCAATATTCCTGGATTATTATTACAGAGACCTTGGTTTCCTCTTACATAATTATAATTCCAAGTAGTAATCAGATTGCTGTTATTAGAATTACAATACTTATGAGATGTCACCTTAAAAGTTCACAATAACTCCCTTTTATTCAGCAGTTTAAATGGTGTTCAGACAATATATCATTATTCTTCCCAGTAAATTGCATGAGATCTTACGCAGTAGCTTTGAAATTACTGCTTGTCGTCACCACTATATACAACCACATAAACAGTATGTGGTTTGTACAGTAGATCATTTTTCTTGTTTATATTCAGCAAGCTCTCAGGGCTATACACTAACACCAGCTGTTAAAAATGACAATAGTATTTTATCTCTCACTAACAGTATTCTTTATGTAAAAAAGTTTTTTTATAAACAGTACATGTGGCTGAATAATGATAAAGGTCGATATGATAAACAGTGGTATATTTTTCAGGATTCATTTGCAATGTAAAATGGAATGCAACTAGAAAAATTGCATGAGAAAGTCAAGTATAGGGAAAGTCAGATTCTATACCTCAATCCAAATCAATTTTATTATTCAGAAATATCTAAAGGATAGAATAAAGATTTTCCTCTCTTGGAGGTTGTTAAAGGTGAATCCTGGAGAGGTATATGTATATGTGTTACATATGAGGATATAAAACTAGTTGAGTTTCAAAAATCTAAAAGTGTTTATTGATAACTGTTTCCCCTCTTTTCTTTCTCACTTTTGTCTGTTTTTTCTTCTTATGTTTTTATAAAATGTATTTTTATTGATTTCAGAGATGAAGGAAGAGGGAGAGAGAGATAGAAACATTGATGATGAGAGAGAATCATGATAGGCTGCCTTCTGCACCCCCATACTACAGATTGAGCTCGAAACCGAAGCATGTGCCCTTACCAGGAATTGAACCTTGACCTCCTGGTTCATAGGTTGATGCTCAACCACTGAGACAGACTCATGCTGGCCAGACTCTTCTTACACTTTTTTTTCTTCAAGATAAAGCAAACCCCTCAAGCACTGTACCTTTAATATCAAATACATAGTAAGTTCTGAAAGGGGTCAGCTAACTAAGAATGGAGTAACTTTCTCAAGATCATTTTCTCTGTTTACAAAGCACAGATGTACTTGCTTAGATTTATCACAAAAACAGAGTTAGGAAGTTTTGTTTTTTTAAATATATTTTATTGATTTTTTTACAGTGAGGAAAGGAGAGGGATAGAGAGTTAGAAACATCGATGAGAGAGAAACATTGATCAGCTGCCTCCTGCACACCTACCGGGCGTGTGCCTGCAACCAAGGTACACTCCCTTGACCGGAATTGAACCTGGGACCTTTCAGTCTTCAGGCTGAGGCTCTATCCACTGAGCCAAACCCATTAGGGCAGAAGTTTTGTTTTTTTAAGCCTGTGTATTTCTCTAGTACTTAGGTACCACATCACAGTACTGAAATAAGTGCCACGTGATCAATTAATATAAGTCCAGGCCACAGGGCAAATCTCAAGGTCAATGTGATCAAACATGTTTCAAATTAAAAAAAAATTGACACTAGGTCAGGATCTAAAATATTTTATGCTTTACACAAACACCTTGGGCTAAGAATTGTATGCAGTAAAAATGAAATGAATGTTTTTAGATGGTAGATATTTATATGTGATTTAAATAAAACATAAAAAGTACTTGATTTTAGAAAACTATTATAAAACTTGCTTTATCGACACTTGTATTTTTCTCATAGAAACTATAGTAATGAGTCATCTTGTAGCTTCCAGTAGCTCAATCAGTTCTTCTAGATGTACATCTTGATTTCAGTTAATTTAATATTTCCAAGGATGATATCACATTAGATTTTACCCGAGTTCTAATTTAATCCAGAAAACAAAGACTTATAGTAAAGAAAAAAAGTTTTCAAGTTACATGTCATGTATTTATCATACATCAAAATATTTGAATATAGCATATGTATAAATGCATTTGTACATGTATTTATGTAAAATCTTTCCAAGATTAATGACTGCTCCATTGGTTGGGGGAGGCTCTGTAGAGAAACTTTGACTCTGTTATGAATAGTGAGATGCTTTTTAAGTAACACTTAACTTATCCAGAGGTCTCTTAACCAGTCACCCCATCAGGAATTTATCTCCAGTTTTCCTGGGCAACCACAACAAATATTTATTAAATTCACTTAACACATTGTGGGAGAACATCCTAAATTGTCACTCAGGACCCATTTAATCTCAGTTTACACCCAAAGCTAACACAGTTGGATATCTTGTCTCTAAGTCAAAGCAGGACAGAAAGAATCCAATTGGATAAAGAAGAGGAAGTAGAAAAATCTAGGGCAGTGAGCAGTAAGAAGTGATGACTGCGAAAGAAGAGAGTCAGATGCTGGAGGCCAGTCCACCACTTTCAAAAGTTTGTGTCTGTTTTAGAAGAGGGACAGATATCCCTGTAGACCTCACCTGAGCCTAGGAGTTCATCCCAAAGACCATCAAGGAATAAATTTAGGAGGCATATTATATAAATTATTTATAAATGTGAGGAGAGTTAGACCATAGCTCTGAGTCATCAAGATTGGATTCAGTTTTATTCAACAAACTCCATTTATGAAGACAGGAAAATTGTAGTATATTCTAGAAATGTTTACAACAAATTGAGGTGCACATTTTTTGAAAGTTTGGTCCTTTAAAGGATCCATTTTAGTTACCTGAAATATTTATTTTTCTAAAACTAGTATTTACTGTATGGCATACTATATTTTTCATAAGTAGAAAACACCATTTGTCCATTTTGGTATGAAGAGCAATTAACAAGGTGTCTGGCATGTAGGTCTCCAAGAATGTTTGTTAACTAAAATTACTGAGTTAATTTTTATAGAATTCTAATTTTGTTGGTCAGATACAGTTGCATTTATCAGCAGATTCATATGGTACAATATAATAATCTATAATGATGGCAAATAAATGAAGAGTTACTACCTTGTCCATTGACTAACTAGAATTGGAAGATTTTTGTGAAAAATGACTATATTGGTCTGTTAGATGATATGAAGGCCAGAAATAATGTTTTTCTGTGTCATGTCTTTACATGAAAGTAACTATAAGCAAAGTCTAAAGTAAATGACAAGCCAACCTTATTATATCTGTTACAAGTCTCCTAGAAGATAAACACATTAGTGTTTAAACAAAGACTCCATCCACCTTCACATGTATTTGAGGGATTATTTGTTTGGGCTTGGAAAGAAGCAATGGGGTTCTGCTTAAACGGACAATCACAGAAACCCATACTTAGTGTCTACTAGGTGACCAGATTTAATAAAATATTAATAGTTATTTTAAATGTATTCATATTATTCTATCTGTAATTACCGCTATTGATACTGCAGAACTCCAAAATCGGAGGTTATAAATTCTTTCTTGATTCTGGCTTCTAAAACCTTTCAGAAACTGTTTACATGCACAAGCAACACAATTATACAATTTTTATTTCTCTAAATAGTTCATATACCCTCTAGTCCCATTTCTTTTTATGCATTCAAAAAAAGGCATGAAATATAGATACAAGTGGATGTGGATACTGCTCTGAGCAGCTTGGGCAAAGAATAAACTATAGTGATGATTTATTCTTCCAATAAACATTCACCAGGCACTGGTACAGTTCCAGGTACTTTAAAAATATACTCTTACTGGGTTTATGCTGGTGAGACCTACAATAGAGTTAAATCACGAAATGGAAGAGCGAGCAGAAGGCAGTATGAGCAATATTTTAATAGGCACTTGATTGATTTAATTTTGTGTGACAAACTTCACATTTGACTCACTTAGGAGGGAGAAGGGGGTGGAAAAGTGCGTATAGAAGAATATTTAATTGTTCTCTTTTCAAGGTAAGATTACAGACCAAGTAGAAACCACATGGGAGGTAGTGAAAAGCAAATCAATTCATGAATATTAGAAAATAAATGAATGAAGAAGATAGATGTATTGATAGGAAGCAGAATATAATGAAAAAATTTGGCAGGCTCAGGAAAACAAAAGGAATGATAAAAGTAAAAGAATAAAGACAAACGGTTTAGAAGAGAGACAGGAGCTGCAGCAGACTGTGCAAAGAAAGGCTTGGGGTGTCAGGATCAAACATAACCAAAGCAAGAATGAGGAGTTTAGTACTTGTCAGATTGACAAAGAGTTTGTAGATTGTAATAAAGATAGTGCTGGACACTGCTAGATAAAAAGTAAAAGCGTAAGGAAGTTCTGGAGAATCTAAATTGAGATTAGCCACTCTCTTCCTGTTATTGTCACACTAGAATAATTTAATGTTAAGTGGTGTTTAGCTGTAATCAGCACTTAGTAGATCAAGAATTTGAAAACTGCAAAGTAGATAAAATGGACTTGTGGGGTTTTGCCTTTCTTCTGTGAGACCTAGGAATGTCATTCCCTAATTATTTTTGTCTCTCCTTTAAGTTGGGTCTGGCCATAACTCACCACTCGGTTAAAAGAAAACATTTTCATATGCTACTAAAGAGAAAGAGTGATTGAATATGCTTTTGCTTAGGTCATTCTCATTTACACTTGTGGGAATGTGTAGCTATTGTCATCTTAAAACAGCATTTCTTTAACTTAAACAGACAGTGTGCAGAGCAGTTAAAAACAGAGCTTTAGGACCAAAATGCCTGGTTTAGAAGACGAGCTTTGACACATACAAACTGTAGTTTTAGAATAAATACTCAAACTCTCTGTGTCTCATTCAGTCTATGCAAATGTTGATATTACTCGTATCATCTAGTAGTATGAAGATTAAATGATTTAGTTTTAGTCGTCAGATTTCACAAAGAAATAAAATAAAACAATAAAAACTCAGCTAAATTTGAATTTCAGATAAAAAATAAATATACTTTTTGTATAAGTAATATTTACACCTACTATGAGACATAGTTCTGATAAAAACTATTTGTTGTCTATTTGAAATTAAATGTTAAATATTTTAATATTTTTTCTAACTAAATATTTTTATACTTTATTTCTTCATTTCCTACATTTTATCTGGCAACTCATATTTAAGGACTTGCAAAATCAGTTCTGTTACTTAGCCCTATACATATTTATTTTCTCATATGATCAGTAAAATGATTTCATCTAGTGTATCAGTTCCTTTTTATTTAATTACTCTGTCAGGATCAATCCAATATAATTATTCTTATATGCACATCCTCTGACAAGTGCTATGAGTGACCATTGAATTTATAAGCACTTAATAAATTGTTTCCAACTTCCCAGAGTTTCTTGAAAAAATAATTTTACAGGGAGATAAATTTTAGCTTTAACAGACTGAATAGTTGCTTCCTGTTGGTGACAATGAGAAATCTATTACCATTAAAAATCTATATAATTTATTGCACAATTGCAGCCATAAAGAAGGAAAGATATTTGAGACAGAAAAAAACTAAAAGGCAGCCATTCTTGTTGTCTACCCAGGTATTATTTTATTGACTTCCTAATTCAATGGCAATTGTTCATTTGATTAAAGTGAGAAAAACTAAGGTTTCCTTCTCTTTTTCCTTCAGATGATCTCCTTTGCTTTGCTTTTATTACTGAGATCCCAATGTTTTTTGCTTCAGCTGGATATCACTCAAAACTCACTAATATGCCAGGAGTTAACTGACTCGGGGGCAGTGTTGTTAGTTTAGGGATTTAACATTTACAAGAGACTCTTAAATATGGAACATATTCCAGAGACAACGAAAGAAATTAATATTTGTGAAAACAGCTATTTTAGTCCAGATGATTTGCCTGTATACCTTTTCATCACACACAATTCATTTAAAAGTGTGATGTGAAAGCTTAGATCATTACTAGTTTCTTCCTTTAAAAATTAAAATAATAATGCCCTGAAGCAAGTAGCAATTTAAAAATTCCTTTAAATAAAATTAATTTTGTTCTTATGGCCATAAACCTTATCTTTTTTAAATTTAAGAATAGCTAATAGTATTATTTTAAGTTTATCATGGAGATATTATAGCATAGAGAAGTGGCTTGATGGTGATTAGTCAGAATGAGCCAAGACTTAAAATGAGTTCTAATGAGACCCCTCCATTGTTAATAGATATTGTCTCTATGGATATACTCCACTGCAATAGAAGAAGGAATAATTTACTCGTAGGCCACCCAATTGCTAACGTGAAAAAGGTAACATAGCATGTTCACAGCTTTCTCAGGAACTTTTAAATGGAATACAATAATTATTTACTGAGCACCTATTGTGCACAAGGTGTTGAGATAGATTCAGGGAATATAAAATATTCAGGCCTTACCCTGTCTACATTATAGTGGAGGAAAAAGAAGTTCTAAAAGGCATACTTTAAGATAATTAAAGTGCCCTTAAATTGTGCTTCGGGGAGTCAGAGATCACATTAAAATACTTGACACTGCAGTGAAAATTTTATACTGAAAAATAATTGGTACTTAATCTTTCTTTTATCAGAAAAATGATCTTATTGCAGGTTTCGCTGGAGACCATTACAAGTTGACAGCCGTCAGCTTTTGTTTCAGGGCTTGTGCAGTGACAGCACACAGTGGGTGTTCAATTACCATGTGCTAAATTTTGGAAAGAATCCATGAATCATCATAAGAAAGTAATGGACCTCACCTAGCTATTAGGGTAGCAAACAGAACATGTAATTCCTTTCTCCTGACGCTACAAGAGTCCTTTTGCTTCCTGAGCAGCCACTAAAATGTGTAAAACTGCTCTGGATGATTATTTAGAGTTCTCTCTACCTATTCTTTTCTATTTTTAAGTATGTGGTATTTTAGGTTAAATAAAGGAAAAGGGATTTTAAAAAATTATTTGTAACTTGCTACTTCTTTGATTTTATTTTGATATAGTTTGTCTAAAGGACAAAAGAGTACCTATGACCATACACATATTTATTATTGTTGTTGATAATTTATTGATTTCTTATGGGTGTTGGGCCCTATGCAAAATGCTTATTTGTGTTAACTCATTGACTCATTGCAGCTCTTGGCAATTAGTGTCATTAAGATTTTCCAGGTAAGACAAAAAAGGTTTAGAAACATTAACTAAGATAACTAGAAAGTAAATATTTGAAATCAGTCTCAAGCTAGCCAAACCTAACAGAGAAACTATCTTCTTAATTACTTTACATTACCATTTAAAAAACCAAGCACTCAATTTAAAATATTTATATGTCCTGGCTCCCTTTATCATTTTAAAATGTACTAATCTTATTTGGAAGTAAACTTATTGTCATCATCATTTGACTTCCATGCCCTAAGCACTTTTAAATTCTGAGATTTATGACACTTAAATTATTATTTAAAAAACAACAACTATGTTTTGATTTATATCTTGACCTTACTAGAGAAAAGTTGATTCTGTAGTTAAGGAAAACAAGCAGGTGGTCAGGGAAGATGTGGAGCTCCCTCAACACAGAGGAGTTGTTCTCCAGGTTGGATAAGAGATCACTGAAGCCAGAAGAAAAATGCCGGTAGATCTGACAGTCATTTGCATCTCTTTCCATTCATTATCTCATTGATGAAAAGAGGTTCTCTTGCTGGATGGAAACAGATGTCAGGCACTGAAGTGGTTGCTTACAGATAAGGTGAAAGCACTTAGATCGCAAAAAGCAGCTTGCAGAAGGCAATGGACCTTGTCAAGCATGGACTTTTAGCTGAGATATGGAAACAGAGCAAGTAGCCAGCAGCAGCTGAGAGGATAAAAATATGTGGCACATTTACACAACGGAATACTATGCAGCTGTATAAAAGAAGGATCTCTTACTCTCCAAGGCAGTACAGAGGGACCTGGAGAGTATTATGCTAAGCGAAATAAGCCAGTCAGAGAAAGACATGATGTCACTCATATGTGATATCTAATGAACAAAATTAACTGATGAACAAAATAGATCCAGTGACAGAAGCATGGAACAGACTGATGAGTCTCAGAAGGAAGATGGGGGAATGGTGGGGGAAGAGATTAACCACATAATTTACATACATATAGACATAACCCATGGACACAGACAATAGTGTGATGAAAGACTGAAGGGGGTGAGGTGGGAGGTCAGTAGGGAAAAAGGGGGACATCTGTAGTACATTCAACAATAAACATAAATTTAAAAAGTAAAAATAAAAATAAATAAAAGTAATTTTTCATTGGTTCAGTCCTCACTCTTGGTTTTACCTCCTCTTAGCTTCCCACACATGGTCTCCTATTGACATATTTTACGTTTTCAATATTTGAACCCTTGACTTCTATTGATCCTTTTCACTTTTCAAAGATTTCCTCAGCTCCATCTCTTTATTGTTATTATTATTACTATTAGTTTACATAGAGAGGAAGGGAGAGGGATAGAGAGATAGAAATATTCATGAAAGAAGGACTTCATCAATCAGCTGCCTCCTGCGCGCACCCCTATTGGTTCCTGGGTCAGTGCTCAACAGCTGAGCCAAACCTGCTGGGCGCTCTGACTCTTAGCTCACAATTGCTTTTCTGAATGTCAGCAGTTTACTTGACTTATGAGACAAGTAAAATATTTCTCGCCCAAGATGTAGATCAGGTCTGATGTTCAAGATGCACCTTTGTGGATAATTTATTCCATCTTACCTCAGTCCACTGGGAACCTAATGCATTGGCAACGTTCCCCTTCTGCCATGTTCTAGTTCTCCTTTCACCTGCTACTCAAATCTGATTTCTATTCTAGATCTTACCCAAGCTCTCAACTGAAGATGTTTACTCAATGCACTTAAAACCAACTATGGAAGAGAGGAATCTAGTCTAGCCTATATTTATTTTTCTGGATACAAATTGAGATAGAGTGTTGTTCTCAGACAAGAACATCCTCTGGTGGGCGTTAGCATCATCAGGACGTCTTGATAATCTCAGATTAATTAAGTCCACTCCACTTCTACAGCTTTTGGTTTAGTAGATTTGGTTTGGGGAGGGGGATGGGAGGCTGAAACTGTATTTCGAACAAGTTCCCAGGAGCCGTAACTGTTGCTGGACCATGAACCACACTTGGATAAACTGATTTAGAGTGACATGTATAGTGGTCTCACTTTCCTATTTATTCATCAGATGACAGAAACTCAGTCCAAACTGGCTAAAACAAACAAACGAACAAATCAGTTAGTGGATCTTATAAATGAAATTTTAGGATTTATGGCTTATGGCATATCCACTTCTCAACCCTCAAAATACATTGTCAGTAATTAGCTTCATCCCATCTCTTGGTTCCTCGGGGTTGGCTTCCTTCTGAGGCTGATTTTCCCAGAGGAAAAACCTGGGCACCGGCAGTTTCAGGCATATGTATCTCACAGAGAACAGAGCATTTCCTTCTCAGTGCCTCACCCCAAATCCTGAGGTTGACTGCAATGTACAAACTTAGGTTGTGTGCTAATTCTTAAACCGAATTCTGAGGCTGAAAGGATAAAATGATGATATAGGCTGTTTAAAATACATATATTTTATTGATTTTAGAGAGGAAGGAGAGGGAGAGATAGAAACATCAATGGTGAGAGAATCATTGTTAGGCTGCCTCCTGCATGCCCTCTACTGGGGATCCAGCTGGCAACCTGGGTATGTGCCCTTGACCGGAATCGAACCCGGGGCCCTACAGTCCACGGGCCAACACTGTATCCACTGAGCCATACTGGCTAGGGCAATAGGCTTTTATTTTATTTATTTATTTTTTAACATGACCACAGGGACCAAAGGGAAACCAGGGGATATAGTCAGAAAATGGAATTGATGTTGCATTCTTAAACAGGCAAAATAAAAGCTCTATCCTAAAGATGTCGACTGAAGGTCATCACTACCACTTCAGTGCCAACAGGAGTCCCCAATTTGGGATGCAGGGAGAGGAGAGAGACTTCAGCGCACGCTGCTCAGTTTTGATACAGCTTGGCTATGGAACAGCAGGGCTGTAAGGCAGCTTAGCGTGATAGTGATGCAGCCCAATTTTGATGCAGCTCAGCAATGGGACAGCGGCTGTGAACCAGCTCAGGTGAGGCGGCCCCGGTGATAAGGCTCCATTCTGCTCCAGCCAGACAGCTCCCGCTCAGACGGTACAGTTCCAGGTGGGGAAACACAGTTGTAGATGAAAATTGAGTGTGCTCTTTGAGTCACAGCGTGCCTGACTTATTCTGAAAGAAGTCCAGGTCCCTGATTGGTCCATTCTCATGAAAATGAGACTCCAAATCCTCACAGCTTGATTAATCCCAAAATCACTACCTGCTTGAGTGGAATAGAGCTGCTCTGATTGGTAGCTGAAGATGATAATGAGGCTGTATCTGCGGGGCTCCTATTGGGTAGGGAACCTCTCAGTCCTGTTGATTGAAGTGTGATTTCAGGGCCTCCTTTATCAGGGCTGGCGCAGATGTCAGGAACACAGTGTAGGCAGGCAGTTCGGTGCAGGTTCTCCCTGAAGGGCAGCTTGTGTGAGAGGCCTCTGTGTAGCAATGGCTGCTAAACTCTGTTTTCCAATTTGAGCCCAGTTAGCCATCAGGAGCCCTTCTTAACAGGCACTTCACTCTTGGGGTCAACAGTGTAAACGCTGAAGAATAGAGAGAATATGCACTGAGTGCATATAAAACTCAGCATGATGCCAGACACATAACTACTTAGTACGTATTTGTTAAAAACTGTATTATAAATATACTGGGGGACCACTCTGTGAAGTACATGATTATCCAACCACTATGCTGTACATCTGAAACTAATATGGGATAGTATTGAAAGTAAACTGTAATTGAAAAAAAAAAATAAATGTATTATGACTGGTGAATGACATAAATGCAGTGATTAAAACCACTGTCCTAGAACCTAGATTAAGGAGCCTGTCCTGAATTCAAACCAGCTTTAGAAAACATGGGTTAAAATTAAATATCTAAGAAATGAATATATTACTAATTTTAATTCAATGTATACCTCTAAATGTTAAATTTCTTATTTGGATTTAATACCTGATTTAATGCAAAATAAATAACAAATAGGAAAATAATAGAATATGCATATGCCTATCAGAAACACTAAATGTCTAAATCTATAAATAAATAAAAGTCATGCAATTGACATAATTCATATTCTACACTTGGTCATGGCAATAAGGACCTTATTTCCAGTTAAGGATTAAAATTTTTACACTGCTGGTTCCTAGTCTGAAAATTTGGGGGAGGGGATAGAGGAAGAAAGGAGGGGAGAGAGAGGGAGGGGAAAGAAAGGACTGTAATTTGTATATTTGAAAATATGGATAAAAATGTGAGGAATCCATGAATGATGTTAATTTGAGATTTCTGAAAGCCAGCTATTAAAAACCCATGTGACAGGGCTGATGGGGCTGAGGGAGAAGTGAAAGGGGGAGGCATACAGTGGCAGGCCCAGGAACATGAAGCTGCATCCTCAAGGTGACGTTGCCATCACATTGCCACCCTCAGTCATTCCCAGCACAGAGGCAGTGTTTAATTTTATTTATTTATTTCTATAGGTCAATTGTGTGCCTACAGCAAGACTAGTGAGAGATGGAGAGAGAGATGCTGAGCATGAATTGTGCACTAAAGATTTGCACTTTAAGTACCCTCCTTCTTTCATAAAAGGAAAATAAAATGAGTGAAAAGTTGCCATCACCAAGGGAATCAGATAAAGGGACAGGGGAGGAGAGCCTGCCAACAGCTCACTGACCTGGTTTATTCCTGTAAAAGCATCCAGGCAACAGTAGCAGAAAGAAAGGAAAAATAAAGGAGAACAGGGAAGAGAAAGGACCTCAGAGCAGCACTCTTTACGGTTGTGTTAATGGAAAAGGTTGCAGATACTTCGTGTTCGCTTTTCTGGTGGTGGCTTATGATCTCTCTCATCAAGGAGAGGAAAATCTTTTGAAAATATAAAGCAGAGGTAGATTTATCCTTTTAAGTCCTCTCCCCTTGCACTTTCCTGTTGATGTCATAATTGAGCCAGTTGGTCAGAAATAAGAAAATAATTTGAGGTCTATTGTGGAACCAAACCCAGAAGTTGGGTTTTCTTTAAAAAACACCACCACAGCCGAAACCGGTTTGGCTCAGTGGATAGAGCGTCGGCCTGCGGATTGAGGGGTCCCAGGTTCGATTCTGGTCAGGGGCATGTACCTTGGTTGCGCGCACGTCCCCAGTGGGAGATGTGCAGGAGGCAGCTGATCGATGTTTCTCTCTCATCGATGTTTCTAGCTCTCTGTCTCTCTTCCTTCCTCTCTGTAAAAAATCAATAAAATATAAAAAAAAAAATAAAATAAAAAATAAAAAAATAAAAAATAAAAAACACCACCACAAAAACTGGCCTGAAAAACATAATACAAAATGAATAGACATCAGAATGAATAGAAATGTAAAGACACAGGGGTTACTTTTAAAAACCAACCCTTCCCTCATGTGAACTTCATGTATTTAAAATGGCTTTAGTGCAGTACCTCGAGATTTACAAGGAAATAGCGATTCTGCTTTTTCTGATAAGGATGCACCGACAGACCCTTCCTGATTCATCACGGAGCAGCCATGCACAATTACCTGCCTTGTTCTCTTCCCCTTTCTTTGAAATCACTGGTATTGGTTTTTATCAGGATCCATTTGCCTTATTCTCATTTAGCACTTACTATGTTGCTAAAATCTCAGAATCTTCCAGTCTGAAGCGCCATGAATGAGTTCATTGTTGAGGTCCAAATGCACCCAGTTTCTTTATTCTGCTTCCACACTGGCCTCATTGTTGCAGCCCAAAATGGCAGCTTGCAGGGGCGAGTAGCAAGAAAAAATGTGACAGCCTATTTCTGAAAAGCCAGTGGAAAATACCTTCTGCTTAAGGAATATATATAATATATATCTACTTCTTCTACCAAAGTAAATTGAAGGCTCTTTTCTTTCCCCAACAGAGTGTTTTTAGTAAACAAGATCAACTGCTGTGGACATGGCAAGCATGTCACAACCCTCATGCCCTATTGCTGATCCTGTTTCTTTGCTAAGGATGCCCTGGTACATTAGGCTATTGGCAAGAAAGAGCACTACCAAACTAAGGAATTACTTTTTTTCTACTCAATCTGAGTTTTCATGATCCCTACACCCAACAACCCTTTATGTGGGTACATATGTGGGGCCATAGGCACCTACAGAGAAATTTCCCGTGACTTATACTTCAGTTTGACATTGGATTTCAAGACTTTCCAGGTGTTGAGAATATTCATAAATTTGAGTTTTAATAGGTTCATCTGGATTTTCACACTCAAGTAAATAGAAGTGAAATATGACTGGAGAGAACTGCCTGTCACAACCAAAATATTGTCTGGACACTTGGCAAACTTCACTAAGAATTCAGCAATCAATAAATATTATTTTTAATTTTTAATTTTCATTGCATCTGTTGGGGTGACATTAATCAATAAATTATATTGGTTTCAGGTGTACAGTTGCACAATATATCATATGTGTATTGCATTGTTTTCATCACCCCAAGTCTAGTCCCCATCCATCACCATTTATCCCCACTTTCACTCTATTACCTCCCCTTACCACCTCCCTCCCCTCTGGTCATCACCTTGCTGTGGTATGTGTCTATTAGGTTTTGTTTTTTTCTTTCTTCTTAATCCCTTCACCTTTTCCACCCAGACCTGAAACTCCCTTCCCTCTTACAGCTGTCAGGCTTTTCTCTGTAGATTAGTTTGTTTCTATTTTGTTTGTTAGTTTATTTTGTTCATTAGATTTCACATATGGATGAATCATACGGTACTTGTCTTTCTTGGACTAGATTATTTTACTTAGCATAATGCTCTCTAGTTCCATCCATGCTGTTGCAAAGGGTAATTTTTTTTCTTTTTTCTTTTTTTTACAGCTGTGTAGCATTCCATTGTATAAAAGTACCACAGCATTTTTTATCCACTTATATACTGATGGGCACTTGGTTGCTTCCAAACCTTGGCTTTTGTAAACATGGCTTCAATGAACATAGGGGTACATACCTTCTTTTCAATCAGTGTTCAGGTTTTTTGGATATATTCCCACAAGTGAGATTGCTGGGTCAAACAGTAGTACCATTTTTAATTTTTTGAGGTAACTATATACTGCTTTGTACAGTAGCTGCACCAATCTGCATTCCCACCAACAGTACACAAGGGTTCCCTTTTCTCCACATCCTCACCAATACTTGTTGTTTATTGATTTATTGATGATAGCCATTCTGACAGGTGTGAGGTGATATCTCTTGTGGTTTGAATTTGCATTTCTGATGATTACTGATATTGATCATCTTTTCATATGTCTCTTGGCCATCTGTCTGTTCTCTTTGGAGAATTATCTATTTAGGTCATTTGCCCATTTCTTAATTGGATTATTTGGTTGTTTTGGTGTTGAGTTTTATAAGTTCTTTATAAATTTTGGATAGGTTATAAGTAGGTAAGCATTGCTTCAAAACTGATTTCAATAAATATTATATCATATCATTGATTGAAGTCCCACAAATGGTTAAACATTTTTCTGTTTGTGTCCTGTCATGGCCATTATATTTGAAATTGAGGAGCTGTGGATCCCAGCACATTAAATGGATAGGTATCCATTTAAAACCAGTAACCATTAGTTAAGTTTAATTGACTGACTGCCTTATATAAATATTTTGAATGATTATTTTAGCTAATCTAAAAGAATAGTCTTCTCTTTAGTTTTGTCTCACCTCAGACAAAAAAAAATATTTTGAATAGTAAACGTAATAAAAGCCCATAGCTCCTTGACAGGGAGCGCTAACACCAACTTGAGCTTGGTTCTCCCACATTCTCAACACCTTCTTTACAATGGAAATGTCTGTCACACACTCAGCTGACTGTGGGAAAAATGCAGCCTTAACTTAATATTTAATCAATAATAGAGTCTCTCTCATCATATTAACACTAATGTTGGAAGTGGTAACTCTAGGAACATTACAAAATTATGGAAAAATCCCAAACACTTTAAAAACAAACCAAAATTAAACTTTTTTTGCCTTTGCTTTTTCATATGAACTATCTACAGCAGCATATTGTTACTTGGAGAACATTCCCAAAGTAAATGACCTTCTTGGAATTTCCTGTGATAAAGTAGTCTATTTTCAGAAAAAAAATTAAGAAATTATTAAGATTAATAATAAATTTATCATTTTAAGAAAATATCAAATATGATTATGTATGTAACATTAACCACTCTGACCCACCCAAATCTCTAGCCTTACCTCAAGAATATTATGGAAACCTTTTAACTTCCAGATGTTAAACATCAACATAGGTTCCCTTCTTTTGCCCTTGGGTTTGCTTGGGGACAGTCTCCTTCCTTTGTTTGAGAGCTCTCTGGACTCCCCTTTACCCAAGTCATTCCTACACATTCAAATAACTGTTTTGATATCTCCTTGCTCAATTTATAACCATACAATCACTCATCTAATTATTTAATTAATGTTTGTCTTCCCTAGCTGCACATGCCTTTTATTATTTATTTACTTATTTATTTTTATTTTTGCTTACCACCTCATTTCCAACAATGGAACTTAGTAGGATATTAGTAAATATTTGTTGAATGACTAGATGAGTTATCAGTCAAACAGAATTTTTGTCAATACTACAGTTTGCTCAAAAAGAAAGTTATGATTACTTTTTAATTTCAAAAAGCTTTTCCACATCCTTTAAATAAAATTTTGTTTATTATGGTAATATATGGCACATATTAGGAAGTAAAATCCTATAAGCACAAGTGAAACCTCCCTAGTTAAAGCCTGATAGTTCCCTGGGATCATCATTTCATATATTTATTCACTTCTGGAGGAATGAACATTATAGAAAATTGTTTGGAAGCTGCTCTTCAACAAATATACTGGCATGACATTTTCTTGCATTTTGACTCATATTGGAGAACTTAGAATTAAATTTAACTGAGGCTTTCAAACGATGGGGTCCAAGACAATCAAACAATGTTTATAATCAGCCCTGGTTGGTGTGGCTCAATTGGAGCATAGTCCTGTACAGCAAAAGGTTGCAGGTTTCATTCCTGGCCAAGGCGCATACCTAGGTTGTGGGTTGATCCAACCCAACTGGTAGATGGTTCTCTCTCTCTTTCCTGCCCTACCTCTCTCAAATCAATAAAAGCCCTAGCCAGTTTTGCTCAGTAGATAGAGTGTAGGCCTGTGGACTGAAGGGTTCCCGGTAACCTGTCAAGGGCACATGTCTGGGTTGCAGGCTCAATCCCCAGTAGGGGGCATGCAGGAAGCATCTGGTCAATGACTCTCATCATTGATGTTTCTCTCTCTCTTCCTCTCCCTTCCTCTCTGAAAAAAAACAAAACAAAAACAAAAAACACATATTTAAAAATAAATAAAATCAATAAAAAACCCTTTTTTATAATCAGAACTGGTTTTGTATGTAGAATATTTTGATGTTCTACACATAGTTATTTTCACAGATTCATTCCCTGCTCTGTGAGAATTTACAATGAACACTTCTAAGGTGAGGGATGGAACTGCAGTAAAGCTGAGTAGTTCAACCAGAAGTGTGCCTTCAGAGGGCGGGGGGGGGGGGGGGAATTTGGATTGGATCCTAGAGATCTGGGATAAAAATCTAGACATCTGTTCTTCACAGTGAATGAGTGTGAGTTGTAGGTAACTGTGTGGTGTGTGAAAAGTTCTTGTTCTTCTAAGATATGGTCAATACATAGGTTAAGAAGAGAGCAACTATTAGCTCCATGATTAATTTGTTACTAGATACTAATTTTGATTAGAATGAATATATTTGTTCAACAAAAAGCAATCTGGAATAATAATAACATCTAGGATCTATGCTATTTACTAGTAGTTATGAGCTAAAGGGTCTTGTGTGATCTAACAGTGTGATTAGTATTTAAGACATCTGTAATGGTTCAATTGAATAATGAGAATAGTACATCATATATATATATATATATATATATATATATATATACAGGAAATATGAGCATAATTAGTATATAATATTTTATCTTGCTGTAGGGATTTAGTAGAAATCAACACCTTTGAAATGATTTTGAATATTACACAAAGAAGAATGTTACAAAGCAAATGTCCCTGAAAGATATCACAGCTTTGGGAAATTCCTCAGACCAAACCATAGGTAAATCGCTCAGAAATAGGTTGTAAAATTGATGTAGGTTGGCCTAGATTTGAGATTGAATCTCCATAATGATAATTGAAGCACCTTACAACTCCAAACAAAATAGGCACTGCATCCTGGTGTTTTCTGTTTTGTATTTTAAAACCCTTGATCTAATCGCCGTAGAATATAGGATTTTTTAAAAAGTCTTATTTCCACAAAATAAGAGTCTATTGCAAGCTGAAGGTAAGAATTTTTCTCCTTATTTTCACATTCTGATAAGTATTAACCCACAGTTCTATGCATGAGAACATTCTTAACTGCAGTTCACTTGAGTGTTCATGTTAATGTGACTTCCCACTCATTAACACCTTGTTAAGTTACCCATGATAAACTCTTGAAATTCTTCTCATAATCACCATGCAAATTATGTATCACTTCATTTCCCCTTGTACCCTGGCCATAAGAAGCTTAAGAAATAAATATTATCTTCATGAATAGTCTTACTATTTAACATTTAATGCCAAATTAACAAAAAAATCACTGTCAGAATTTTTAGTCAAATGTTTCTTTAAGTGTTCATATAAGAGCTTGTCTGTATTTCTTATTGCCTAATAAATATCTGTTGCATTTGTAGTACTTTGCATTTCTTATAAAAGCAATACTAGCTGATATCTTACTATCAAAGAATTTTGGCTAGTAAATGTGCAGTTTGGAAACTAGGATGATGCATAAAGAATCCCCTTCAAGGCTTTGCCAGTGGGTTCCAGCCTATACCTCCTAGCTCTAAAGTAGAGGGCAGTTTTCTCTGTAAATGGAGGTTCTTTCTTGACAGGCCTTGTCTAAAGTCTGATTAAAAAAATCAAATAATGGTCTTGAATTAATTCTCTGAGAATTGTCATGCCTATGGTCTTCAATTGTCTGTTTGCATAGCTAGTCAGCTGTCACGTTTCATGAAGATGTTAAAAAAGACTCAATGCTGATTTTAAACACCAAAGAGAAGAGCAATGGCTGAGAAGTAGTAGTTTATTGCCCTGACTAGATAATTCATTTAAAAGTCAGTGAAATTTAGATCACTTTTTAAATTTAAACATAAAATTATATATGAATTTAAGCCAATCTTCATAATTTTTCTATTTATAACATTATTTAACTCTTATCCATTCTGGAAACAATACAATGGAAATAGCTTAAAATTGAGGAACTAATTTCTAATAAGCTGATGATGGTTATTAAATCCTGACTTTTAAAAATTCTTGGAAAATAGAAAATCATAACCAAATCATGGCTACTAGAGTCTCAAATTTTCTATCATGAGTTAGCTTTCTATAATTTTTTAATTCATACAGTGAATCATAGGTTTTCAGTGATACTGTTAAATTAGTCTTTCAAAGGAAAACACTTGTTAAGGATATCCTGTGTCCCAGATTCTGCTGGTGCTGAGGCTAAGGGGTTAAAACAATTATAATGGAAATGAATACATCTTAGGGCATATATAGGAAAAGATCATAACAGAGGTGGAATATTTTCTAGTTTTAGAAAGGCTTTAGCTAATTTTCATTGCAGTAATTTATCAATAACCTAGATTATTATGCCTGTCCCCTGTCCTGGAATACACAGACAGGTGAAGTATGAGGCTGATGAAAGGGTTGAATGTGAAAATCCATATTAAACCCAAATAAGACTATTTTGGATTTTTCTTGAAAAGTTACCCAGTCAAAGGTTGTTTTTATTTTTTTGTTTGTTTAACTGAGGATATGGTGTATACAGGCAGTGTGATCTTGAGAAAGTAACTATACTCTTCTTAGTCTCAGTTTTATCATGTGGAACATCAATTATATTCACTAAGGTAAAAAAGATAAGCTGCTGTAACAAAGTGATTCTAAATTACAGAAGTTTGAAGGAAATAGGATTTTCTTTACCTAACAGTTTGGGACAGACAGATGCCCTCAGCTCCATGAGGTCATCCAGGAACCTGGGTTAGAGGGTTGTCTCTGCCTTCTCAACACATAATTCCAAGGGTGTTCCAGTCACTATTACTTTCTGACACTAAAAGGCAATAGACAATGAGCCCAAGCAAATATCTTTTTTAGAAGATGCATGGGAATTTATGAATATACCTTCTGCTCACATTTATGGGAATTTAGAACCGCATGGACTGCAACAGGGGCTGGGCACTATAGGCGGCCACGTGCCCAGGAAAAAAGGGGGAAGAACAACTGTGAGGGAGCAGGGGGTATCAGCAGTCTTCATATTGGGGTAAGAACACTCACCTCCACTAAACTGTTGTAAGAAGGAAGCTGTTGTATCTGAAGCATTTAGTATAGTTCAGAATATTTGGTGTTATCATCTGCCATCATCATTATTAAGGTGCAGGTGCAGAGAGGGTAGGGCATAAGCTGATGAAAACTTGAATTCCATATAAAGTAAATGAATGTAGTTCCCAGAAGGAGAGCAAAGAGGAGAAACTTACGAATTATGCATTGTCATTGGCATTCACCCTTTCTGTTGTGGTTATTATGTACTTTACTTCTGTATTCTGTTAATTAAGCAGACTAGAGAGAGTCATAGACAGCAAGCCGACAGCTCTGGTGGTGGTGTTGGGGGCTGTTGGAGGTGGAGGGATTGAGTATAAAAGAAAAAAAAAGAAAACTCATGGACATCGACAACAGTGTGGTAATTGTGGGTGGAAGAAGGCATAGAGTGGATAAATGGTGATGGAAAAATATAATAAAAATGTTTAAGTGAGCCTAACTGGTTGGAAATTTACTAAGTAGCTGATTTCTCCATTGATGGGTTACTTGGACAAACATACCTCAAAAGAAAATTTATTTGTAGTGATCACAGGAAAATAGGTTCAAAATAAACATGGAAATCATAAAATTATTCCTCAATTTTTATAGCAGCAAAAATTGAATTATACACAGTGTTAAAGTTATTCATTTAGCCAGAAGTTCTTTAATTTGTTCCAATATTCATTAGGATTCACCACAGATACTGTTGGGTCACAGTGGAGGAAGCACAGGTGGCTTAAGCACTGAGCAGGCACAAGGAGTGGGCATAGCAGGCTAACTGAATAAAAGCCATAACTTACTCCGGCAGTGAAAATTCAGCATTTAAAGTCTCCCACAAACATAACATATTTTACAATAAAGTGGAATTTAGAAATATATCTTCTTTATCCCCTAACTCTCCTGATGGATATTTGAGTTTTTAATTTTAAATTGGAGTAATATTTTAGTGGAATTTTTCTTAAAATATTGATGTGGGCAGCTGCTACTAATTTCAAACATAAATCTAAGAACATATACTCTGCATTGTGATTAACTGAAAATCCTTCTGTAGTTAGGATGCTGTCTGTGAGGAAGATGGATTATGCTAGATAAGCCAGGTGTTTGTGCTCATAAAATTGTGATATTTCTGTTTTGATTGAAGACAAAAGATTGTATCTGTAATTAGTCAGCCACAAAATACCTATTAGAGAAATATAAATTATAATTAAGTCAGTGAAAAAAAAGATGTTATATGCTTTTATAACCGCACAACAGATTTTGATTCTTTTCCCAGCCCGACCCCCCGAGGGAAAGACAGCTCTGTGCTGTGTAATGGGGAAACCTTTACATTTAGAGTTGAATACTAGCTACTCTGAACTTGCTACCTTGGAATGACAGATCACTCAACTCATTTCTTGATAGTGTATGTGTACCAACCATGTTTTCTGAATTAAACACAAAAGATAATTAATTCAACAAAATGAGAGGGTTCTTATTCTCCCAGTGTGTGTGTGTGTATGTGTGTGTGTGTGTGTGTGTGTTTGGGTGTTTGGATAGCGGACATATGTGCATATGTACAGGGGGAAAGATTAGGGTAACAGAAACAAGTCAGGTGATGGGGGAAGCCAATAACTGAGAAGGAATCATGATGAAAATATTGTTTTAGTTAGAATAATTCTAGAAGGCCTCTCTGCTGTGACTTGAGCAGAGCTCTACATCCTGTGAGCTTCTGAATCTTTTGTATACCTGAGATAAGGCAGAGGAATCAAATGGGTATGGGAAGGATTTTAGATCTGAGTCTAATTGTCCTCATTCATAAAATAGAAAGTGTATCTGTCCTTCCCAGTGCACATGTTTGTAAAGGAAAAAAGCATGTGATAATATTTGTAAACATAAAGAACTGCCTAAAACTAAGGTACTAAAGATTAGAAAAAAACTTTGTTTTGCTGTTATTTCAAATCAAAGATACATATGTCCAAATGGAAGTTCTATTTTTTAAAAGGACCATTTTGTGGAGAAGAAAAAAACATTAAGGAATGGGATGCATGGTGTTATTAAAATATATATATATATAAATATATATATATATATATATATTCTTAAATATAAATTTAGCATATATATGTATGTATTGTGAAATTAATAACCTAGCACTCTATTTTTCATCAAATAATTTTCTAACACAAATTCATTTTATTGTGGTTGAGATTTCAGTTAGATATTAATAGAAATGTTACATATTTACACTAATAAAAGAGAAACTTGCAAATTGGTGTCACTTCACTACACCCACCAGCCTATCAGAGTGACTATGCAAATTAACCCAACAAAGATGGTGGTAAATTTGCATATGCAGGCACAGCGAAGACTGAAGGCTCCGGCCAGAGTGAATACTGAAGACTGAAGACTGAAGATTGAAGATTGAAGACTGAAGAGGCTTGGCTTCTCCACTGTGGATGCAGTGGAGAAGCCAAGCCTCGCTGCAGCCGGACCGAAGGCTTGGGTCCTGGGTGCCGGAGTAAAACTGGTGCCAGCAGCCAGAGGAAGGAAGGCCTATTGTGCGAATCTTCATGCAATGGGCTTCTAGTATAAATATAATATTATACAGAGAAATATTATATAGAGAGATATGCTATAATTTACAGAAACATATTCTTTTCTATACATGAAATAATAACTTTTGCTAAATTGTTATTTCTTAACCCAAATAGCTCTTTGGATTTAGTTTTTCTCTTTATCAATTTTTTGAACTATAGAGGAAAAAATTTTTTGATATAGTTGTGAAACTGGTCCCAAGGTATAACAATTATTATTCCATAAACTTCTTTATTTGTCATAAAAATATAAATCTAATACAACAGAGTTATAGAGGCTTTTTCCTTTACACTTGGTATAAATAAATATTTTCCTATAGGAATAAATGTAAAGAATGGAAATACATTATGGGAGTACATAATTTTTAAAACTATTACAGTGTACTTTTGTTATCTGTTTTATTATTTCTCACTCTATTATCTATATTTCTCAGTATATTTGCTGTTGAATTAACTACATAGTTGTTTTAATATTTTGATGGTGTTTTATCACTTTAAAACATTTTCAATCCTCATTAATTCTCTGAGTTTTAGAGAGAGAGGAAGGAGTGAGAAACATTGATTGGTTGCCTCCAGCCCTAAGGATCAAACCAGCAACCTGGGTATAATTCCTGATAAGGAATCGAACCTGCAACTTTTTAGGGTGCAGGATGATGTTCCAACCAACTAAGCAGCCCAGCCAGGGCTGTTTAATCACTTTTAACACCTATTCCAAAATTTTATTTGGAAAAGTATATTTTAAGCTCTAGCACCACCACTTAGGAATATCTAGATGTAGTTTTGTTCAGATTATCTTTAATTGATTTTTTTAGAGAGAGGGAGAGAGATAAATATTGATGTGATAGTAAAGCATCAACTGAGTGATCCAGCATGCCCAAGTCCATAACCTGGGAATGTGCCCTGACTGGGAATCAAACCTGCAACCTTTTGGTCCATGGGATGGCATTCGACCAACTGACCCACACAGGCCAAGGCTAGTTTCAATTAAAACAACAACAAAACAAACCTTTAAATTATGGCAGCAGTGAACACTAAAGTAACAGTAGTCATGAGCATCACTCACAGAAGCCTTGGTGCAAGCACCCAGTGTACTGTGTACCTGTTGCTGGCACAATGGCAGTTTCTTATTTACTAGGCTAAGTTGTACAACCACAGAACCATGGCATGACCTGACAGTCTTCAAGCCAGCTCAGTCCCAGTTTTAAATTTCTGTGCATTTTGTTGTTTTTTATTTTATTTTAAGTGGGACTTTGTTATTATACTTTCTCAACCTTTTTCAAGTGTCCATAAATGCAAAGAGGCTACATTTTCTGCTTGAGGAAGTTTTTAAATTTCTCTATTTATAGTCTTTCCTTCTTTATTATGACTTTATTTGTGAACATTCTCTAAATTGGCAACTCAGACACTCCCTTTGTGTACAATAACTGCCCTCGACAGCCTATTGGTTGTGAATCGGAATCTCAGGGGGAAGTCAGTTCTGTTTCATGCTTTTCTAATTGTTGGAGTGAGTGCTTTATATCAGGACAAATGGTCTTCCCATAACCTTCGTCTACTATGATGGATACAGTTCAAGGGGGAAATAAACCAATCATTGTAATGGTTAGTAAGACATATTTCCTCTTCAAAATATAAAAGTTTGCTTTGGGCTCTAAAAATAATGAATATGGTGTTTAGTTATCTCTTACTCTTTGCAAGGAAAATAATGAATATGGTGTTTAGTTATCTCTTACTCTTTGTATGTTTCTTTCCTAGTAATTACTGATGCTATTCAAAATGTATTTAACTGTCATGTATTAAACAAAACAAAATCACACAAAAACAAAACAAAAAAATGTGACAGGATGATCTTTTCTTTGTATTTACTAGACCAGGAGGCAGGTAGGTATCCAGAGAGTGAGAAGCCCTATGTAAACTAGAAATATAGAAAACTGCTTGTGTCACTCATTAGCTGTGAGAGCTTGAAGCTGTTTTGTTTTTGTTTTTTTCATGTGAGGTTGCTCTAAATAATTCAATTTTTTAAAATTGTTTAAAGTATTACATATGTCTCTTTTTCCCCCCATTGACCCCTCCCTAGCCACTCTCACCCCCCAGGACAAGCCCCCACCGCCCCAGTGTCTGTGTCCATCAGTTATGCTAATATGCATGCATACAAGTCCTTTGATAGCTGTTTTTTTTAATCTATTCTGAGCTCCTGTTTTCCCTCTGTATATTGGAGAGATTTGAAGCCAACTCGGGATGAATTAATTAAACAAGTTCTGGAAAAGTGCCAAGCACACTGATTGGCACAAGTGGGTATTCAAAAAATATAGTCTTTTCTTTAAAAATCTATAGCCAGTATTTTAAAATAATATAGTCCAAATATATGCATATGAGTTCTGTATTTCTGACGCAGTTTGATACATGCCCTGATGAACTGGCCCATAATTTTGTAATACTAAATTTGTACTCTGCTAAAGAGAATTCACTGTCAGCCTTACCACATGACTGCATAGGGAGAAACAAATGTCACACATTATTTTAATGGAAACTAATTAATATTAGATATTCTTTCCTTATACTGTTATGAATAATTTTGTTTGGACAGTTTTTTAATTGGAAAATATCTATATCATTTTTTAAAACTGTAGGCTACAAACAAGGTCATTACATGGAATTTATTGTAATTGTTTAGCATAAATTGATCTTTTGCTTTAATAATAAAATCTTTACTATGTGCTAAGCAAATAACATGGCAATGAAAACCTGGGTTAGTCATTTGTGCATTTCAGAACCATAGTAAACTATATTTCTGGAAATGTACATTTTAAAGTATAAAGATTTTTAAATTCCTATCTTATTTTCAAAATCTATTTTTAGGTATGATGATATGAAATTTCTTTATAAATAATGGAATATAGTTGTGAATGATCCCACATCTCGCATGGTTCAGGGTTCGGGATCTGGAGAAGGAGCCACATGTAAATGAAAGAGATGAGACAAGAAATAATAATTTGGAAATTGAGGGGCCAGGCGGGCAAGCCCAATGCAAGACAAAGGACTTCCACTGGTGCCCAGGCCTCGCCAATCATTTATTCAATTTTGGATACACATCTAGCTCTTAGGCAGGTAATTGCGGTAACAGACAGACTGTCTTAAAGGTCAGTAAATATTAGAAGGTTTTACTCTGAGACTATTTGGTCAGGAAATAACTTGAGCCCCTATTGTCTGGACTAAACAATCAGCGCATAGCTCTGGCCCTTGCCACGGGCTCAAGATTCACCAGCGTTCAGGGATCCTTGTTTACACTTCTCTGATAGCAAAGACAATGGGTGCCTTCCTGCAATATTCTCCAAATTGAAAGCCTAATATCTATAGCTATTACCTATTTAGTGAACATCCTATTTCAGATGAGGTAAATATCATCTGTAAAAGTAACTTTATTAACCTAACATTTTTGAGCACGACCTATATGCATCCCATGTCACAGAATTTGCAGAAGAAAAATGAAAGGAGGGCTAGGTTTCAAGGAATGTGGAATATTTATTTAGACACTATGCATTCCAAAGGCAAATAGGACCATATTATACTTAATAGCTTACTACATTACACACTCAATTAATATTTAAAGATTTCAAAGGATGTTTTGAGAAGGAAAAAAAATTTCTGTGTTATGTATATCCAGAAGATGCAATGCATGTTGTATAACATATCTGTATTGGTACATACTGATGCAAAGAGCTTAAATAGTGTATTGTTTAATAAAAATTTATTGGAAGCTATGTGGACACAGCTTATAAACTATGCTATTACCTCTTGCCATCATTTAACTGTGAAGCTAAGTAGTGCCAATAGGTATTTTCAACTGAAGATTAATAGCCATTAGATAAGTGAATACAGTAGAGTGTTTCACCGGGACTCATATAAAGCAGTTTACTTGCATAGGTAATTAACACTTCTGTCGTTCTTCTCATTATCATTTTGTTCCAATTGAAATGCTTGTTAGCAACCTATGCTGTAGAAGGAGCAGATAACTTATCATTACAATAGTTGACACAAGGCAGCCTTCAAGTATGTGACACTAATTAAATTAAAACTTCAAATTACAAATAGACTTCTTACAACTAATGATGAATGACCATCTTCACAAAACAACATTCACTTTTTTCAAGAGTCACAAATCCTGCTTTTAATGTTATATTCAATCAGAAAGAAATCCATTAACAAAAGCTTTTATGACTGTCTTTCCAAAGGGAAAGAATATTAACATTTGAGCCTTTTCTGCAGACTAAGGGGTTTTCTTCTCTCTCTAATCACAATGACAAATGATTATGAATTTCTATCAGCATAACTAGGGATGTCACCCTTCCCAAGCAGCTAGATTATGATGCAATCTTTAGAGGCAATGCAATGTTCTAGAAGTTTGGAAATCAGCATTTTTTCCTAGTTTAGGACAGCAGTTGGTGCATGGAGAGTGCCCAATAACTGGTATTGGTATATTATTATATGCTGAACTAGAGGCCCAATGCACGAAATTCGTGCAAGGGGCTCGTCCCCCGCTGCGGCTGCCTCAGCCTTGGCCCCTGCCGTGCGGCTTCATCCAGAAGGTCATCTGGAAGGATGTCCAGAAGGACATCTGGTCTAATTAGCATATTACACTTTTATTATTATAGATCCGTGGTTGGCAAACCGCAGCTCGCAGAGCCACATGTGGCTCTTTGGCCCCTTGAGTGTGGTTCTTCCACAAAATACCACGTGCGGGCGCACATGTACAATGCGATTGAAACTTTGTGGCCCATGCGCAGAAGTCGGTATTTTGTGGAAGAGCGACACTCAAGGGGCCAAAGTGCCGCATGTGGCTCGCGAGCCGCCGTTTGCCGAGTCGCAGTTGCCGACCACTGTTATAGATAGTCGTTGAAAGGGTGACCTGAGTCTTAGCAACCACAAGTGTGCTCTATGAACTGCAGTTAAACAGGGTCTACTCTAGGTACATACAAAGGATGCTCAGACAAGGCTTCATCAGAGAACAACACTGATACTGTTAGAACATTCAGAGAATTAACCCACATGACAACCTTGTAAGAAATTGTTCTATAATACAGAATGTTACTAATTCTCAAAAGAGGAATACAGACTAAATTAGCTGATTAGCACATATTTTCCATTTATAAAATTTACTTTATAACTAAAAAACTAAGATATAATTACAATATTGCTTGGTGAGGACAGAATATGAATTAAAATGAAGAATATGTGTTGAATAATTGCAAGGGCTCTTGTTATAAAGTTCTGAAGCCTATTGTAATATTTTTAATCAGTAGATTTAAATTCACACTTTTACTATAAACATTCCATGGTATGGGATCAACTTTAATCAATCTGTACAATGCATTTTTATCGCATACAGGAACAAGCAAGTATGTACTGTTGCAGCAATGTATGTCAGAAGTATATTTGAGCTTAGCAGACACTAAAATATGTTTCTCACCCTAAGAAATAAGAGGGTTAACATAAGATCAGGATAAAAAAACAAAACAGTTCCTAGAAGTATATACAAATGGTTAAAGGGTTCAAAGGTAGGGCTTAAATGAAACTAAAATAATATGTGATAGCAACTAGAGCTTTTAAAACTCTGAGGGGCATTGTTTTTTTATACTGCATTAGTATAATAATAGTGAGTGTATTTATGTTATCAATGGAGGAGAGTGAGAGTAAGAGATAGGAATTTATTCTTAAGCCTGACAATAATGATTGTATCATACAATATTGTGTTACAAATAAAAGTAATTTTAAACTTTTGATCTAATGCATCATTGTACAATAAAGCTGTGTGATGAGAAAAACGTTCTGTGTCAGCCCTGTCCAATGTATTAACCCGTAGCCATATTTGGCTATTGATGAATTGAAATTTGGCTATTGAGATGGAAGAACTAAGTCTTTAATTTTATTTCATTTTAATTCATTTATTTTAAATAGCTACTACATGTACCGAGGAGCTGCCATATTGGATTGCACAGGTCTGAGGCATCCATCCACCTTCATGATGGAGATCAAATGTTATGTGTTCCAGAGTAATCTTGATCCATTGGTGAAAACAGTATGAACAGATTATTGATCTATGGGCACCCAATTTGAAGGTTCACAACCATCTCCCACCTATTGACACATTGTTTTGCAGACAGGGTGTAAAAAGTTAGCTTGGTTACTAACTTCGACTTGTAAGTTTGTCCCCTGGTTGGAATCCCTCTTTTCAAATGATCACCTATGAGTTATTTATAAACATAAATGATGTCATCAGTTAGTGTTTGGATATGTGTTTTATGGAGTCATTACTCACAGAGTAAACTTATCCCTTACTTTTATTGGGATCTAACTACCAGCCATAGTTGTAAATCAATTAGATTCTAAATAATAACTTACTGAATTCCTGTGTTAATATTTAGTGGTTGTTAAGTAGCTTACATTCTGTGCTACCACAGTGATCCAAAATGATTAAGCATTGCCCCTGCCCTTGAGTAACTTGCAGTCTTTAAATGCCACAGCACTGTAAATAAGCCAATTACTTTTCCAAAGTAGGCTTAATTAATATGAGACCCCTGGGAAATTGTCAACAATAAATATGAGTTTGCCAACAAGCAGAAATTATTTAATATACAGTATCCTTCCTTTGGACATGCCAGTCACCAAGATCATTATTAAATTATTAGATACTATTTGGAGTTGGCAGAAATCCAATAGCCTAAATTATTTCCAATGTGGCTTTTGTAGCTAATGACCTGATTTAAAAATTTCTAATTGGTTCCTAAGTACACATGAAGTAAAATGCTTAGTGTTAGGATGTGCCTGAATGCCTAAATATATTTAGCAGCACTGTATTTTGCTTATTAGTTTTCTCACTTTTCAAAAATCAACATGGCAAAGTTTGCCTTAAGCATTCTCTCTGTGTTTTCCTCCTTGTACATGTCCAGTTCTCCAATTCTGTGTGTTATTTGGAAGAATAAAAGCAAATGAGAGAAGTCATTCATATGGTGATAAGAGTTCTAGGGTGTTATATTTAAAAAGGTATGCAGTAAGGATCCCACTTTATAAGTTAGGGAGAGAGAAGGCCTCCCTGGCACAATGCAAGTCATATACATGGAGAGGATAGAATACTGTGTGTTATTACTGCATTTAATGTACAGGTAGACTTTGCATGAGAAAATATTTGCATTATTATTATTTTAACTATCAATAATGTAGCAGATTTAAAATCAGACTTGGCAATCAATAGCTGAGTTTGAGATTTCTTATGTCACCAAGTGTTGGAAGTAAGTTGAACATCAGAAGTCCTGAAGGAAAACTTCATCAGTTGTGTCCAGATTTCCAGAACAGAGAAAAAATTATGTATAGTAAAGTAAAATTATTCAGAGTAAAGTAAATATTTTTTTCTCTTTGAGGTTAAAGCCATAATTGCTATTCTATTTATATGCATTTAAAGATTGGGGTTTAAGCAAATCATGGATGAGGTCCATCTCTCTTATGCTACTACCAATAAGATACAGAATAAACTTAAAGTTTAAAAAATGACTTTTAAATTAATTTGAACATAAAAATAAGCTTTGAAATTTCATTATTATATCCATTGTATTTTTAGTAATGTTGGTAAAACATTCCTCATAGGCTAATTTTTTCTTGATAGTGATAATAGTGATGCTTTATACATTTATATAACCTATCTTACCTATTTTCACATTCCCATGAGAGTAACATATTCTTTTAAATCAAATAATATTTTTTAGGTCTCATGCATTCTGCAATATTTTGCTAAAAAATAGAGGTTAAACTAGAAATATTAATGAAAATGGAAGCACCTAAAATTTGGGGGCATTCCCCAATTAGTTCAATGTAACCAGAATATTAGAACATAAGTTTGATCAAATATGACAAAACTATTTGTCTTCCTCTTAGGGAGAATCAAGGCTTATGTATGTCAGTTTATTGAGCTAGACAGATATTAAAATATGTTTCTACTTTATATTACTTTATAAACAAATTGATTCATACAGAATATTTAGGGGAAAAACATAATTGAAATATTTTCTGTAAAGATATGTACTATTTTAAAATCAATATCCCACCTGGGAAGATCTGCTACTTGACTAGTATAATTAAATCTTACATTTTGGGGAATATTTGGATATTAACAAGTATTTTATATCTGTTATTACATTTAATCACCATAGCTTATACCCGTGGTCGGCAAACTGCGGCTCGAGAGCCACATGGGGCTCTTTGGCCCCTTGAGTGTGGCTCTTCCTAAGCCTTAGGAGTATGCTAATTAAGTTAATAACAATGTACCTACCTATATAGTTTAAGTTTAAAAAATTTGGCTCTCAAAAGAAATTTCAATCGTTGTACTGCTGATATTTGGTTCTGTTGACTAATGAGTTTGCCGACCACTGGCTTAGACTGTGAAGTTAGACTGGTGCCTTGTCTCTACCCCCAATTCACCAACATTTAACAGATGGTAAAATGAGACTAGGTTGCTAAATGACTTTCTTAGATTCAGCTGCCGATTGCTAGTGTCGAGCCTTGGCATTTGACTCCAGGTCTATAACTATTTCTACCAGATCATAGATCAGAGAATATGTAAGTTTTAGGTACAGCTAAAACCTTTAAAAAATGGAAACTGATTATGTCACTCTGTACAATGCTTATTTCTTTTAGATCTTTGTCAAGACTACATCATGAATGTATCCATATGATTACTAACTATAGAGCATAGTTTCATTTGTGTATAGAAGCTGATTTCAAAGCTAACTTTGCAGAAAATCTTTTCCAAGTTACCAGGACTACAACCTCAACAATATTATCAAAAAGTTGTAACTTCTTTCCTCCAATTTAATTTGCATGGCTCATTAACTTCAAAGTCTAAAATGAATTAATTGTACTGTAGCACTTTAAATATAAGCCAGAATTAATGACAACTGCTTGATTGGACACTGGAAGTTATTTACAGACCACTGCATTTTTCATGTAATGTATTATGATTGTACCTCTCATGTACTCAGAATACACGAAAATAATATGTTATTGATATTGAGTTATACCACATGCACCTATTTTCTACCTTGAATTTATCAGTTCGTATATAAATAAATAAAATATAGAAAACATAAAATTTATGAACTCCCCACATTTCACAAATGTCAAATAAAATGAAATTTTCTTGAATGAGAAAGGAATGTTTTTTCTGTGGAAAAAGAAAGGTAGCAAAATGAATTGTTATCATTATTGGCCAACTTTGTGAGAAGCCATATTATGCTTAGGGGGTTTATTAATAAGCATTTGACAATGAGAGTGATCTAAAATGATTAAACTAGTTTCCATAGTAAGAAATGAAAATAATGGCAAAGGGCAAACGATGTAAAAACCAAAGGGTACATGAAGAAAATAGAGGCTCTCAGAATCTTATTGCTGGTAGGAACTGTAATGATCTTCTCCCTCATCTATAAAGCAATAGACCATCTTTAAGGATGACATCTCCTCTGCTGGAATTTGTCTAGAAAAATAAGTTCCTTCCCTCAGGAGACTACTTGTGCCCTTGTTATATAGCTGTAGTTATTCACAAGTCTCTTCTTATGTGGATCGAAAAGTACTTTCTTTAGAAATTCTGGAGGAAACACTGACCTAAAGCCTCTTTCATTGTGAAGTCTTCATATAATAATAACCTTCCTGACAATATTCTTCCTTCTCCGGCTTCTCTTCTCCAGGAAAATTGTTCTCAATTTTTCAACCATTGACTTAAAAGCATAATTCCAAGATTGCATTCACTTTATTTTCCTTTTATGAAATAAACATTTTTTGACATTTTCTAATGTTACCCAGTACTTGAAAGGTGTTCTGAAGAAAGGGGTAGCTTTATATCTATAGCTTTAGCTCTTTTAGTAATAGAAAAACCAAAAGCATATAAAAATGCACATCTAATAAGACAGACTAATGGAGAATGCTAAAATATTCTTTCATATTTTATTTTTTTATTCCAAGTCAGAACTTTATATTATTATTTACTTTTTTCTGGTCAATCATTATAGCTTAAATATAACTTATTTTAATATCCCAAATATTAGCTATTTTCCCAAGCTTTATTCATTTGTGAATTTTAAAAAAAAGTGACATTTGAAACCTCATTTAAATTAATGATCATCATGATATGTTGCAAAAAGACCAACCCAAAGCCTTTCAGAACCTTCCATTTGTGCAAACAAGGATGGACTTTGAGGGCATTATGCTAAGTCAGACACAGAAGAATAAATACTATATGATCTCACTTACATGTGGAATCTAAAAAAACAAACTCATAGATCCAGAGAACATCTTGGAGGATGTCAGAAGTGGAGATCAGGGGTGGGGGAAATGGATGAAAGTGATGAAAAGTAGTAAGATGAGTTGATCCTGGAGATGTCAGGTGCAGCAGAGTTACTACAGTTAACGATACTGTATTGTATACTTGAAAGTTGCTAAGAGAGTAAATCTTAAAAGTTCTCATAACAAGAAAATGTGTAAATGTATGATGTGACTGATGTTAACTAACTTGTAATTATTTTGCTATATTTATATATATACTAGAGGCCCGGTGCACAAAAATTTGTGCACTCGGGGGTAGGGGGTCCCTCAGCCCGGCCTGTGCCCTCTCGCAGTCTGGGACCCCTCGGGGGTGACCACTTGCTGGCTTAGGCCTGCTCCCTGGGGAATTGGGCCTAAGATGTCAATCAGACATCCCTCGGGCAGCCCAGCAGCCCTTGGGGGATGTCCACTTGCCAGCGGGGAGCAGACCTAAGCTGCAGTCAGACATCCTTAGCGCTGCTGAGGAGGCAGGAGAGGCGCCCACCACCACTGCTGTACTGGCAGCCGTCAGCCTGGCTTGTAGCTGAGCAGAGCTCCCCCATGTGAGAGCACCCTGACCACCAGAGGGCAGCTCCTGCATTGAGCGTCTGCCCCCTGGTGGTCAGTGTGTGTCATAGTGACCAGTCATTCCCAGTCTTTCTGCTGTTAGGGTCAGTTTGCATATTACCCTTTTACTAGATAGGATAGAGGCCTGGTGCATGGGAGGGGGCCGGTGGGTTTGCTCTGAAGGGTGTCCCGGATCACGGTGGGGGTCCCGCTTGGGTCCCTGGCCAGCCTGGGTGAGGGGCTGATGGCTGTTTGCAGCTGGTCACACCCCCTTCAGGGTGGGGGTCCCCACTGGGGTGCCTCGCCAGCCTGGATGAGGGGCTGAGGGCCGTTTCAGGCTGGCGGGCGACTGAAGCTCCCAGCCTCTTTTTTATTTATTTATTTATTTTTTATTCTGGGATTTATTTACCTTCTATAGCTGTCACTGAAGCTGAGAGCCTGCTCCAGCTCTGAGGCCGTGGCTGGCTGAAAGCAGGTATCTGGGTTTGTTTAGCTTCTATAACTGAAACTCTGTTGCCATCACTGGCGCTGTAAGCTCTGAGCCGGCTGCTGGTTGAAAGCAGATACCTGAGGTTTGTTTAGCTTCTATAATTGCAACATTGTTGCATCTGGAGCTCAGAGCTGGGCCGCGGCAGGAGGGGAACCTTGGCTTCCTCCATCACTGGAGCAAGCAAGCCTCATGTTCGCTTCAGCTGCGTGGCTGCTGGCCGCCATCTTTGTTGGCAGGTAATTTGCATATCTGCTGATTAGCCAATGGGAAGCATAGCGGAGGTATGGTTAATTACCATGTTTGTCTATTATTAGATAGGATACACATGTGTAAATCATTCTGTTATACAAGTTAAACTAGTACAGTGTTTTATGTCAAGTCTATCTCAATAAAACTGGAAGAAAAAAGAACCTTCCAATGAGGAGAAGAAAGGGGGGGGCGGTTCGAGTAGGGTTTAAGAGATGATACAAAGGATATAAAGTCAAAAGAACCACAACAGAGACAATGTGAACAAATAATTGGTATAAGTATTACAGAAAAGGGCAGAGTCTACTGTGCTGAATTAGTTAAATAGGCAGGAGATCATAGTGGGTAACTGTGTGGGCCCTAAAGCTGAAATGGATTAAAATATAACCATGAAAAAAAAAAAAAAGAATCTCTGCGAAGTAGGGCAGCAGGCATTTCCACGTTAATAACGTCCGCGGCCCCGAGCCCCCGGCCTCGCTGTGCTGTGAGTTTGATTTCTGATTTCACAAAATAATAGGTGTGACTTTGTATAAGATATTTAACTCCTGGGTCTCTGTTCCTGACCTTTAAAATAGGAATAGTAAGTGTGCCCCATAAGAGTGATCACAAGGCTGAGCTGATTCCAAAGGGCTTTCTTTCTTTATTTATTTATTTATTTCAACAATAAAGATTTATTTTTAAAAAAATTAGTATTTCGGGTTTCTTCAGATAAATTCCAGGAAGTGGAATCTTGGGTCATAATGCAGTTCCATTTTTAATTTTTTGAGCTAACTCCATACAGCTTTTCAAAATGGCTGCATTAATCTGCATACCCTCCAACAGTGCATGAGGGTTCCCCTTTATCCACACCTTCACCAGAATTTGTCGTTTGTTGATTTATTGATGATAGCCATTGTGACAGGGGTGAGGGGATATCCCATTGTGGTTTTACTTTACATTTCTCTGATGGTTAGTGATGTCAAGGATCTTTTCATATGTCTAACGGCCATTATGTCCTCTTTGGAGAGGTGTCTGTTCAGGTCCTTTGCTTATTTCTTAATTGGATTGTTTGAGATTTGGTGTTGAGTTTTATGAGTCCTTTACAATTTGGATATTGTGGATACATCTGATAAGAGATTCCAAAGGGCTTTAGAACACTGCCTGGTATACGGGGAGTGTTCCATTAAATGTTAGCTACATCATCATCAAAGGAAAGCATCTCTTCTGAACTAACAAAATATCCTCTTCTCTCATTTCTCAGAGCAGAGTAGAGACAGAGTAGAGACAGAGTAGAGACAGAAAGCTGTGAAAGGAGACATGCTGACAAGGGAACCTTTGACTGCTTTGCTCAGGTCCTGAGGAAATGAGAGCCTGCAAGACACAGGTCAGGGGTTGGTATTTGCTTATCTAAGCCAAGGCCAACTCTGTAGAAGCTATAATTAAATTTGAGGGATATTTACAGCAAAAGCACACACAGTCTTTCCTGTTCAAAAGCAGGCATCACTCAGAATGTCTGTAGCAATCATTAGCCACATACCTGTGGGAACTGGTTAACTTTGGAGTGGTTTGGAGATATTGTTTCTCTCCACCGTGCTTTTCTTGGGATGACTAGAAAATGTATGGGCCATTATGTAGTTGTTCAGAGAGCGAGCCAGCCAGGAAGCTACTCTTCTGCAGGGTCGAGCGTGGGGGTGAGGAACATGAATTTGACTTGTTTTGAGGGACTGAGTCTTTGGTAAAATTTATTTTCTCAGCAGTTTCACTGATGCCATAATAGATAGTGAAAGATATAAAGGGATACCATTGTGAAAAGTTATTTTACCATGTAGGAAACTTGCAAGAGGATTTATATTTCAGAATGACAGTGACCTAAAGCTCACATCAAAAAATGTCTTGAAGAAAAAAGGTCCAGAATTGTAGCCTATGAAACTATATTACTCAGAATCTTACCCAACTGAATAAAAGCTTTTAAACACCTGGGCCATTTATTCCTCAGTAGAACTTCCTACAAAGAACAAGTTGTTAAAGTGCTATAGATGAAGACATTAATTTCAGACTAACAAAATCTCCCTATTAAAAAAAAGAATTGCATGTTATACTACTATTCCTTTCCAGCAATGTAAGCCATTTAATGGTTATGTTTATTAGGGTCATAAATTATGCCTTTAGCTTATGCACTTTATAGTATTTTAGCATCTAAAACTAATGTCATAGAGGTTTGTCTGGTTATGAGACATTCAAATGTTCCTATTTTTTTGAAAAACCAAAAATTTCAAGCATTTAGAGGTATACTTTTGAAAAGCCATCCTACATAATAACAATCTTTGAGTAATTCTACATTTTGTTGTACTACGGCATTAGGTTACTTTTACTTTTAGAGTCATTTCTTTGAAAATTCAGAGTGAATTTACCTCCTAAATATTAATTTATATTTTATTATTTTTATAAAGTTATGATTTAAGTTAAATACCTTAAATGTAGAATAACTTATAACTATGCAATGTCAAATCAAACAGTTAATGGACTTTTTCTTTCTTAAATGTTTTGCAGTTTGCAGTTTGTAGACTTGCAGGTGTGGGTTTCTCTGTTACAAGATCTGTATAATGCACCCTGTGCCAATCACCAAAGTCAAATCTTCTCCCATCACCATATACTATTAGGGCCCCCTTCTCCCCCTACCCTTTTCCCTCTGGAAACCACCACACTGCTGTTTGTGTTCACAAGTTTCAGTATTATAGCCCACATATGAGAGAAATCATGGTTCTTAGCTTTTTCTGTCTAACTTATTTCACTTAGCATAATATTCTCAAGATCCATCCATGTTGTTGCACATGGCAATATTTCGGCCTTTCTTATTGCTGAGTAGCATTCCATTGTGTATATGCGCCACATCTTCGTTATCCAGTCCTCTATTGCAGGGCACTTTGGTTGTTTCCATGTCTTGGCCACCGTGAATAATGCTGCAGTGAGCATAGGGGTGCATATACCTTTGCAAATAAATGATATTGAGTTTTTTGGGTATATTCCAGGAGAGGGATTGCTGGGTCATATGGTAGCTCTATTCTTTATTTTTGGAGGACTCACCAGAACTGTCTTTAAGCATTTTTTTTTTTGGTACTTCGGGCTTAGGTAAAAGTGAAGAGCAGTGTGAGTAAACAAATCATCCTACAGTGCTTATATCATCTCCTGCCCTCACTTACTAATACATGGCTAAGAACAAACTCCCACACCTTCTTAGTTAGTTAGTCTAGGTCTTTTATAATTTAAACAAGACACCAGGTGAATCCTGACTAGTTTACTCTAACAACTTAATTAAATATTGAAGAAAGCAGTTAGTGCATGCAGTGGTACGGGGAAACCAATTGCAGGGAGCCGGCCAGAGAAGGTAGTTGGTCTAAATTAAGTATTGGAAACCTCCTTGGTTTCTGTTTCCCTGTGACACAGACCAGCCATTTAACTTGCCCAGAAGTAAATTTTGAGAAATTATGGGAGGAAGTTGAGGTAGGATGCAGAAGGAAAATAAGCAGGGATTTAATATATATATATTCATATATATTTATAGTAAACATAGAACTTGCAAATAAAATGGAAGCTGGTTTTCAGCCTTAGTATTTCTCAGTCTGAAGTGAGGACTTACAGCTGTTAAGGCTGCTCATCCTTGACTTATCATACGCAGTCAATTGAGAAGTGACTAATAGAATTTTAACCGAGCTGTCAAATCTGACATCATATGATCGGTTCTTCATTTGTACTTTCACACTATCCATTCTCAGTTTCTAAAAACAAATAACAAGAAACATGAACTTTTTGCATAATTTCTCACATTTCAGATCTGATACCCTTTTCTGTAACTCATGACTCTTTTATCTTTTTTTTTCTTTGACAACATAAGATCCTTGGGTAACGTTTGGAAGATTTTCATTAGGGTGTGACTGCATATGCTGTCCCAAAGACAAAATCGTTCATAAGAATTTGCTGCAGATGACCATTTCTAGAATATGTCAATATATCAATATTAATAAATGTTTAAAGTGATGTGCTTCTGGCCTCTCTTAAGTGACCTTTTGCTTAATTTGTTAAACAAAACATGTGCTCCGTTTTTAGGCTCCATTGCAGTGGAGGCATTTTCAGAACATGGGCCCTGGATTTCGAATCTGTTTTTGGAGATGTTAGAACTTTGCTACCCACAGTGCGGTCTGCGAAGCAGCAGCACTGGCATCCCCTGGCAGCTGAAAGAAATGCAGAATTTCAGCTTCAACCAAGAGCTACTAAACTAAAATTTGTACTTTCAGTAGATCCCTGGGTGATTCACATGTTCATTAAAGTTTAGGCAGCATTGTCGTAGGATATATAGTAGGACACTGAATGTGACGTTGACTAAATGCTTAATATGAAATGTGGGGAAATGTTCATGAGAGACATAATCCATGAAAATGAGAACAGAGCAGCAAAATGGTGAAATATGTTGAATACCATCAAAAAAGATGGAATCCTTCCTGCACTCCAGCATAAAATCCTACATAATAAAAGGGTAATATGCAAATAGAACAAACGGCAGAACAACCGAACAACCCATTAAAGCGTAATATGCTAATGATATGCTAAGGCTGCTCAACAGCTCACTATGATGTGCACTGACCACCAAGGGGCAGACAGTCAACTGGTCAACCATTCACTATGGTGTGCAGATGCTCCACAGGTAGGTTAACTTGCTGCTGGGGTCCGGCCGATCGGGACTGAGCGAGATGGGCCGGACATGTCCTGCCAGACATGTCCTGGAGCCCTCCTGCAGTTCCTCCGGTGGGGTCCCTCAGCCTGGCCTGTGCCCTCTTGTAATCTGAAACCCCTCAGGGGATGTCGGAGAGTGGGTTTCAGCCCGGTCCTGCAGGCCACTTCCCTTGGGAGGGTACCAGATGCAGGGCTCATGGCTGGCAAGTGCTGCTGTGGCACCGTGAGCCTCTCCTGATCAAGACTGATTGGGCGCGAGCTCGCAGCAGGCAGAGTGGGGCTGGGATGAGCGGAAGCGGCAGGTAGGAGCTGCAGGTGGCCTTGGACTGCGGTTTCGGCTCGATCCCTGCAGGCCACCCAGAGGGACCCCACCCGTGCACAAATTCGTGTGCACCGGGCCTCTAGTATAAAAATGTTATGCTATCTTGGGGTCACTTTTTATTGTATTTATATGTTAGGAAGCTTTTAGATATCTATTGTCTAAAATAAAACACTCTAATAAAACAGTATTTCCATAACAACTTTACATATAAATGAGGCATTCTTACTGAAATTCTACAGCTTACTCTTTCTATCTTAAATACTGTGCTATTTTACCTTAATTGTGGTCATTAATCAACTTCATCACAGAAGACCATAAGGAGAACTTAGGTGAAGTTGAAAGGAAATGCTGCAATAAAGAATTTCTATTTCCCCAAACTGACAAATATAGGATGGGGCAAAAGTAGGTGTACAGTTATGCGTATGGAAAATAATACAATAATTAATAAATGATTATATAAGGATAAACTGTTTCATGTACTCACAACTGTAAACCTACTTTTGCCCCATCCTGTATATATAGTTTTGCTTGCAGAATATTGTTTTCTATTTTACCAAATTAGTGTGTGTGTGTGTGTGTGTGTGTGTGTGTGTGTGTGTGTATGTGTTTGAACATACGTGCACACAAGTCTGCAAAGGTCCACCTTCAATAGGGTTTCAGCCACTTACATGTGGTAAAGGTATTGAACTAATGAAAGGACTGTTTAAAATGTACTTACAGAATAAATAAGTATTATCTTTAAAAATGTGCTTTTGGGAATAATTCATTTTCATGTACCTGTTCAAAGTTATGTAGGAAAGGCCAATCTCAAAAGCCATGTTATGAATTTAGGGTGAGATTAATAACTGGGTCAGTTCTGTTACCCGATGTCTGATTTCCCATTCTGCATGTTTCTGTTGACCTTTTCCGTCCCTCATCCTTCCTGTTTCAGGTCCAGTTGACCATTTTTCTGTTCATTACCGTGAGCGTAAAAGGTCAGAAAGGGCAGATGCAACAAGAACACATCACTGGTTTTCTTTATAAATATATCTGGAAAAAAAATTGGTGGAAGAGGTGAGACTCACTAAAATTATGCTACAATGCTATTTACTGTAGATAAAAATTTACTGTAAAGCTGACCGGCCTTGGAGTTCCTCAGACAGAATAAAGTGAGGCAGTAAAATAGCCAACCTGGGCATTTGGTTGATATATGAGTTTCATTTATTTTTCCATCTTTTATCATCCTCAGCATGGATCATCAGAAAATTCCTTTTATTGTTGTTCTTTTGCTCTGATTTTTTCCCCCGAGCCAAGAAATTTTGAAGAGGGTTTTGCAATTTTATAAATCATAAGAATTGCCCATCAATATAAGGAAATTCTCCCTATAATCTAAATAACAATTATGACCAGTTCATCACTTTTTCAGACCATTCAGATATCATTTAGTGGATTAATTTCATTAGCATTATTAATGCTGTTACAATTCTGTGTGTTAATGTTTGTGTGTTTCAGTCTCAATCGCATTTTTTTCTGTATTCTCTTTTTTGTTCAGCATCAACGTCTAAATCCAGTAGTATGCTGGGAAAAGAGTAGTTGCTTTATAAAATTTTGAGAAGAGTAGCTACTGCCAATAGATGATGTCCATGAGGAAAGATAAACTTCTTTTGCTGATTCACTATTTAGCAAATACTGTTTATTTAGCGGTTGTTTTAATTGTTCGCATAAACTGGAGAAATTCAGCTCTGTTTAAAACGGGAGAGCCGAGGTGTTATTTAATGAACTGGAGCAGTTACATGAGCGCACTCAAAGGCCCTGTAGTGCTTTCGTACAGTCTCCCAGGGAGAGTCTGGCTGAGTGTTTACTGCTGGCACATTGAACTCAAACTTAAACCTGGCTAAGGCTCGGGCTTTTAAAATATGCAATTGAATCATAAGTGGTATCAATTCTTCCTTTTAGGGATTTGTTTTGCTTCAAAGATTCTGACTTGCCCTGTGTTAGCTCGAGCATGAAGAGGGTATATGAGTGGCAGATGTTAAGTTGTAAAATCTGTGTCTGAAAAACAGAAAGGCAGATAATTGTACCATATGGTATTTGAACCTGTGATGTTGGCATCCTTCATGCTGGGCTCCAATCTGCCAAGAAAACCAGGCCCTGAAGCTTTGCCAAGTAGCAGAAGTAGCAGCACTTTACCAAGAAGAGATAGCAACTGGTATGTGGCGGGTCTGCTTGATCTAGAAGATGCCCAACCAAAGCAGAAATACACCCGTGGTGAGAGACTGATTTAAATAATTAAAGGAAGGGTTTTTGTGCTATGGTTCTGTTGGTTGATCATCAGAAGATTTTGGCTTTACCTTAGCAATGCATGCCATTGGAAACTTGTTTGTATTTACTGAGAACAACCTAGATAACACCATGAGTAAGTATTCTGCCTTCAAGTCAAAGCATGTGGGAACCATGTGCATAGGGAGAATGTGCTGGAAATAGACCACTTTAAGTACAACTGATTGTAGAAATTGTGTTCTGTAAAGTGCATTTCACCTGTTGTTAAAAATTGGGTATTCCCCTTGACCATAAGAGCTGTTTAAGTATTGGCATAGCATGGTTTTACAACCTTGACTTTTAACAGTATTTTCTTCCCTCTTCCTCAAGATCCTTCTGTAATCTACTTCAGAGAGAGAGAAAAAGAGAGAGAGGGAGGGAGAGAGAGAGAAGACAGATAGAAAGAGACATATAATTAGGCTTTATTGCCTTGTTTGTTTCTTTGATACACATGATTGAGGTTGTAATACAATGGATATAGCAGCATATCAAAGTATAGCAGGTTTTAAGATATGAGACCTAAATTCAAATAATAAGATTATAACTCTGTGACCTTGAAGAAGGTATTTATCCTCTGCAATCTTCAATTCCCTCAACTATATAATAGCAATTATAATACCTAATTCAGAATGTTCTTGTAAGGATTTAATAAGATAATGGGTATTATATATGCTTACCACAGAGCATGGAACATAAAAAGTACTCAATAATCAGCACTTATCCTATTAATGCAATGCTACTTTTATAGAATTCAATAAAAACTGTTTGTTTTCATTAAAACTATCATAAAATAATTTTTAGAGTTAACATCATTTTGAATGTCATGAAAAAATTAAATATTTAAGAATATTTTTCATCAATAACATTTTAATTTTGGTCTGAAATATATAATGTATATACTCCGCAGATGACTCAAGGCTGTTATGTTTAAGAATGTCTGTACCAACCTCTGGTCTTTCAATTGAGCTGTTTAACATTCTATCTTTTTCTCAAGTACCAATTGATTTATACAAGCATCACCATGTCTCCCAACATGGTCCTTCCAGTGAAAGATGATTAACTACACTTGCACTACCCTGCCCCTCTCACTGGGAAACCATTTGTATGCTAATCAGGCTTTTTAAACATTGTTTATTTGTTTCACATACAACATAGAATTCTTTTTCAAAATGTGATGCAGTGCTTCAAGGCATATATTTACTCTTCCCTCTTCTCCATTTTTCAGGTATCCATTCCTTCCAAGCAAATATCAGAGGTTTTTTTTGTTTGTTGGTTGGTTTGTTTTTTTCCCAAATGACATAAAAAAAGGAATAACTCCTATTAACTAACTTTTATTTTGGTAAATGCACCAATGGAATCAGAAAATATCATTCTACTCATTGTTTACATATATCACAGTTAATCAGACATTTTTTGTTGTTGTTTTTTAAGTCAGTAATGTTGTCTTAGGTGAGTCCTACAAAATAAGATAAGCTTATTCTCTACTTTGTATGGAGTTGTTTTCATCTTGTCTAAAGTTTGGTGAAGAATTAATTGCATGATAAATGAAGTTTATCACCAGGCCTGCATGGCTCAGTGGTTGAGCATCGAGCTATAAACCAAGAGGTCACAGTTTGATTCCCGGTCAGGGCACATGCCTGGGTTGCGGGCTCAATCTCCAATGTGGGACATGCAGGAGACAGCCAATCAATGATTCTCTCTCATCATTGATGTTTCTATTTCCCTCTCCCTCTCTCTTCCTCTCTGAAATCTATAAAACAAATGAAGCTTGTCATTTAGTATATCCTCAAAGTAGCTCTTCTTCTTTGTTCTGAGGACAGGAACTACAGAGACATGTGTTTACTAGTTTTGGTTTCTAACATACTTAGTTGTCACATGTTGGCTTTGTTACCATTTTTTGAGGGAAAATTAAATAATATTTTTCAAGTGTTTTGGCAATAATTTAAATACTTAGAATTCCTTTGACCTGTGACTTATATCAGTTGGGCAACATACCACCAAAGTCCTCTCTTTCATTAATCACCTGACATTATCCTTTCTTAGGTTTTTAGGTCTTATCCTGGGATCTGTATCTAATCATTTATTATTTTAGCCGATAGGGTAAGAGACTGAAAAAATAATCCTCTTCCTTTACAGATTTCTCAAAAAAAAATCCCTCTTAAGAGTGGCAACAACAATGCCTCCATGTGCACAGCCTGGCTCAGAAGCAATTTCTATTCTAACACATTTGTGGAGTCAAAGATCAGATGACTCTCAGCTGTCCTGACATGTGGGAGAACCAGTAGGCTGCTCTTCCTCACTGCCCCTTAGTTGCAGTAAAACCCCTTTTCTCTGGGAGATGTGTGAATCATCTGAGTTTGGCTTGTCTTTTTCCATTAGGCACCAGTCTTTTAATGTGCTTCCTACCAGGGGTCATATCTGCTTCCAGTTGGGTATGCTTTCCACACTGCCCTGAGCTTCACACAGTAATCAGGAGCTGCCCCTGGGTTACAGTAAAGTAACCCCAGAAGAAGAGAAAAAAAACATTGCCTTTAGAGATGAAGCACTTATAGTCTATCCTGTATTTCAGTATAAAATAGTCCCAAATGGAACATTACACCTTCTGCTCCCTTAGTTATTTTATCTGCAAATTGGGTAAATCTTTTCCTTGCAGAGGAATTTTATGAAATGATTAGTGCATGTGTTTTACCTCTTGAGAATGCAATAGGATTTTTGCACATTGAAAAATAGGCATCTTCTTTCTGGTTCATTGATTTAATACATCACTATTTATTTAAAAAGAGTTGAGAGCCAACTTTAGAAATTAGCACAATTGCCACCAAGAAGTGTGCCATCGGTATCAATGAAGTGCCCCTTTCTCTGAAACAAAAGTGCCTTTGTCTTTTCACTAAAATCTGTCTTTATAGTTAATACATTGTTTGTGTAAGAATCTTACTTAAATGCAAATACATTAACACCTAGCTCTTCAAATTGGCTAGCAAAAAGGAGGAGTGTTTAAAAAAGCATACAGGTGGAAGAAGAGACAAAGAGAGAGTAGGGTAATCGAGCAAGCAAGTAGCATATGATGGATACATGCAGAGGGATAAAGGTGCATTTAAAACATCTAAATAACATCATTTTTAAATCTTCCAAGCTGAGTTTCATCCATTTGCAAGGTTTAATGAATGGCAGTGTTGCAATGGCAGTCACTCATAAAACAGTGATTTTATTTATTTTCTTATCAATTTGCCCTTAAATAGAAGTTCAGGAAGCAAGACAGTTCATGGGCCTGATAAAGTTTTTATTTCTAAAGCTATAATTAATAGCAACAATACTTTTTCAATGTACATATGATGAATTTTATTTGCCAGTTCTTACAGTATTCTAAATGTTTACAGTTTCTGTGGAGGAGAATGTTATTATTTAAACTGTATTTGTTGGATTCAGATGCTGATAGTCAATTAAGTGGACTAAAAAATCACTTGATATATTCTAAAGTTAACAGAAAACATACACAAACACACACACAGAGGAATGTATGGCACTCCATTTTAACATAATATTTCCTGATTTGATCTAGAAAGCTTTAAGTAAAGGACTCTTAACTAACCAGCCACTTATTTATACTCTTAGTATTAGACACAATAGTGACTTTGGTCATAGCAGAATTGCTTTAATATGGCATAATCTTTCTTAGGAAACCAGGAGTGCTTTTCATATATTAAATACATAAATAAAGCTCTATATGTTGGATGCAAGGAATTTTCTTACACTGAGGTTTCTGAAGAGAAAGGGCTAATGATAAAGTATTTTTAAACCTTGGAACAAGTTGTCAAACTGCGAAATCTCCTTCCCTGAGGGTCTTGAAAAATAGGACAGATGTCACAGATGGCTTAAGGGTAGTGCAGCTGGACAAAATCAATCTCTTTTACATCTCTCTCCATTCTTGAAGCTTCGCAACATCCACTTGAAATATGTAAACACACAGCCATTACTAGAACCAGTTTTACACAGAAATTATTTCATCTGAGTGAGTTACTATTCGATTGAATGTACATGTCTCTTTAGAAATTGTTATTCATGTTCCTGTATCCTCAAGTATAATCATCCAGATTAAGAAATTGTTTAAATTAATATTGTGTTATTTAAAAGTTGAAACTCATAAATCCAATTTTAATTTTCTATGAAATACTATAAATTTCTTTCACTTTTTTCCATTTAATTAAAATAGTTTGGTGAAATAGCTCACATGTAAAAGTAAATTGTGCTTGAAAATAAGAACAGGGACTTATAAAATAAAGACAGTGTAGGGAAGTTGTATTATGTTTGCAAATGTATTATGTGATCCAATGTTATCTTTAATATTAATCAGGTACATGATATTAAGTCTCTTTATGTTACATACTAATTTTCCCAAACAACATGCAGTAATTAATGTGTTTCATATGTTTCACAGTTTTCATAAAAGGCATACATTGCTGTGACCATTTTGATTTCTCAGCTGTGAAAATTATAATAGATATTATAATGCAATATTCCCATATACTTAATTACATAATAATTATCTTTTCCTTTAAAAGATGATTGCCCATATTTCCAAGAAATTGCATCTGATTGTGTGGAAATTATTCTTTCAAAAAGGATATAAACATAAAGATAGAAAAATCAAGCATTTGCAATCAAGTTAATGATGCTCCCAGAATCGTAATGTATTACTTAGTTATAATATATTAAAATAATGATTTTAACTTACTTAAGGATAGTTAATTTTGAAGTTAATTTTTCGAAATTCTTAGAATTTATGGGCTCTGCAATTGAATAAATAGAAAATGTCCACAGGAGACAATATTCAAAAACTAAATATTGTAAGGTATTATGTCAATAGAATAGTCTTTATGTTCCTGAGCATTTTTAAAAACCAGGACTAAGCTTTTCTAGAAGCTAAGTTTTAAATAAATTTTCAAATTATAAACAAATCTCAGTCTTCTTTGTGAATTGACAGGTACAATCAAATGAAATCCAAAACTGCATAATTTATAATGTTTGAATTTTGAAAGCATTTCAAAATTCAGTATCTATTTATTTCTACCCTCTGCTTTATAGCGAAGGTTAAGAAAAGTAGATGAGCTTGCAGGCCAAGAACTTAGAGCCACGGAAAAGCACAGTGTAACCAAGCAGCCCATCTTGATAAGCTACAACTTAACATGCGGGATGTGATAGAGTTGATGTGGTAGAGTTAAGGTGGAACGGTTAACTTTGGAGGATGAGTATTGATGCTGGTTCTGCTAAGATACAATGATATAGTGACAAGTGGAAATCTTTTACTATACCTGCCGTTACAGAAGAAAAATGGCCACTCCTTCACAAAATGTACTATCTCAGTTTTCTTTCATCAGAAAAGACATTTGATAAGCTTATGTCTGCCTTTACTACATCTTACTGAACAAAGTAAGATATTTACTCTATGTGTAAAAAATAATTTAAACATTCAAAACATACAGATGAATCACATTACCCTTGCCTTATCCTAGAAGGCTGGTTTGTAAAAAGTTTTAGTTTAAAAATTAATCCTAATTCTACTAATTGGGTAAGGCTCACAAAAATTAATAGATAGATAATGATGGATAGATAGATGATAGATAGATAGATAGATAGATAGATAGATAGATAGATAGATAGATAGATGGATATAGATATATATATATACTATGCTCCTTTATTGATAGAGTTTTAAATTTCCCAATGAAGATTTTCTTTCTTCAGTGAATTACTATATGTCAAATTCTGCTCCCTTGCTCAGGTCACCTAAAATTAGATTTGAGGGACTGGAAATATTTTCTGAGTAGGCATTCCCAAAAATGGAAGTGATATTCTCTCTAGGACTAAGGTATTGTTAAAATTTTGAATTCTTTCTAGTATTTTGAAATTTCTCATATGCTGCCTTTTCCTTTCCTAGATTCCCCCCGTGTCCACATGATTTAGCAATTAAAGAAGTAATTCCAGGTATATGAGGGAGCCTCCAACCCTGCTCCTTGATATGTTCAGATTATGATTTCTGATTTTCAAATGTTCTGAATGCCTAAATGTCTCCATGGGGTGATCATTTATGCAATATTGGCACGTTCTCAGGAATTCCTGCAAGCTCCATTATAACACGGTTCCTCATATCACACAAGTAAAGGGTTAAAAGCAGTGAACAGATTGCATCATCTCTCCATTTACAGGATAGACTAAAGGAGCCCCATGAGAAAGTACAAGTCTTTACTTCACAAACAATATTTGGGAATTAAGAATGGATAGTTCCTCAAAGCAATAAATACTTTTATTGTCTGGCTTCTGGGAGATTTTAGTTGAAACAGTCATTACTATTTCTCAACCCACCTCTATTTCCATTTTCCAGAAAGAACAACAAAATACTGGTTTGAGCTGAGTTTTCCAACTGAAGAGTCCTAGCACTGGTCAAAGGGGTTTAAGAAATTGATTTTCTAATTTTGAGGTTAATTCCTAAGACCTGGGCCAGCCTCTACAACTAATTTCTGCTATTTATTCAGTGTAACCCACAAATATCATCATTGCCTTATGTGCTTTAATATGAAGAAGTGGGGAGGACTCCTTAAGGTACAATTCATGAAACCATGGCCCAGCTATCTTATTGGTTTATCCAGTGATGATGAAAACCAAGATGAAAGAATATTAAAGATGGCCCTGAGTAGTTTGGCTCAGTTGGTTGGGTGTCGTCCCATGCACCAAAAAGTTACCAGTTTGATTCCTGGTCAGGGCACATGCTGGAGTTGCAGGCTCGATCCCAGTAGGGGGTGTATAGGAGGCATCCCCTTGATTTTTTTTCTCTCTTTCTCCCTCTCCCCTCGGTCTCTCTAAAATTAATTTTTAAAAATCTTTAAAAAATACCAAAGATGGAGGAGACTATAGTGGTTAGTCCATAAAGAAACCAATTAGCCCTAACCGGTTTGACTCAGTGGATAGAGAGTGTCGGCCTGTGGACTGAAGGGTCCCGGGTTCGATTCCGGTCAAGGGCATGTACCTTGGCTGCGGCACATCCCCAGTAGGAGGTGTGCAAGAGGCAGCTGATCGATGTTTCTCTCTCATCTATGTTTCTAACTCTCTATCCCTCTCCCTTCCTCTCTGTAAAAAATCAATAAAATATATTTTTTTTAAAAAACCCAATTAACTGTTTTATTCTTTCAAACAAATTTCTCTTATTTCCCAAATTCTTAGCCCTGGAACAATTTAATAGACCTATAGTGCCCCTGAGAAATCCCAATATTTTTTCCTGTTTTCTCAAAAAATGTAAGTAGATGAGCCTTTCTTCTGAAGACCAGATGTGTATTTCATTCCTTCTGTCATACTCATCACTTACCTGACAGTCTTAACGAAAAATCACACTTTTATTGGTGCCAACATATGTACCACTTTTTTTTTTAAGTACTATTGAGCCACTTTTGGTCTCTAACCATAAAATCTCTAAAATTTCTCAGGTTTATGAAGTATTCTTTGTGTGGGTTATCTTGTTTTGTTTTCAAAGATCTCAATATATCTGGCCTAAATACTACTTGACATTTATGCAAAGATGAATGTTTTTAAAGTTTTAGGAATCAGCCAGTAAATTTTAAGAAGTATTTTGTGCTGGTCATAGAAGTTTATACCTTGTCAAAACTAATTCATGCTGTTTAATTTTATTTTTAAAATGGATTTTTGTTGCCCAACCTGCATGGCTCAGTGGTTGAGTGTCAACTTATTAACCAGGAAATTATGGTTTGATTCCCGGTCAGGGCACAAGTCCAGGTTGATTCTCAGTATGGGGTGTGCAGCAGACAGCCGATCAATGATTCTCTCTTATCGTTGATGTTTCCATCTCTCTCTCCCTCTCCATTCCTCTCTGAAATCAATAAAAATATATTTAAAAATAAATAAATAAAATGGATTTATGTTAATCTTATAAATACAAGTTTCAATAGCTCAAAATCCTCAGTGAAAATAGTGTCACATTTTGCCCTGGCTAGTGTGGATCAGAGGTTAGAACATTGTCCAAAGAGTGGTAGGTTCAATTCCCAGTCAGGGCACATACCCAGATTGTGGGTTTGATCCTCTGGTCTGGTCAGGGCATGCTCATGATGTTTCTCTTTCACATTGATGTTTCTCTTTCTTTCTCTCCCTCTCCCTCCCTCCCTCTCCCTCCCTCTCTCTCTAAAATCTATAAATACATATCCTCAGGTGAGGATTAAAATACAAAGAAAAGAGTTTCACTTTTCTTCTTATAAATTTGATTTAATTTGTGTTTTTTGTAATTAGTCGTATATGGAAACAAATGATTATATTTTAAGATATTGATACTCAAGTTATAGAGACATGTTACAGTAAAACGAGTTGTGCATGTGTGGAAGCAGGTGTTGGACAAAACTAACAGCCTTTTACGGCAACAATTGTATAAATACACATGAAACAATAGAGAGGTGTCTGTTAGTGGCAACGCTTCAGCTAGTGAAGCTCCATCATAAAAATTGTTTACATCCTCAAACACAAAACGTTGAAAACTTTCTTACCATCAAACACAATCACGTGTACCTGTAATGCATATTTGATAAGGCATTTCAAAAAAAGACATCTTACTTTTCGCAATTCCAGCTTATATTATTTTTTCTTGTGTAGTACTTTTGTATTCCTCTTTTCTTCATTTTCTAATTCTTCTGCAATTCTCATAACTTTGCATATCCTAGATAGTATGTTAGATAGGTCTTTTTATTACTTCTGAGCTGTGTTTTTTTTTTCCTTTTGGGGCTTGCAACAGAAAAAAAAAACACAGTTATGAGATACAAGTGTTTACAAAAGACAACTCATCTTCTTGGAACATTCTTAATTTAACTATGATAATAGCAAACGCTTAGTGATTGCCAGGAAAAATACTGAGAGCTTTTGATGTAATCCTTCCAACACCCTGCTGAAGCACAGAGAGGATATATATGTTGCTCAAGTTACTCAGTTTGCAAATGATGGGACCAGGAATTGGACTCAGGAATCTGGCTCCAGTCTGTTAATCACTCCAGGATACTGCATTTATTTACATGATTAACACATATTGAATCTGAATTCCTACTCTGAGCCTGCATCTCACAGTGCTCAGTGCTTTGCTATCAATAACTTTTGACATTCATAACAACCCCACAAAGTAGACTCAGTTGATAGTTCCATTTACATATGAGAAACCTAATGCTTAGTTGATTAAATTAATGGCCCATGGGTATTGCTACAACTGTATGCGGTTAAAGCTTAAATGTGTCTGACTATAGAGTGAGCTGTTGCCATAATCAGTGTCAGATTAATGCATAATTGTAGTCATTTTGGTATGACTGCCCTTTGGATTTGAGAGAGCTGAGCAAGATTAAGGACCATTATGGGGAATTTAAGGAGTGCCTACAGAAGAAGTATAGATAGGACTTGGGAATTAGACACAACAATATACCTAAGACTTGGATGTTTGATGAAGATTTGGAATTGGTGAACTTCGAGGAAAGACTCTGTGTTCTGACTTTAGTTTGTCTTTAAAAGCACAAAGGGTGATTATATAAAACACAGTTACCAACAGCAGGTGAACTCAGGAGTATGTCCTGTCCATCATTGCCTCCTCATTCTTCAGCAAATTCTATTGCATTATAGTTGCTCAGTGATTTATTTAAACAAAATAATCCATATGTAAATATGTATATAACTAGCTAGTCTTCATATTCCAGATTAAAAATAAAATCACATTTAGGTTGCCACAAATTCATTTAAATTCCACAAATATGTTTTTGTTCATGTTACTTGATATAATTTTAACAAGAACCCTGTCAAGAAGTTGTCCTTATGTGTATTTCACAGTTTAGGGAATTGAGATTTACAGAATTTAAGTGCCTTTTCCGCCTGTCTAAGGATAAGAGAACAATGACTCAAAGCAACCCACAGGTTTCAATTCACGCTACTTTGAGGGTTGAAAGAATATTTGTGTTCTTAACACATTCTTTGAAAACAAAACTCAAATCTGTATTTCCTCTGCAGCTTTTTAAAATTAGGTTTTTAAGCACTTAGGCTAATTTCAATGCCTGTCAGGTTTAGAGCTGTTCTCCAGTACAATTTCTATAGTTTTGTTTTGTAAGTTAATTCTAGTAATTTTTCTGTTCTTAACAATTTTAGTGTTTTTTTTTAAAAAAGCAAAGCTAATCAACATCAATCTGACCCTTTTTATACTGTTTTCAGGTCCTGAAGAGGTAGAAATCAAGTGTCCCCTGAATCACATCGCTTGCCCTGGTGCCCGCAAATGTGTTCACTTGTCCCAGCTGTGCGACGGCGTCTTGGACTGCTCAGATGGGTACGATGAAGGAGCGCAGTGCCGGGGTGAGTCCTTGTGCAATTGCAATACTAAATTTTTCATAGTTTTAATGAAAGTTCAAAGAAAACCTGCCTTTTTTTCAACCATAACCATATCAGTTATTGAGAAAACATAAATGTCATTGCCAGACACACTCAATATGCATTTCAAAGCTGTATATATTGTGTTTTACTGAAAAGTGCCGTTAGGGGCAAAACCACACTTAGACTTTGAAGTCGGGCTCTTAAATGATTATGTATTTCATGGAAAAGTATACTTTTGAGCAAAGGGCAGATAGGGAGTCTCTGTCACAGTACAATGATACGGTAGCGTGGTGCATGCTTCTTTCTCTGAACCTTTGCTTAAACAAAGAGTATTTGAAGCAAATCCTCCGCAACAAATATATCACTAGCATGTGTTCATGGGATATTTTCCCTGAATATTATTTCTCTGAAGTTATACCAACTTTCTTGTAATTTAAAAAAAAATAAACATCTAAATTCTACAGCAGTAAAAGGTTTGTTGATACTAGTATATTAATGATAGGAGGGAGAAGTAATAAAAAATCTCAAAGTTAATGAAAAGTAATGAAAATTGCAAATGGCACATTCTAGTAACATTGGTTAGGGAGAGGGCATGAAATGTGAGAGGAGGAAAAGCAAAAAGTCCAGGATTAAAGATCTGGAAACAGAATCAAGGTATTCATCAAGGGAATCAGGCCGCTAGAGGGAGCCAGGAAAGAAATCACTGAAACACAAGTCTCAACAGTTTCTCACTGGCTGAGGGTAACACAAAGGTTATTTATTGAAGCCGATGTCAAAGCGAAACCTATCTTTCATGCTGAGGAGAGTCCGATGGTAAGGAAAAGAAGGAACTGTAGAAAACTCGAGATGCACGCCTGGCTGTGGACAGATTCACAAAAGCTAGTAATTGCTGCCATGTGAAAAAAGGTCGTAGGTCACCAAAAGTTCCAATTTTTCAGCAGGACCTCCATTTCTGCCTGTGTTTAAAGTGTTCAAAGTCAGCTACTGCTTTTTAAAACATTGTACAGTCCACAGTGTACAGGCCTGACAGGTCTTACTGGCTATCAGTCCCCCAACTCCGGACTGAAGGAAACTGAATTCAAGATCAGGGAGGGAGAGCTGCATCGGTAAAAGAGTAAATATTGGGAAGGTATCCAATGTGCTGAGGATGCTGAGGGACCACAGATCCACTGGGGCACTCAGTCTTTTCTTTCTTCCCAAAGGGACATCCAATTACTCTGTTCTGTGGACAGATTCATACTGAGAAGTTAAAGGCCTTTCTTCTTGGACCGAGTTGCCTTTCCTAGCCTTGTACTCTGACCTAGTCCCATAAGGAGCCAGCAGATTCCTAGTTTCAGTTATGAACACATATGTAATAATAATTAATAAGATATTTTATTTTTATTTAAAGGCTTTGTGACATGTATTCTTTTTTATAATTGTATATTAATGAGAATTATATTAACGGAAAGTAAAGTACTGAATTACAAAGTAATAGGTGTAAAAGAGTTTAATTTTCCTTTCTGAAATTAATTGTATTTTCTAGAGCTTAATTCTATCTACTTCAGTTATAATCCCAGCTTCTTATTATATTTAAAAAAATATTTCAGGCAGACATGTGTGACTAAGTGTCTAACAGTGAAATCATGACATTGCCAAATACTCCCTTGGAGGTGGTTACACAAATTTGAATATCTTAAACATTTTCAGTGCTGTGGATTATATGAAAATATATATGAGTTCTCTAATGAAATTTATGGTTGTGATCTAATCAATCTAATTAGATATATCTAATAAATGACATGTTAATGGTAAACCAGGGAATTCAACAAAAATATAATGCATTTGAACAAAAATTAAATGATATCAAATTTATCTTGATTTTTGAAAAGATCAGCATATACTCCAAACTGAGAAAGAATTAGAGTATATGCTGTAGTTGTTTATATTTCAAACTTTTTTCCTCTTCCAATTTACATTTTGTAATTGTTCCAAGTTTCCTATCTTTATCACAAATGACAGTCTTTTTCTTTTATAATTTACCACTAGGAATCTGACTATATTAGTACTACTCTCGCCTTTAAAGTCAGCTACTTTATTCACCAAATAAAGTATTTTGAAACACCTAAATAATATGTTATAAACCGTGACGGACTTAAAAATAACAAGAATAATGTTAAAAAAAAGAAAGAAAAAAGAAAAGAAATAACATAAAGTATATTTGGATTTCTACATGTATTTACCAAAGGATTTTTCACCTAATTCTTGGGACTGGTACAATTAGAGTGGTAAAATCCAGATTACTGAATAGATATAGTCATTTCAGACTTAGTGGTTTAATAAACTATTTCTGCATTGAGGAAAGAAAATTAGAAATATGTTTGCTTCCTGGCATTGGAGAGTGCTCCTAACACTTGGACAAAAAATTAAAAAAAAATAATTTTGGGCAGCACCAGATTTATCACATGTATATGGTTTGTGTTTAAATGAAGGAAGATGACTGACTATAGGCAAAAGTATATCATAGGAATTGAATCCACTTTCCCACCTGCAATTTTCCTTCTAATTTTGGGTCACTCCTAATGAAAAAATGTTTTGTTTTGTTTTTAAACATAATTAGGCATGAGCCTATCAAGTCTCTGAGGAACTTTCTCATCTGCTATCTATAATAATCTATAATAATAAAAGAATAATGTGCTAATTAGACCAGACAGCCGAACGACCTTCCGGCCATCATTCTGGGTGTCCTTCTGGATGAATCCACGGCAGCAGGGCCCAAGGCAGAGGCAGTTAGGGGCAATCAGGCAGGCAAGCAGAGTAGTTAGGGGTGATCAGGCAGGCATGCAGGCAGACTGATTAGGGGGCAATTAGGCAGGTGAGCGGTTAGGAGCCAGTAGTCCTGAATTGTGAAAGGGTGCAGGCCGATCTGAGTGACCTCTCCCCTCCCCTCCCGTGCATGAATTTCATGCACCGAGCCTCTAGTAGACATCTAATAAAGAAAATAAATAGATTAATTCAAACGTTGCATCAGTCTTTAGAAATGTGTTTCCTTTTCAGAATCGTTCTGTCTGAATCACTTTTCTTCCCATTGCTTCCTTTTTGTTTTGTTCTAAACACACACTCTAAGTTATTATACATGAAGTCTAAGATATGATTCAAAGATTGACATATTTTTCTAATAAAGGATTTACATTTGGTTGTATATCTTTATCCTTTAAGAAAATTAATAAGGAGAAATATTTAACATTTTGGAGGTGATATTCTAGTCTTGGGAATGCTTTCTTAGCAACTGAATTGTTTTCTGAATGTTTCCTAGAAAAATCAATTTCTCCCTGGTGAAAGTAATAAAATATATCTATTATTAATGATTTTCTATAGCACTGATATTTTAATCTCCATAATTTAACTCCACTTGAAGAAAAAAAATTGATTTTTGTATATGGGTATACGTATATATAGGAATGTGCTTATAAAATTTTTACAATAAGAATGTTCAAAATCACCACATTATATTTTAGAAAATTGTATCGCTTCCTACATTGTATTTTATATTGGTTGTAATATCACTATATCTAAATTTCATGAGCAATGAAAACACATTTTATGCAGCACAAAGTTCCTTAACACAGAATAGTTCCACAAAAATTCTTACATCCATACAAAGAATGCTGAACAAATTCAACTAACAGAGACTAGATTGACTGAGATGTATCAAGACGTTATTTTAAAAGTTTACATTCATAAGATAATTCATTATGTCAGCGTGTAAAGTGGCTGTGAGCAAGAGAATCCCTCTTTTTATTCACAACCTTACTTTGATCCATTTGTAGTAGAAAATGGTCCTGCAAGGGAATGCCGGTCTCTGTGGTATTGTCTGCTAAAAAAAATATGGGGACTCTTAGGGTCCCTGCAAAAGGGATTCTATCTCCTGTCTCTAGAAACAATGATTACGCAATCTTATGTGATTAATTTCCAGCAAACATCAAAATCCTTGTGAATATAAACGGATAACATGTGTGAAGAGTTCCCTAAGACTGATCAGGGAATAGCACTCTCTGACATATGAGAAGCTTACTACCCATGTGCACAGATATACACAAGCATACATAGATACTGGTCTTTTATGATTTCTCTCTTTTCTATTCTGAGTCTATTCCTAAGTACTTCTGAGTGTATAATATATCTAACTGGTATATTTGATCAGAAACTTAAAGAAAAATAAGATTCTCAGATATCTCATCCAACTCCAGGAAATAATGCACGGTAAGAATTTTTAAAATTACATTTGATTATTTTACTTTACCTGCCAGTTGGGATATAGTTTTCTGATATGTGAAATTATATTTTTTCTCTATTCACCCACGATCGGTTCTAATGTATTTATTTTAGATTCCAGTCATTGTAGTGTATTTGTTCTAATATATGTATTTTAGATATCAACTTGTTGTTTCTTTTATGTTACTATTCTTAAAACTAAAGCCAAACGAGAAAATGCTGAAAATCCTGGAGATAATTTACAAATTAGAGGCTTTCTCAAAATTGATCAAGATAAATGGCAACCTTTATTATTTGTAGTAACTCACTATAGGAAATTAATAATCCTATTTTTGTTTGTTTAAACCTTATGCATTTCAAATAATTCAAAAATTTAATCCAGCACAATTAATTAGATTTAATTAATTTATTTGAGAAGATTGAGTAAATTCAATGAAAGAGTTAGGGGTTAATTCTTAGCTCAAATATTCAGGACTACATTTTTTTCCCCAGAAAGGAAATACTTTATTTTGTGGTGGCTTTTGTTATTATTAAAACACTGATTTCAGATGGAATAATGTTAATTTATAGCTTCCAGGAAGGAAGAAGAGAAGGGAGGGAGGGAGGGAGGGAGGGAGGGAGGGAGGAAGAAAGTTGGTGAAGCTGGTGAAAAAGACAAATTAATTTGAATCACTTGTTTGTACTTTCACTCTCAATTATATCAATGGGTCTTGCTCTGCTCCCATTTTAAAAGTTCCATTGAAAAATACTGCCAATCTCTTTCTAAATTAAAATTAGCTTGTCATGCTAGAGTAGGGAATTTCAGTATGCAGAGTCCAAAAGCAAAGGTATGGGGCAGAAATACAATTGCAGGCAATGTTAGAGAAAGTGTATCTATCAGCAACACAAAGCATAAAAAACACGGAGGGAAATTTCACCAGTGTGCACTTGAGTACTTAGAAACATTGATAAGCCTAGAGCTAGAAAACAAACAACTGGAAGTAGCCTGGAGGACCTTGGTTTGTGGGCTCTGACTAATTTTGACTACTGAAGTTCCTGTAATGTAAGAGTAGATCCTGTTGTATTCTTTTCTTTGGATTGAGTTGTGATAAGGTGATCCGATAGTTTCAAATCTATCTCAGTTCTCAAAGAGATTAGCATTTCCTTTCAAAGAGATTGGTTTAAGTAAAGTTTAGTGAAGGGCTATGACCCTTAACACTGTTGATTTCATAAATTAATGCTTCTCAGAAGCAAAGTCACAATTCCTAGAAAGAATAGATCTTCTGTAACTGTATCACCCCTTTGCAAGGCTGTTACAGATATTGTTTATGTTAACAAGTGACACCTATAT
>NW_005871080.1:7015348-7033326 GCF_000147115.1 Myotis lucifugus
ATATATATATATATATATATATATATATATATAGAGAGAGAGAGAGAGAGAGAGAGAGAGAGAGAGAGAGAGGAGCTGGTGCACGAAATTGTGCATGGGTGGGGTCCCTCAGCCTGGCTGGTGATCAGGGCCGAATGGGGCTTCTCGCCCAGTCCTAATTGGGGCTGGCTGGCTGTGGGGAGGGACTCCAGGAGTTTGGCTGTGGGAGCACACTGACCACCAGGGAGCAGCTTCTGCATTGAGCATCTGTCCCCTGGTGGTCAGTGTGCATCATAGCGACCAGTCGACTGATCATAACGGTCGCTTAGGCTTTTATATTATAGAATATGTATATAGTATATATATATATGTGTGTGTGTACATATGCATCATACATATACATGCATACATATACATATATAAATAACTACATATATTCATTTTTCAATCTTAGATTTATAAATTCTGTGTAATTAGAAATATGATCTTGTAAAGATATCTGATTTCTTAACACTGATTTATGAGATATAATTGCTAAACTAATCCTGCTAAAGAGACTTGGAGTTTAGGTTTCAAACATTTGTTTGAATATATTGACTTCTAGAAACAGTTAATTAACTTAATACCCGTGGGAAAAGAATGACAAAGTAATTTGGCTCTATATCATAGCTGAGCATTGAAAGGATAATCTAAAATAGTTTGTTATTTATTGGAATTTAATATTTTTGTATTGGATTTACATCTTTGATTAATGTTAATGTCTTATATTAATTAGTCTTCTTTGGTCCCAAAAGAATTATTTCGAAGAATAACTGTAGAAACAAGAAAATTTTGTAAATTCAAAGAATGTTGTATAGACACACTAGTAGATTAAACACTGAAGGATCTAACTCAGGAAAAGGGATATTCTTTGTTAAAACACCATCTCTATTCTATATCTACCTCTCTTTTTAGCGGTTTCTAGCTTATACTACTTCCATATATATTTATTGTTGTTGTTATTAATCCTCACCTGAGGATATTTTTCCCATTGATTTTTAGAGACAGTGGGAGGGAAGAAGGGGAAGGCGGGGGTGGGGAAGAGAGAGAGAGAGAGAGAGAGAAAGAGAGAAACAACAATGTGAGAGACACATCGACTGGTTTCCTCCTGTGCGTGTCCCTAGGGGGGTGGGGAGCAAACCAGCAACCAAGGTACCTGCCCTTGACTGAAAATTGAACCCAGGAACCTTTGCTGTGCAGGATGAGGCTCTAACCATTTAGCAACACTGGCCTGAGCTCTATATTTTTTTAGTTACTCTTTCTGTGGTGAGAATCCTGGTGCATTATGCATGTTCAATTTTTGCTGAACTGTACCCTCTTTTCAGTTGCTTTTGATTTTTAAATAGATGCAAGTCAAAAACTTAGATCCACAGTTCATACCCCAATAAAATATTCTGTCTAACATCTATAGGAGAAGGAAGAGCAAGTGTTTTGATATAAGAGCTTCGTTCCTGGGTTCAAACCACTCCTGTTATACTTGTTCCTCAAACATGCCAAGCTCTTAGGTAGAGAACTCAGAGTCCCCACCCCCAGGAATATCTTCTTTACATAAGAGACTTGCAAATAGTTCTGCCACTCTTGGTATTGTCCATTTATATCAACATTCAGGGGCACTAGACTCGTCATGTATCTGGATCATTTCCTCACCTTCCTCTTCCTGAGGGAAAACAAAGAAGAGTTTGCAAGAAATAATAACACGTAGGCAACCAAAATGATTTTTTAAATGTGGCAATAGAAACACAATAAAGTTTCTCTATATTAAATTCATTCATTAACTTCAGTAAACTTTTATTGAGCACTGACAGAGTTCCAGACACTTACCTAAGCACTGGAGATGTAGAAAATCCTATTTTCTGCCTTAGTGAAATCCACATGTCATAATGGATGTAGGTAAAAATTGCTAAGGAAGAATAAAATAAAGAGCATATAATTCTGCTTGAGGGAATGCAGAAAAATTTCCCAAGATAGCTTCTAGTTAATATAAGTCTCACTCTAAGAGTTGGTAGGCAAATGAGAGAAGGAAGAACATTTCAAAAATAGGGAACTATAGTTCTAGAGCAGAGGTCCTCAAACTTTTTAAACAGGGGGCCAGTTCACTGTCCCTCAGACATTCCACACATGCGCACTGCGGGCCCGGGACTAGTCGGCTGCTAAGCAGGACAGGCAGCGGCGGCAAAAACACCCGGCGGGCGGATAAATGTTTTCGGTGGGCCGCATGTGGCCCATGGGCCTTAGTTTGAGGACGCCTGTTCTAGAGGCACAAGTGCATAAGAAAACATTGTATGCTTGCCCTAGCCGGTTTGGCTCAGTGCATAGAGTGTCGGCCTGTGAACTGAAAGGTCCCAGGTTCGATTCTAGTCAAGGGCACATGCCTGGGTTGTGGGCTCGATCCCCAATAGGAGGCGTGCAGGAGGCAGCCGATCAATGATTCTCTCTCATTGATGTTTCTACCTCTCTATCCCTCTCCCTTCCTCTCTAAAATCAATAAAAATATATTTACAAAAAAACATTGTACGCTCAAGAAAGCTCTGAACTCTTTGGCAATGTTGAAGAGTTCTGAATAGAGAGAGATGAGTTTGGAGCTACAAAAACAACTTGGTATTACACCTAGAGTTGTTACATTAGAATAAGGATGTAATATGACCCCCTTAAAATACATTGCAAAAAAACAACTATAAAGAGAGTGAAAAATGATACTAGGATATTTCTTTATTATAAGGGTATCATGTAACATTGTTTTAGTATTAAGCATAAGAAGACTAGAATTGCTGCCTGTAGCAGGTTTTGTGATTTATTCTTAGGAGATCAAATCATGCATTATTATAATCATAAGGCTTTGAACTAAATAGTCACCTGTTCTTTCACATTGATCACCTCCCACAACAAAGCATGGTGGGTGTTATCCTCTAATATTTCTTTTGAATGTAGTTCATGCAAGTGAATGTCAGAGTAGATGACATGGAAAGCCAGATTAAGTAAATTCCATTTCAGAGGAAGCCTAGGAGTTTGGAAGGTGTATTTACTATTTTATTTTATTAAATTTATTGAGGTGGTTTTAAGCAACCAGAATCCCATCTTTACCAAGCTACTAAAATGCCACCTCTCTTGATGCCTAAGTTCTGACCTCTTGTATTTTAACTTTGAAAAACATATGACTGCTTCAATATTTTTCAAAAGTATGAATTTATAACAAACTGTCACTCAGCTCTCTACTCAGCCTCAAATGTTGATTCATTATTTGGGTTTTGACACAGGCAGCTTGATATATAAAAATATAGGGAATTAAAGCCAGTAGCTGAGGTTAACGGAATCCCCAGGAGTCGCACAAAAATGCAGTTTGAGAGGAAGGTTTAAACACAGTGACCTTGAGTTTTCATTTGCCAGTTTTGACCACTGGGCCTTCCCGTACCATATCAGAGATGTGCAAAAATTATTGTGCTTCAGCCATCCTTTCTGGCCCATTCTTAAAGCAGCCAGATGGCTTGTAGACAATCAACTGAAGAACATTTTTAAATAAATCTAGGTTCCCTGCCAGTTTTATGAATTGATTGAGCAGCAAGAATGTGCTGAGTGAACAACAAGCTAGAAAACTATATAACAAACTTGGAGAATAATCTATTAATTCTATCCTCTTGGAAAAAAAATTAGCATTTTCATTTGATGAGGAAAGAAAATGGAGTTTATTTTAACTCTTTGGAATAAATCTGTACTACTAACAATAGAAAACTGAAAAAAAAAATAAGATTCACCCTTTATAATGGGATCTGAAAGAAATAAGGAAATACTTCTCAATAACATTCAATGGAGAAAAATTAAATTTTGAAAAAACCCACACATAACACAATCCCATGCTAATGAGAAGTAACCATAAATAGATGGAAGACAAGTTTTTTTTCAACTCAATCTGGAATTCTGTTAAGTCTTACAGAACTCTATAGAGAGAGATTCCTTGAAGTTTTCACAACCTCAGCCAATGTTTTAAATTTTGAATATCTAATGTGTTCAAAATTGCAGAAACACACACATACACCTATTTCTGCTGCCTTTTCTCTGATCTGCTGTTGTTATCACATATAGTAAACCCTATTCCACTCACGCACATGTGTATTAATGCCATCATAACTGAGTAGCTCCAAGTATAAATAATATTCAGGGAAAAAAGAGATATGCAACTGGTAACTTCCCAACTCCTCCTTATTAGTCCCTTCAAATCAAATCAGACGATTATTTATTTTTCACTCAGGTGGAGACATAGAGAAATATGCACATATATTTTATGTTTTTCCAAACCTTTCTACAAGAAACTCATTAAATGTTCATCTTTGAGGGGAAATATACCATCCAGATATGTTTACATGAGCTGAAGATTTGCATCCTAAGTTTGAGTTAAGAGAAAACGTAAAATCAAATAGCTGCCCTCTCTATGCCACCGGGATCATACAACCGTTGCAGACAACCCACTGTGGTTGCGGAAACCCTAAGTCGCCAAGCAAAGTGAGATCACTCTGCTCTCAGAGCTGCTTCTGAAATAGGCCGGTGATACTGTGAGCCAAGGTTTGAGTGTCAGATACAAGAAGAATGGGAAGTACAAGCCCGAAGAGCACTTTTCAGTTCCATTAGCTGAAACGTGTGCGGTGTTCTCATTCAGGCTACAGGTACGAAACCAAGAGTGCCAAGGAAAAAATCTATACAATTCAATAAGTGGCTCAGAGAACGATGAGTAGAATCACTAAGAACCTGAATTGTCCAATTTTTCTTTAGGTCAATTAGATATTGCTAAAGAGGTCTCAAAGAAGGTTGGAGAGAAATTAATAGGTATAAAATGCTCTTCAATCTAAACAGTCTATATCAAATTTCTAAATAGTTATTACATATAAATTATATATAAAATGTATTATATGAAAATGTATAGCCCGAACTGGTTTGGCTCAGTGGACAGAGCATCACCCTGCGGACTCAAGGGTTCCAGGTTCAATTCCAGTCAAGGGCATGTACCTTGGTTGTGGGCACATACCCAGTAGGGAGTGTGCAGGAGGCAGCTGATCGATGTTTCTCTCTCATTGATGTTTCTACTCTCTATCCCTCTCCCTTCCTCTCTGTAAAAAATCAATAAAATATCTATTTTTTTAAAAAGAAAATGTATATATAGAAGTTTATTTGTGTGCATGTATTATATTAGATTTTCCTACTGTATATCCAGCTGAAATGATTATTTCAAGAAATTAAAAACACACACGTATTTTTAGGCCTTCACCTCTGTTTTGGTTTATTTGTTCCTGCTTTCAAAACCAGTGTAAGTTGATATTTCTACTAGTTATGTTCTTATTTTGAGTGCTCTGTCCTATTCCCAGACAGATGGCTTCTAGTTCCTTTTCCATAAATCAGGTTGTATCCTACCCATGTAAGTTATTTACTGAAAACAAAATGTGCACAACTGAGAAAAATATGTTTGGGTCAAAGACTACTCATCTCTCACCTAATATAGTATAACTTCTGTATTGATGTGAACTTTTCAATACAAATGCACCTTGGTCTAGTAGTTCATTCTTTCTCTTCCTCTGTGTACATCTCATAACCCTGTTAGATTGGAAACACCCCAAAAAACCCTCACATTCCACTTCTACCTCAATCACTTCACTACAAGGACTCAATCAGCGAGGTAAGGAAGACAAGCCCACAGGAAGCAGAGTGATAAAGTGCAAAGTGCCTGGGACTCTCCTAGAGTAACTCACTGGGTAAAGTGTACCACAGTGTATGTGGGGATTATTGTCCTCACACCATGTGCCTATGTCAGGAAGATTCACTCCTGCATTTTGCCTAAAGCGATTTGCTCCTTTAAGTTTTGTTTCTTCTTGTTTACCAGGAATACCTGCATAAAGCAGAAGGAAAGCAATGTAACCTGCAGTGACTGTATCTACAAAGAGAGAATCAGTGATACGTTCTCTCAGTCAGAAGCAGAACTGTAGAATAATAGGGCCAGAAGGGACTTTGAGAGGTTATCCAGTCCATCCATCTGCCTTGAGGCTGGACTGAACCCAAACTTGCCTAGACAGATTGCTATCTGCCCAATTTGGAAGGCCTCCAGGGAGAGAAATCCTAACAACAACTTTTAGTAAGGGAATCGGTGCTTAGCAATTTGCATTCTGAGCAAATGCTTGCATATTGTATTATAAAATTCTCCATGCCCTTTCGGTTTTTAGCTTTTTTCCTCCAACAGATTCCATGTTCCTGTAGCTTAATCATGTCGTTCTTTCACTTTCCCAGATAGCCTTACATTTTCAAATCTCAAAAGTTATAAACCATCCCTCCCAACTGAAATGCAGGTTAATGGTGGGACTAGTATCCACTATAATCAGCTGTCCCAGCTCCTGACTGACAGGATTCCTCTGTGGATATTTTCTTACACCTTAGCATTGCCTTGTTCACTCATGTTGTATCAATTAGAAATTATCTTTGGGCATGAATAACAGAGATCTTTAAAAGACTTTAAAAAATATAAGTTTATTTTTTCTCTCATGTAAAAAATGTCTTTTAAGTGTATAAACACTGTTTCAATGAAAGCAGACTTGGAAGAGGGGGTAATGAATATTTGGGAGGAACTAGAAGTTTATTCTTTATGTTCTTTAATAGAGTCATTAAACCATTGATTGTGCACCAGATAGGTGTTGCAGTTGTGCTGTGTTTGATAAACAATATAAAAGGATTCTGAAGGATAGAAAGAGCTGACCATTTACTAACTCTATGACTTTGAAAATCAGCAAAATGAGATGTTTGGACAATACGCTAAGCTTCATTCCAGATATAAAGTTGTATAAATTTAAATAAAGATTCAGTACACCTAGTAAGTATAACAAAAAGGTCAAGTTGTGCTATAGCAATGAGTTACCAAATGTTCAGAGTTCATGTCCCTAGAGGATTGTTCCTGGGGAATTAGAAAGGGCTGGCTGCTGCCTAAGAAATAAACATATAGATGTGGTTTCTCTCTTTTTCCCTTCCTTCCTCCTATTCTGTCCAATTACTTTTTTCACCTTTTCCCCCCATTTTTTCTTTCTTCCTCTATTGCTATCCTCACTCCCTGCCCCATATCTCATACTTTTCCAGCCTTTATTTTAAAATTTTACCCCTTCAAAATTAGGCTTAATCTTGAGACTTTTTAATAACTGTGTGAATTTCAATATCTTTGTTATTAGTTTATATCTGTGGTCAGCCAACCATATTTTATCATTTATTTTTATTATATGGTTTGTCATCATGTATAAATATTTGTTGTTTAATTTAATATTTTGAGAAAGCTAAATCATGCTACATTGCTTTGTCATCTTATTCTCTGTCTGATGCTAAAATTCCCATTGTTTTGTTTTGTTTTACTTTCCTAAAACTACCAATAATCTCCAACCAATCAAATATACACCAAATATTTTATTTTGTTGCTGTTGACTGTTATTTTGAAGGATCCTTTAATCAGTGTTCCTTTGAATTACAAACTTTATCAGAATTAATTCTACTACTTTTTATACCCACAAATAAATTTACATCTGTGAAATATTATTTAAGAAAGCCATTTTTAACACATAGTTCTGGAGACTAAGTAGGCATTTTGTAGACAGTGGAGCCAAAACAACATATTGGATAATTCTAAATATATGCATTTTGTAGACAGTGGAGCCAAAACAACATATTGGATAATTCTAAATATATACAGTATTATATACTTACATATATACAAATATATATATATATATATATATATGTGTGTGTATATATATATATACATATTTAGAGAGAGAGAGAGAGAGCATACATAGTATAGTATCATTTGATACCCATTCCAATTAGTTCTAAAATTAAAATTCTTGATGTCTAAGTACAAGAAGAGTAAGAAGAAGAAATCTATATGCTTTGCTGAGAAGAATGAAAGTCAGAGGAAAATGTTAGTTATTGTACCAAATTCACTGTACACATAACGCATCCATTTTTTCTTCTCGTTTTTAATGCTGGGCAAATCCACATCAGTACGGCGGTGTGCTTCTCTTTCACTGGGCAGGTTAGGGGCCAGGAACCTTTTGGGATGAAACTAATGGTCTTTTTCACCAGCCACTTGTTAGGAAGATCTGTGTAGATCAGCAGCCAGGACTGTAGCTTTCCTGGTATTAACAATTCATGTCTTTTAGGAGCCTGCAGTTGAGACAAATGTTATCAAATTGCAGTCAGCAACCTCTGCCAAACAAGATTTACCGTATTTCTACTTTATACATCGCACTGGATTGCACAGCCCCTAAAGTCAGAAATAAAAAACCCACAAAAACTTGAAGCACACATATCAAAACATGGATTTTTAAATTGTTAATATATAAATATGTTATTTTCTGAAATAGAAATAATTATTATGGAAGAAAGAAATAGAAGTCTTACTTTAACAAAATCTAGATACAGAGGTATCCTTATTATTGTCAAAGACTTTTGTTTTGTCCTGGGCTAAAGTATCTGTGTTGAAATCCAATTTTTTTCCCTATTTGTCTGCTGAAATTTTCTTCCAAAGGTTAGTTTATCAATGTATATTTCCCTTTCTCTTCAATATTTTTTTTCTATCTTCATGTGTCATTGTTTCATTTTGGACATGATTAATATTTTCCAAAGCAAATATAAATATTTCCAACATACTAAATTACAATATTTTTGTTATTTAGATACACATGGAATATATAATAACTTTTTTGATGAGGCAATTAGCACTTAATTCAGTGATGGGTTTGTATGACTTTTTTGGTAGTTTGTTTCATTTTATTACATGCAACCAATGTACTACATATCTACAAAGGACCAATACTAATCTAAACAAGAAATGTCCAAGGGTTTTCAGTGTAAGTTTATGACTAAAGAATATTAAAGGGTCATCTAATTATTTTTATGAGGCCAAGGAAAGGTTGCTTAAGTATAGCTGATGATTCAGCTCTACTCACATCTAAATAAATTCACATTTGGAAAATTGTGTCAGAAGGGTTTCCTACCTCTTTAAAAAGAAATTACAACATATGCTTCTGTCATAGATGCAAATTGCTATGGAGATTTAGGGTCGTATTTCATGCTGTAATAACTATTTAAAAATATATTTTTTAAAAATATGTTTTTATTGATTTTAGAGAGAAAGGGTGGAAGAGGGAGAGAGAGAAACATTGGCGCATCACTGTCAATCAGGTGCCTCCTATACTCCCCCTGCTGGGGATTGAGCCTGAAACCAGAGCGTGTGCCCTGACTGGGAATCAAACCAGTGACGTTCTTGGTGAATGGGTTGGCATTCAACCTCAGAGCCACACCGGCTGGGCAGCCCTCAGTATTTTCAATTATGTTAGTTGTTTGTTCACTTTTCATAGGACAAATGATTTGATGTTTGATGGCTTTAAACAACTGGTTACTGCTAATATAGTAACAAGCAAGTTATGAAATAAAAACTTAAGCTTTTTTTTAAATATATATATATATGTTAGGGACTACTTTACTTGAGGAATATAAGGAGAGGATAGAGTATTTCTTTTTGCTCTTACTGTAAAATACATTTGAACTAAGATTAAATATGTAGCCTTCATTGAACCAATATGTTTAAAGATCAAATAAGTGTTCAGCATTAGGTACAGTTAGAATTAAACTGTAATTACTTTAAAATACCTTTGTGGAGGTCTAATTTAGTAATATGGAGCAGACTAGGTACCACTAATGCAATCACAATTGATAAAATAGACAAGGAACTAAAATGAAATATGTATAAATGGATGATCTAACAAATAAAAGACAAAACATCATATGTCTGAGGGAAGGCTTTTGGGGGGATTGAGTTATACAAACCTATTAAAACAGATTGGAAACCTGATTCATTGGTCCTGCAAACTGTGAAGTTTCAGTGAGGTTAACAGCCAAATGGCAGGAAAATGGTATAAAATGAATATTTTGTTTTTGTATGTGCATGCAGTGGATTAAGCTATAGTAAGTAAATAAAAAATAGTTTTATAAAGGGTAATTTCCAAAGTTGACTTAATGTCAATTATTTTGTATGATGACAAAGAAGTATTCACTTTAATATTATCATCTTTGTAGTTAGATGGTAAAAACCTGTCTTACATTGAAATGAACTAAATCAGGTACAGGAAAGGTAGGATCGTGCCTTCCCAAAGCAGGGGCTTAGGGGGTGGTGAGACATAGAAGAAATACATTATTTGAAAAGAAACGTATTTTATTTAAAAGCATGCTCAACAACTGTGGCTTCGGTCAGGTACCACTGAAGGTAGCTTTCTTCTTGGCCGCTAGTGTTTCAGAGACCTGTTATCTTCAGTTACATACTCTATTTATGCTAGTTTCTTATTCTTATTTTTATAATCTAGTATCTACTGAGCAACTATAATGCATTTGGCCATGTGCTGGGTGTTGAAGATTCAAAATGAAATGATGTCTCTGATCTCAAATGCTCATAGGAAAGGAGAAAATAGACCTATAAACAAACAATTACAAAGCAATATGAACAATTTTACAATGCTGCCTTTGCAATAGTGTGATGTGGTATGAAGACTGTAGGCATATCAATGAGAATCCATACAGAATGCCAGAAAGCACTCAGTGCTTCAACAGAGGGAACTTGAGGCAGGAAGTCTTCATATAGTTGGTAGAGAGCTACAAGTCAGCGATGGACGGTGAGGCAACCGAGAGATAAACAATATGGGAGGCCCCTATCACCTCCAGGGTGGAGAGAAAAAGGGACGATTCTGTAGTATTGGTCCCAGTTTGTCCTAGGACAGCCATAGCCAAAGAGGAGATGCAGCTGATGCTAGAGATGCGAAGTAAGGGAGAGAGGGAAAGGAAAACCCATCTCACCTCGCATTGTAGTCGCTGCTTTCCACTGCTGAACTCAGTCAGAAACCAGCAGATACAGGAGTTATGGAAATGCAGCTTTGAGCCTTGATTTTCTCATTTATTATATGGAACTATAAGGCCTACCTTGATGAGCTAATGTGCTAATTAGTGATAATGTATATAAAATAGCTTGATAGTGCACTGGAGAAAATAGTATTCTCTGAATGAATAATATCTTTATCAATTTGCATATATTCAAACTTAAATAACAACAAGGTTTTAAAAGTGGGTATTTATCAGTTTGCCTCATTGCCTTTCTACTCATACTCAGCAGAGTATCTAGAAGATAATTCTTATTCAAATTTATTATTAATGTGTTTCATATATTCAACATCATTTGTGGCTGTGTGTGCTAAGTTAGATGCTAAGGATGCACAATGCACTCTTGCTCCATGATTCAGTGGGTCTATTTAGATTTCATGATGGAAGATTCCTTGCTCCCACTCTTACCCCCACCCCAACTTTTTAGTAGTCTTTTTGGGGCTGCATTTGAAAACAAAAGAAAACTGAATATCACTATAAATTTAAGTACTTGCTGTGCCTGTTGTTCCTGCACAGACCCAAGTTTTCTTGGCTAGGACACTTCAGGCTGAACTCTGAGAAGAAGCTGACTGCTGAATATGCACCTAAGAGAAGAACTCTGGGCCACTGGGCATGATGTACTCCATCTATTAAAGCAGGAGAAGAAAAACTTAGGAAATCAGTTCTTAGGGAGATATGTAAATTGAATTTTCTTCCATTGGTTTTCTAATAGTGCAGCATTTCTCAACCTTTGGGTCGCGACCCCTTTGGGGGTCGAACGACCCTTTCACAGGGGTTGCCTAAGACCATCGGAAAACACATATATAATTAATTACATGTTGTTTTTGTGATTAATCACTATGCTTTAATTATGTTCAATTTGTAACAATGAAAATGCATCCTGCATATCAGATATTTACATTATGATTCATAACAGTAGCAAAATTACAGTTATGAAGTAGCAACGAAAATAATTTTATGGTTGGGGTCACCACAACATGAGGAACTGTATTAAAGGGTCGTGGCATTACAAGGTTGAGAACCTCTGTAATAGTGCCTTTGAGATATTCAAATGCATAGCTATCAGCTAGCTATATATATTAAAAGCCAGTGACTGTAACATTAATAACGACCAGATGACCAGTCGCTGTGACCCCCACTGTGGCCTGCGATCCCAGCCCCACTCCCTGACTGGCCCCACCCCTGATCAGCCTCTCCCACCCTGATTGAGGGCAGGACAGCTGGCCAACCCTCCTGTGGCCCCTCGCCCAGGCTGGCTCCACCCCGATTGGGGACCCCCTCACCCCATTCAGGGGTCTGGTCCCTCACCCAGGACAGCCCTGCCCCTAGTGGGGACCCTCACCCCAAACAGGGGTGTCGCCGGGGTGAAACCACCCATGGCCCCTTGCCCAGGCTGGCCCCGCCCCCCTGTGAGGACCCCCCACCCCGATTGGGGGTGTGGCCAGCCTGCAAACCACCCGCAGCTCCTTGCCCAGGCCCACCCTGCCCCCCAGTTTGGACCCTCTCACTCAGATCTGGGGCCCCCATCAGGGCAGGCCAGCTGGCCCCCACCCATGCACCAGGCCTCTATCCTATATAATAAAAGGGTAATATGCAAATTGACCCTAAAGGCGAAACAATCAGAACAACCGCTGGACTAGTCACTATGAAGTGCACTGACCACCTCTTGGTTCCTTTCCCTGGGCGGCAGGCTCCGACTGCCTGATGGCAAATGGGGAACCGGGACTGGGTGGCAGGAGATGCATGCGGGGCCAGGCCAAGGCCCTTGCCCCTCCGGTTGCCCCACACACAGAGGGCAACCTGCGGTGGGGGCAGGGTGGGCGAGCGAGCGGTAACAGCCTACCTCTCAGTCCCTTCCCCCGGCCGCCAGGCAATGATCACACACCAGGCACTGATCACCCTCCAGGCACTGATCACCCTCCAGGCACTGATCACCCTATGGCGAAAGGGGAACTGGGGGTTGGTGGTGGCAGGGGTGGGGTCGGCTGTGGGCAGCCAGGGAAGATGGCCCTGATCGCAGGCCAGGCCTAGAGACTGTACCTGTGCATGATTTTCATGTGCTGAGCCTCTAGTCTCCTATAATTGATTAAATGAATCAATCTTTTAAAAGGTTTTTGATCAGACATCAGGTACCTCCCAGAATGGATTAAATGAATCAATCTTTTAAAAGGTTTTAAAATGGCACATAGGCATTTTCTTCCCTCAAATAAAAGCCAGTTTAAGTTCATATTTTCCAAAGTATTGGCAACTGCAGTTCTGCAATGTACGGTACAATGATCACTTGTGACTAGAAAGTTTCTGTTATATCCTGAGTCCAATGACAGTTTAAAAGAAAGATATGATGGACTGACTCTGGTATCCACAGCCCTCTTCCTCTTGGGAAATTGCATAAATTGGGGCCCCAGATGAGCATATCCACTCCTTTCTGGGAGGTACTGGGGAGCTATAGGTAGGCCATGGGAATGAGCCTGTGTTTCCTGAGAGCTCCTCTGTAGCCTCTAGATGTGTGGTAAATACGAAGCCTACCTCTAAGGCTGAAGCTCCAGGACGAGTAAGTAGGCCTTTTTCACAGGAAGATGGAGGGGTGGAGGGGGGCGGTGGGTTCAGGGGTTCAATCTGGTGTCTGTTTCGTGCCCTACCAAGAGCTGTCTATCCAATTGTTTCAGTCCCTTGGGAGCCATAAGAGCAAGCCCCTGGCCACCAACGCCTGACACTCAAGGGGTATCCCTGTGAGGACAGGGCACACCTTCCAGCTTCATTCAGCTTGGCCACGGAGGAGTCCAGAGTTCCCGCAAGCCCTCTCACTTCGGTGGGGCCACTGGAGAACCCCATCTGTGGCAAGCCCATCAGCTGCAGAAGAGCTACAGGAGTTGGGGTCAGGCCAAGCCCTCCAGTGCTTGCCTGGTAGTGTGGGCACAAAAATAGTGCCCACCAGTGCCAGCACTAGCAAGTTTGAGAGCGCACCTCTGTCCCCGGAGAAAGCCCAAGCAGGCCCCTGTGCCTCTGCCAGACACTTGAAGAATTAGCCAATGAGTCTTCGTCATGTATGGTCTAGGCCGCTTTCTATACCTCTGGGTTTGTGCTGGGTCCCCTGGTGAGTGAGTCTGTGCCTCAGCCTGGGAGGAGCAGATTTTTCCTTCCCCCCTGGTTTTCAAAGTCAGACTTCTTGGAGTCTCCTCTCTCCAGTGCAGGTCTCAAAGTGAGGAATGCCTGATACAGGCATGGACCCCAACCCCTCCTGAGAGAAGCTTCCTGTTTGTGAGGTCTCCTGACTGTTGTCATGCCAGGGGTGGGGTGTTTGGTGAAACTGTCTCTGCTCTCCTGCATATCTCCGTGTGGTCCTTTTTCTCTTTGTTGTGGAGGAGCTGTTCATTTAGTTTTTAGGTCTTTTTTCAGTGAGAATTGTTCCCTATCATGTGTAGATTTGGTGTGTCCATGCACCAAGGTGAGTGCTGGATCACCTACGCTACCATCTTGAAGTACCTCATCGAAAGGTTCTATTTTATTTACTTATTTTTTAAATATTTATTGTTGAGAGTATTACATAAGTCTCCTATTATTCCCCATTGACCTCCCCACCCAGCTTTCACCACACTATTATCTGAGTCCATAGGTTATGCATATATGCATACAATTCCTTTGGTTAATCTCTTCCAACCATCCACCCAACCTTGCCTTTCCTCTGAGATTAAAGGTTCTATTTCAAATGGAAGAAAAATGATCCAAATAACAGTCTTAAGATGCAAGAGGAACGGTGAGCAAATATATTAGTAAATATGTAGGTAAATCTACAACAATATTATATTAAATATTAATGAGGTTTCAATTTAGACCTAAAATAATAAATGTCAACGTAAGTCATGATAGAAGGGTGCTTGGAGATAAAGTCTGGTTAGTTTGCACAAACTATTTAAATGGTTCCACAGTCGTGGTACCCATAGAGCAGTGGGCACCAGGTCTTAAATAGAGGTTGGAAGTTCCTGCTAGCACATTCCTTATTTTACTCTTACCAAGAAACATCTCTTTCACACACTTATGAGAGAAACTCTGTGTAATCTCTACACTTTAATATAAATATGTTTTTCATAAAAGCACATGGCTAAAAGAGTATTTTTGGCAGCAGAGTCTGGGGAGGTGCAGTTCATTATAAACAGGTCACTTTTAGTTGACTGATTTACAAAATTATATTTTGATTTAGAGATAGCTTGAGTACTTTAAATCATGTTTATTTTCTTACATAGAACAAAGATTCATGCCAAATTTCCATTTTTTTTAAGTTTTTTTGTTCCTAAGTAAGCATTTTAAATATATACTTGGAGACAAGATTATGAGGAAATTAAATAAAATATAGTACGTGATTCTTATACTTAAAAAATTACCTTAAACAGTTAATAAGATTATCTATACTAGAAAGAATAAATACCAATATGACTTTTAATATATGATTTAAAAATAATTATGGAAGGAATTTCATAAGATGATATAAAAGTATTTACTGCTATACATATTAGATATATCATCTTAGCACCTTAGCACAGAACCTGGTAATAGCACCTCAATATGCATTTGTTTCATGGCACGTACAACAATTATTATTAGAGTTTGGATAAAGTGAAAATGGAAATTGGATGACTATGGAAGACTAATAGTAAAGGAATTTCAGTTGAGAAATGGGATTAAAATTTGTTTTTGAATAAGGGAAGGAAAGCAAAGACGAAGCATTCTAGATTGATGAAATTGTCTGAATAAAATCAGAGAAACAGGAAAGTAAATGCAAATCCTTATCCTTTTGACTGCAGCACTCAGATTCAGGATAGCATGGTATTTTGAAGGAGGACTTATACATAGCAGGCCTTTCATAAATAATATATTCATTCAGTGTTAGCATCAGGAAGTATAAGTGTCAGAGTGGTTACATCCAGGAGTTATAAGAATGTGAGATAAGAAAAATAGGTTACCTCCTGAGAAAGAAATTACCTCTTAGAAGAACCAGCAAGTGTTCATTGGTATAGCACCAAAAGATTAGAGTTGGTTTATCTGCCAGAGATGAAGAGGAAGAGCTACAGGCAAGCAAATAGATTCTAGCATGGTGACAAATATAACAGACAACATTGCAGCTACCTGGGCAACTTCCTTACTGGGAAGGATTAGAGATGATTGGGCCTCTTCCAATATCGCAGGATTGCTACGTGGTCAATGCTTTGTTATTTGTAGAAAATCATTCTAATGAAGGTGCATCTAGCCTTTGCTGTGGAGTTTAGAGAAAACTGTAGAATTAAGCACTGAGGGAATTGGTCAAGTTGAAGGAAAAATGAATATATGAATTTGTAGACTAAGTGATAACAAATGCAGTCTATTCTAGTTCCAAGAAACAAGAATTTCCATTAAAAATGCCTTTGATCAGATATTACCAATATTCTAAATTAGACCCAGTTGTCCCAGTACAATATTATTTGTGCCCAAATTTGGAGGATGCTCATTCCAGGGCTTGTGTTGTAATTATAGGCATTTTTCTTTGTTCACTTCCAATTTGGAGATGTATTCAGTGGTTTTCTACAACTCTTATTTACCCTTTCTTTCAAGCCTCCTTAATTCAAGTTTTTTAGAGAATGTTGTACAGTTAACGCACTCCAAGTAAATTCTTTTTCCCTCCTTAAGTTTGTTAATATCATCTTAATGAGTTAGCTAGTTATGGAAAAAAAAAGTCTCCTCTTTCCCATAACTATTATTTAAATAGCCACAACAGAGACATTTAATAAATATTTGTTGAAGAGATAAATGAAAGGTAAATACTTCACTCTAACTTGGTTAATTTACCCAAAACAGTCAGCTAAGGAAAATTTAGCTCATTGCCTTTCTTTGTGTTCTTGCCCTCTCTGCAACAATTTTACATGAGATTACTTTGGATTTTTTAATTTATAGAGTTGTAGTTTCAAAACTAATACTGGCAAAATACTCTGGGATCAAAATTTTCTTTTGACAAAAGTTCTAGGTTGAATAATTAATTTCTTAAATATCTACAAGAGGAGATAACTGAAGATCTTAAGTGTATGTTTTTTATATGAGAATACTAATTTGAGATGTCTTTTTCAAAGCTTGTAATTTCTTCTATGAGGAAAATAAAATAGATAAGTCACCCAATAGGTATAATTTTATAGGTGAATCCACAAGACAAGTTTGTTGTTGTTCAGTGAATCAGCCCAGAGTACTGATGCATAGTAGGCATTCGACATCTGTTTTCTCAATTAATCCTATCTAATAATAGACAAGATGGTAATTGAAAGTAACTTCACTAGGCCTCCCTTTGGCTAATCAGCGTGATATGCAAAATAGCCGCCAACAAAGATGGCAGCTAATTTGCATACTGCAGGCAGGGCGGGACAGCTCCAGCCGCCATCCTGGCCCTATGTGCAGCCCCGCCCCCAGTCAGGACCCCTGTTTGCCGCCTAAGCCCCGCCCCCAGCCAGACCCCATGTGCCACCTAATACCCGTGCTGCCTAAGCCCCACCCTTAGCCGGGACACCATGGTGATTAGAGAGCAGGAAAGTGCCGCCCACAGGGAGCACCCAGCAGGGCCTGACCCCGGGTGCCCTGGCGATCCAGCAATCGGTGAGCAGGTAAATGCACTTGTAGGCAGCACCCAGCAAGGCCTGCTACTGGGTCGCCATGGCGATCCCAGAGCAGGAAAGGGCGGCCTGCAGGCAGCACCCCACCCTGGCCACAGCTCAAGGGAGAGTACAACACGAAGTGGAGGCCAGGATCCTGAGAGATCAACAGAGAGGGGGCGCCTGCTCCAAGCCTCCACAGTGTGGCTGGGTGGGCAGGGCCCCCAGCAGACACACACACACACACACACACACACACACACCCACACACACACGCCTTACTCTGAGGCTCCAATGTGGCTGGGGGCAGAACCCCAGCGGGACACAATCAACATACTCATCATACACTTTATTTATACTGTAACTTCTCCAAGCTTACTTGCATGATGGGAGGTAGGACCCCGGCCAGAAGCA
>NW_005871080.1:7033426-7039457 GCF_000147115.1 Myotis lucifugus
CTCAGGACTCCTGCTCCGAGCTTCTGCTGCCACACTGTGTCTGACAGTAGGACATCCACTGAGGGCTCCCTGACTGAGGGGCTGGCTGTTCTGAGGGAACCTCACCCCCCAGTGCACGGCTTTCGTGCACAAGGCCTCGAGTATCTTGATCACAAGTCTAGGTAGCTTTATAATTATTAGTGTGGATTACTCTGCAATTTAAGTAATCTGAGTATGTTCAAAGTATAAGTATGTTGAGTTTTTAAGGTGATGTTACTGGTTCACTAAGAATAAAAACTCAAAGCTCTGTATTGGTAAAAATTGCTTGAATTTAAAGTTTACAAAGTGTATTCTGTGTAAGGTAAACATGGCTGGGTTAAGGCTTCAAACACATACCCACTCTACTAGCACAAAATTCATACTGGAGAGTATTCAGATTATTTTAGTTTAGAAGTGCATTTGCACAGATTGTGGAGGTCAAGTAAACAGTTGTACTAGTAAAGCATTTTTACACTGATCCCTATTAGTAGAAATATGTTTTGTTGAACTATGGAATAGTTTGTAAACACTTTAATACTTTAAACTTACACCATTACTCTTACTGCTTTAAAATTTTTAGTTGAAGGGCTGAGTCCTTAGAATTAATAAATACATGACCAAAAAATAAAAATAAAAACCATCTAAGACTTGAAAAATGTACTTTAAAAAGTAGACCAAATTAAAATTTTATACTACCCCCATCAAATCAGTTCAAAGTAATTGAATATTTACTTATGTGAATAAATGTTCTTAAAACAAATTAATGTTATGGATCTGCTAAAGTAAATACATTTTTATTCTTAGTGAAATTTGGAAAACATTAATATTTCATCATTTTAATGTTCTCCCTAGTATCATATAGTTACTTTTAAGATATAACATCTTCATTTTTTAAAATAGGATTTTGATTAATTTGTGATGACAAAGTTGATGATATATAAGAAAATTTTGTTTACTGTGCATCTTACTAAGTACTTTATCTCTCTTTCTCTCTCTCCCTTCTCTCTCTCTCTATATATATGCATATATATGTATATATACATATATATTTATATTATATATATATATATATATATATATATATCTGCATTATGTACCAATACTATTATAATTTACATACAAATGAGAATTAGAGAGGTTAAATATATTTTTCAAAATCAAAGTGTTACAAAACAGGCATATACTGGAATCTGATCCTTAGCTGAACTCTAGAATCCATTCTCTAATTCACAATTAACTTGTTGAATATCAGAACGAATTAAATGTGCGTTAGGTAAGAACTGTTACAAATGAAAGCAGTGATGGTAAGATTTTTCTCTCTGTGTGTCTCTCTCTCCCCACCTCTCCTTTCCTTCCTTCCTTTCTTTCTTTCTCTTTCTTTCTTTCTTTCTTTCTTTCTTTCTTTCTTTCTTTCTTTCTTTCTTTCTTTTATCTCTCCCCTCTCCTTATAATTTGTATCCAGATAGTTCTGTTTAAACTAATGGTTCTCAACTAGGTGATTTTGCCACCCAAAGAATATTTGGCAATATCTGGATACATTTTTGGTTGTCTTATCTGTGAAGCTGCAATTGACATCTACTGGATAGAGAACAGGGAAGCTGTTAAATATCTCGTACTATATAGGACAACACTGGTTTAAACTAGGAACAAGATTTCCCATAGTTTTGTTAATTACCATCTCAGAAAAAAAGTGTATATCTATCTATATCTTCATAGCAAATATTACTATTCTGTTCATCATGACAGAAAATACATGTTTTTGACCAAAACCAATTCTATATGTGTGATATTTAAGAATCAATGCAGGTCTGTCTGCTTAAATTAACTCCTTTCCTCTCTTTTTCTTTTTTATATATCTTGATCAAAAGGATCTATGCTCTTTCTGATCACTCCAGCCAGTACAATGGGCACAATATACGGAGGGTAAAGTAGAATTATGGAGAGACTGGGGAGAAAGAAACCAAATGCCAATGGAATCAGAGATACAAAGTCATGTAAAATTTAAGGGAGTCTCTGGGCTTCATCAAACACCAATTTCAAAGAATGTTTTTTCTTACAGTAAAATATTTAAATAAATCTATGTAGTCTAAACATTATTCACATTGGCATGTAGCCTTCCAAATGTCAATTTCAATAGTCATAACATTGTAATTAAAATTACATGCTGGAAAATGTCATAAATGTTCTATGCAATGGTGCACTTTATATAATAATCAAGCAGAAATCCAGAATTTATAGAGAAGGTTAGTTTTAATAAAGTTTTGTTTATCTTTCTGTCTGGAAAAAAAGAGTACCTTGCTAAGTAATATATTACTTGATTTAGCAAAAAACAACAAAAAGTAATGGGTATTAAAATCAAGGAAAGGAAGATTTCTCATATTTTTGTTAATTACCATGTAAATGTTACCTGTGATATGTCATTTAAAGCCAGAAATCTTCATTAACAAAGGCTCTGTAGTAAGCATATTGCTCTAAAGAAAGTTTAGCAGCTTTGTTTGGTAAATTGGATAGCTTTCAAAATTTAGAAAAGCTTAAAGACCCCAAAAGATCTTTTTCAAAATATGAAGATTAAAACTTCTTTAAAATGTATGAAGATTAAACATACAGCAGTTTCAGTATATTTTCTATTATTGTTCTTCATATGAATTTTCATTATTTCTATCTATTATGCTGTAAAAATAAATTATTTTTAAAGTAAAATATATGAAAAATCTTAATTTTATTTTTACATAACTGTATTTTGTTGACTACATGGTATATTTATGAAATACAGACTATGTCACATATACTTTTATGTAATGCACTAGAGGCCTGGTGCATGAATTTGTTCACTGGTGGGGTCTAGTCAGCCCACCCCAATGGGAGCCGATAGGGGGCAGGGCTGGCCAGGGCGAGGGGCCGCGGTTGTTCCAGTCATTCCAGTCGTTCTGTGATTTGGTTGCTGGGCTTTTATTATATAAGATTAGTCAGCTCAGACAGCCATAACAAAATATCATAAATTGGTATGGCTTAAACAACAGAAATGTATTTTTCTCACAGTTCTGGAGGCTGGAATTTGGGGTCAGGGTACCAGCATAGCATTGTCCCATACACCAGAAAGTGGTGGATCGATTGCCAGTCAGGGCAGATGCCCAGGTTGCATATTCAATACCCAGTCTAGTGAGTGCAGGAAACAATGGAACCATGTTTCTCTCTTCTCTCTCTTTCTCTCTCTCTCTCTCTCTCTCTCTCCCTCTCTCCCTTCTTCTCTCTGAGGTCAATTAAAATGAATGATAAATAAATAATGTTCTCTAAGTATGGTTTTAACAGGAAAGACATTAGTGATCTATGAAGTGAAAAACTTGTATAACACATATATACAGCATGACACCATTTAAAAAATATTTATTGATTTCAGAGGAAGGGAGAAGGAGAGATAGATAGACACATCAATGATGAGACTCATCGATCAGCTGCTTCCTGCACACCCCTACTGAGGATCAAGCCTGAAACCTGACCGGGATTTATATCTTGACCTCCTGGTTCATAGATCGATGCTCAACAACTGAGCCCCACCAGCTGGACCCCATTTTTATCAATACCAAGCACATGAGGGACATTGACAAGATCTCACTCCTAGATGAAAGTCTGAAATTGCCCAAACTCCTTTGCAGCTATGTTTCTGGATATGAATTAGTTTTTGCCGATTGGATGCGCTTGCACAATATTTTGAAGGCAGAAGTGGGGCAGAGGCATCTTCCTGCCGTTTGGGCTGTTTGCTGCTGGTGATCTTTGCAGAGAAGTGGAGGATTTCTGCAGCAGAATTCAGGCTGTGCACAGGCAGTTGTGGCAGAGGCAGTACCCAGTGACCTGTTTTGTGAGAGCTGGAGGTCACTTGCAGGGGCAGTAGTTTCCCAATCCCTGGGTCACAGCTGTGCCAGTGTCCTAGAATTCAGTTGTGGCTGAGGGGGCAGCTCCTCTCTCTGTCCAGGGAGTCTTTGCTGGGGGACCAGCCTAATACCCACTCCTCCAGCTTTCCCATGATTTCCCAAGCACCAATTCCCTGTGCCAAATTCTTTCCTTCCTAAAATAGCAAATATCTGAAAACATTTTGGGTCTTCTACTTTCAATGAAAACAATGCTGCACAGGGTCAGGTATGAGAAGTGGGTGAGGTGTTGTGGAAGGCTCCCTTCTTTGAGTCTCAGCTTCCTCTTCTGTAGAACAGAGGCCAAAGATTATCTGCTCATAGTTACTGGAGACTTTGGCAGCTGTGTTTCCTGAAGATGGCCACATTTCCCATCCCTCCTGTGTCCTTGCCTACTTTCTACCACATCCTCTCTCTTGAAGTGGGGCTGACCTCTGGCGCTGGGCCTTGCCCTCCTGGCTCGCTTCCCCTCTGGTAAGGGGGCCAGCATCTCGCTGCACACCATGGCCCACCTGCTGGTGCTGCTGGGCCCAGTGGGTGGGGTAAGAGCCCAGGTTGGGCCTTGCACCTCCTGGCTGCTGTGTGCCGTTGCCCCCTGAGCCTCGTGGCCCCTATTCATGCCCCTGCTCCAACCAGGGCCAGACACCCAGTGCTATGCGTGGGCCCCAGGGACTGCTGTGGCCACCAGGAAAACCTTCCCAACCCATCCCTGACTCTGGCCCCCTGATCCTGGGTCCACTTCCGCCAAAGGAGAGCTTTGCCTGCACAGCTGCCTGAGACTGAGCACCTCCAAGGTCCTTGGACCCCAAATTTCTGCCAGCCAGGGCGGTTGGCTGGCTGGCCCCACCTTGATTAGGGTGTTGGGGGGATCCGGCCCGCATCCGGCTGGTGGGCTGCCACAGTGCGTGTCATAGCCACCTGTTGTTCTGGTCGCCCTGATCATTCCGCTGTAATGGTCGCTGGGTTTTTATATATATAGATTATATTAGAGAATGTTGCAATCAGCTTTCAAATCTCATTTTTGTTAAAGTGTACAATTTGAAAATAGGAAAAGAAAAGCATTTCCAGTTTTTTAATAAAAGTTATTTTAAAAACGAACAATAGTAAAGGATTTTATCATGTCTTTTTCCAAAGATTTTTCAAATTTTGATAGACTCCCATGTATCTGCAAAGGTGGTGTAATTACCCCTGCATGATGTTTTAAGAGCTCTTTTGAAACTATCATTTTTACTTATGTTGAGGTAACATTTATGGATTAATATTCATAGGAAGTAATTGAAAACCTTGATTAACTGGAATTGGATGCTCTGACAAATTGATTTTTCTGGTTAACACACTGTTACCTGAAAAAAGTCTTGTTTGTTTCAACTTGCATTATCGAAAACTTTCTAGACTGTAATGTTCAATATTCCTGTTTTCATAATTAGACCACATTGTTAAAAGTGACTCTCTCCTTGTGAATTGATTTTCTTGAATCGTCCCAGGTTACTTATTCTATACATCAGTTCCCATTATAGAAGATTGCAGATGTATAATGTGTAAAGGCTAAGAATGATTAGGCATTGGACTACTTCTTAAACCAAAATTGCTGAAATGAGCTTTTTAAAACCTCATTTGTTTTGTAATTTTATTTATTTTGTTTATTATTATTTTTAATACTCTCCCAAGGACATTGTTTTTTTTTTGTGTGTGTGTGTTTTTAATTGATTTTTTTTTAAGGGAGAGAGAAAGGGAGAGGGAGAGAGAGAGAGAAAATCATCCATTGGTTGCCTCCTGTATGTAACCTGATGGGGACCGAACTCGAAACCTAGGCATGTGCCCTTACTGGAAATCAAACTGGTGACCTCTCGGTGCTTGGGATGATGCTCAACAAACTGAGCCACACAAACCAAGGGCTCAATATATTTTTGAGGGTTTTTTGTTTGTTTGTTTGTTTATTCACTTTGAATCATACATCCCTTGATTTATTTGCAAAGAACTGAACACAGGAAAATAATTAACTGGTAACTCCTTACACTGATTAACTCTACCTACATTGCAGGCTGAGTTTGAGCAACAAATTGTACACATTTCTATTGACCTATTGTGCACTGACATTGATTTAAAGT
>NW_005871080.1:7040049-7043626 GCF_000147115.1 Myotis lucifugus
CTTTATCCCCCCATTGCTCCCTCCACCTCCCCACTCTTGCCCTCACCCCCCTAGTGTCTGTGTCCATTGGTGATACTTATAAGACGGGAAACCATAAAAATCTTAGAAGAATCCACAGGCAGCAAAATCTCAGACAATATCTTCACTGATACAGCTCCTAGGGCAATGGAAACTAAAGAGAAAATAAACAAATGGGACTACATCAAAATAAAAAGCTTCTGCACAGCAAAATAAACCATCAATAAAACAACAAGAAAGCCCACTGCATGGGAGAACATATTTGCCAATGTTATATCCAATAAGTGTTTAATCTCCAACATTTATGGGGAACACATACAACTTAACAAAAGGGAGAAAAACAACCCAATCAAAAAATGGGCAATGGACCTAAATAGATACTTTTTGAAAGAGGACATACAGAAGGCCAAGAGATATATGAAAACATGCTCAAAGTCACTAATCATCTGAGAGATGCAAATCAAAAAAAAACAATGAGGTACCATCTTACACTTCAGAATGGCTATCATCAACAAATCAACAAATGACAAGTGCTGGCAAGGATGTGGAGAGAAAGGAACCCTCCTGCACTGCTGGTGGGAATGCAAACAGGTGCAGCCACTGTGGAGAACAGTATGGAGTTTCCTCAAAAAACTAAAAATGGAACTCCCATTTGACCCAGTAATCCCACTTCTAGGAATATATCCCAAGAAACCAGAAACACCAATCAGAAAGGACATATGCACCCCTATGTTCATAGCAGCACAATTTACAATAGCTAAGATTTGGAAACAGCCTAAATGCCCATCAGCAGATGAGTGGATTGAAAAACTGTGGTACATCTACACAATGGAATACTATGAAGGAACTCCTACCATTTACAACAGCATGGAATGGAACTGGAGAGCACTATCCTTAGCGAAATAAGCCAGTCAGAGATAGATGAATATCACATGATCTCACTTATTTGTGGAATATGATGAAAAAAAAAACAGATCCAGAGACAGAGAAGCATCCATCAGAACCATCAAACCTCACAGGGAAGGCAGGGGAGGTTGGGGAGAAGGGGGAGAGATCAACCAAAGAACTCACAACATTTTAAAATTAGACTGTTTTGCTATTTGGTTTGATTTTTCAAGTTTGTAGAATTTTATAAAGATTTTATTTAAATGGTTGAAATTCTAAATACCATGCTTCTAAATATTCTAAAATCACTATTTTATTTCTACAATTGAATGTAAATGATTGAAATGATTTTAGCACAATTTCAGGAAGGTCCTGTTAAATACTATCCTTCATCCTAAGATATGGTCTTTCTAAGATATGTAACACGTTCAAAAGTTCTTGACTAGGTCCTTTGCTTGTCTATGCAACTGAAATCTTAGCTCTCATTTTTAATTGCTCCCTAAGACCAACTCTAGTTCCTTTTACTCTTAACTCGGTATAACTCTTTGGCTTCCATTTGTGTGTAGGGCTGATTTCTCATGGTGATCTCACTGCTTTGTCTGGTTCTCAGCCTGGAATAGATCTTTTATTTCTGAGGTTTCAATGTTCCCGGTTGAACCCTGAGTTCTTATTCTGTGCTAAATTTCGAACCCACCACCACATGAGGTGTGTCATCCAGTCCCCTTTCTGCTATTCTCCCCTAATCCAAAGCTCTCTTCTAGAAACACTTCCATGGAAAGGTTGAAGAACATAGGAGGCACGGAGGTCATGCTAACAAGTGGTAGGCATTTGTGTAATTAGGAATGAATAAATGTGTATGTAATAACTATGGATATGGAGGTAAATACAACACAACCCAAGTTAGATTTATTCAGGTATTTATCCATCTATTTATTCATTTATTCACTTTAATACGTACTGGATGCTGTTATGTTCCAAACACATAAGCACACAATACAGACACACACACATACACACACAGACACAGACACACACAGACACAAAGTACACTGTAGTACAATCCATAGACAAAAGAAACTATGGAAACATAAATGAAGGGACTCTGAAGTTGACCTAAAGCATCAACCATCTTGATCTATTTAAACCATCCACAAAATTTACCACATACAGAGAAAGAAGTCACTAGCTCAATTAAATAGCTTCATTTAAATGTTAATTTAAAAGTGTATTTATCTGTGGGAAATAGTTTAATTTAGATGCTTCCCTTCCAAATGTAATAAAATCAATGCACCCCTGCCATTCAGAATCCCTATGATGAGAGTTTGTATGTATGATATATAAAAGTCAGAGAATACTCTATAATAAGCAAATAATTACTTGCATTTTAAATACAAAATTTTTAAGTATAGTTAATGTAAACTAGTGTTCAGCTGGCTATATGCTAGCTCCAGTAGCTTGCTTATCAAAATGTGTAAAGGAATTGTTCAGGACTTTGTGCCTGGCATGGGCATATTCCCTTCCCTCTTCTGCTTAAATTCTTTGTGTCTATGAAAACAGCATACATTGTATTAAGATGATAAGACGACAATGCTGATTTTGTTTCTCATGACATTCTCAACACCAGTGTGCTCTGCTCAATATTGTAGACCTAAGGTGTTTCCCTAGAATATAATTTTTAACATTAGGCTCATGTTATCGGTAACAAGTTGCACTAAATTTTTATATTTGGAAATATATTGAGAGCAGTGGCTAAAATGATCCAAAATAAACATAAAATCATGGTCAAATAAACACACTACAATGACCAAAATGCAATAACAAGATAATTCAGACTCTTCACATATGATTCATATATACCATGAGTGAGATATTTGAGCCATGGACACACTTTAAGCTCCTCTCTTTGTTCCCTTTCTCTCATTCAGGCAGCTGGTCCCTTAGTATTCTCTTCAAAATTACCCTCGAAACTTCTTCCCCTTCTCTAGATACAGGTCCTTTGTCTACCAGACCAAAAATTTCTCCTGATTCTAAGATACAAACCTCTCTGAGAGAAACCCTTTTACAAGCATTCTTTTGCAGAAAGAGGTTGGGGGCAGTGAGCATATTCATACACTCGCAATTTGCTTCTATTGCCATATATACATCAGTGAGCTTTGATTTATGACAATATACAGTTCTTATGCTGAGCCAGGGGAGAAACGTTTAAATAGCTTGGGTGTGCTTTAGAGATCGAGTATTAGTTTATTTAGGCTCAGTAAAATGGAGGTCATGGCTGCATCTATTTCATTAATGGGAGTTAGCAACTGCTGCATATATCTCACAATTAGATTTACAAAAATGCCAAGATGAGAAACCCAGTGATGCAGCACAATATATTATCCTCATCCAAAGGTGCTTTTTGTCTGAAGAGACAGATGCCATGTTCTGATAAAAACTATGTGTATAGCTTAGTTACTAACGCAAATTACTCAATATGAAATGTTGCCAATAAAAGTGGTGTACTTTTGTTTTTTTCTTTCTGAGCAGGAACTGTTGCTTTAAAAAGCTAAAGCATTTATCTGCAAGACTCTATTTCTGAACATATCCCATACAGTAATAATATCTACTATGAATTTGTAAGGTGGGTTTAGAATCCAAGTAAAATAAGAAAAGTACAGTGGATAAAAAAATGAAC